>NC_079173.1:35427308-35764808 GCF_947568905.1 Ostrea edulis
GTGTAACATATTCTCAGCCACGCGGATGTTTTTCGTTAGATGTCATTTTTCTCCCGACGAGTGAGGGGAAACCATCCCCTCACGAAACAGCCTGTAGAGAAATAAATGTTATGTGATTGAACTCCATCTGATCGTCAATTTATATATATATATATATATATATATATATATAGATATATAGATAGATAGATACATACATGTATATATACGTTGGTTACACGCTGCTAGGAGATTTGGTTCCGCAGGTCGTGAGTTCAACCCCGGGTAGGGGCGGAAGTGGGTATCCAAATAATATGAAATTTTCTGTGCTTTATATTAAATATTTCTTCACCTAGGGCAGTTATGTTCATTTAAGGTAGGTATATACTATTAGAAATTTCTGTCAATCAAATTTTTTCCCATTTAAATAACTTTAACAACTCATAAACTAACTAAAATACCATATTAGACATACCTTTGAGGGTTTATTTTTATACTATGTGCTACAGAGCACATATACCCCCAAATGCAAAAGCCAAATTTTAACACAAGAATGCATGATCTCATGTTTTATTAAAGATATGCACCAAAGCACATCATATTAAGCTATAATATATAAAAACCAATAGCTATTCATTTACTGAGAGAATTTTTAAAGATATTCAATTGAAAACATACACAATTGCTGTTTAATCTGCTCACATCCTTCAGAAAAAAATCACAGAATATCGCAATTTTGAAAAATTCTCAAAATCTAAATTGTTTACATGCCAGTTTTTCTTTAAAAATATTTAGAATTATATCTAAGGTTAACAAAAAAACATATTTTACCATAGTTGACTAGAGGTATTGTGCAAAATGGTCTCTTGAATACGTAAACTCCCATTTTTGGGAGTTGAACTATGTTCAATCTCCCTGGGTCATCACGCACTTTTCTGCGCAGTAATTTGTATTGATTTGTATAGTGGTCGTCAGCGGGGGTTCTGTGTCAGCTGATTTACTCCTAGGTAAATCAACATAAACTTTTATAAACATCCGCCATTAAATAATCCATGTAACTTTTCTGAATTAATCTAATTTTAATAATTGACATGTAAATAAATGCAATGATATTGTATTCAAATCAATTTGAATACAACATTTCGATCAAATTGATACTGATAGACATAGAAAAATAAAAGATAAGGTTGAAAATTGTCGTTTGTAGCGCAGCGTCACCTATAAACATTGATAGGGAAACGAACGACAACTGCACACATGCCCTATTGACACCGTGGCGCGAAATATCGAATATGGTGCGAAACCTCAGAAAATTTACAAGAAATAACTCTACAACATTGTGTATGTTTATATATTTGAGTTTTTTTTAATGTGATATAAAAAATGCTTGATGTTACATGTAGATTGAATTAAAACACGTCATTCCCAGTCAACAACTTTCGATTGGGATCGGAATACGAAATAAAATTTCTTATATCCGGTGGCAAAGTGAAACTGCTTCATGCTTCAAGTTATTGAATTACGTAGTAATTGCACGTTACACATTAGAGAACTGTTCCTTTTAATAAAGAAAGTCACAAAATAGATACAAAATGAGTGTACCTTATTCATTACTGTTACCGAGCTTTCGTCGACTATAATCTCGAAATGGCGTGTTTCGCTGCACTTGATGACGGTAAGGTCCACATTTTCTACGTGAGTAGTGTGATATTTGTTTATGAATTCTTTGCGCATACATGGTATGTCTCGGCTAGGAATAATGGAAACTTTCTCACCTATGTATGTAAAGACATATTAATCTCTATTTTTAAAAATGTAGAACACTTTTATCAAATGACAATGTTTGAAAACGCTTAGAGCCCCGATGTCAGAATTTCCTTTTCCAAGACATCAATATGTCAAATTCATTATCCTTTTTTAATAGTATGTACCATATTTTGTACCAGTTATCAATTTTGAATCCCCTATTACAATGGGATTTTGCTGCACTCTGTAATGTTTGAGTGGATGTCATGAGTGTGTGTCAAACAGAAATTTTAAGAGCATGGGATAAGGTGCTGCCATGTATTACTTCACTATCAAAGTTAACCCAGTTGCTACAATGTTGAATTTATGCTGCAAAAAGGATTGGAAATTGCTCTGGTCAAAACACATTGTTTATTTATCTACAGATGAAAGAGACATGAGGATTCTCCCTCACAAACTGAAAAAAAAAATAGTTATGGATCTTGTACATGTATAGTTTATTAATCACTATAGATTTCCAGCATCACAAGTCTGATTCCACTATATGCTTTCCATACTGTCAGGTTCATTCACCCCCTGTTTGAGCCACAGTATAATATCCCAAATACCTTGGCAATAAATAACATTATTTGACTAGTGTTTCATTTTTAGCGGAGTTGCGATGAAGTCGAACTCGGCTTATGATCTGATGAAGTGCCTTTGGGCGGGCAGGCGGCCACGCATCAACATTTCATTTCCGCACCATAGCTCTTGAGCAAATTATAGGATCTCATTCAAACTTAGATGGATTGTCACCCTCAGTAAGATGAGGAAGCCTATCGATTCTGGGGTCACTAGGTCAAAGGTCAAGGTCACTGGCTATAAATAGACTGAAATTTGGAGAAAATTTTGTTTTCCGCACCATAGCTCTTGAACGAATTATAGGATCTCAATCAAACTTAGATCGATTAAGTAAGACAAGAAGCCTATCAATTCCGGGGTCACAAGGTCAAAGTCACAGTGGCTATAAATAGACTGAAATTTGGAGAAAATTTTGTTTTCTGCACTGTAATTTTTTAACAAATTATAGGATCTCAATTAAACTTAGATGGATTATCGCCCTTGATGAGACAAAGAAGCCTATTGATTTTGGTCAAGGGTTAAAGGTCAAGGTTACAAAGGATTTAAGTCGGCTGAAATTTATGTACGCAAAATTTTGCTCCCTGCTTGATAATTCTTGAAAACTTTTCTCCCGGTTCCCTCTATGCCCATTCCTTGCGCAACTCGGCTTGTGCATTTCCGATGCCCGACAATTTTTACTTTTTTTGCATTTCATTTATTTTGAGTTATTATACAATTACTTACCATTCCATTGATCCTCTTCAGGACTGTAGTATACTCAGGTGACAGTTTAGCATATTGGACTACCTTTTCAAGTAATGAATCCTTAGAATTAGCTATAACTAGGATTAAACTTGAATGTATATATACAGGGGAAAAACTTCTTCATAACTGCAAGGCATTGATAACCATATTGATTCAATTGAATGTTTGGGCCATAATATGTGCATGGTCACATTTTTCATGAGAATATAAAGGGGTGAAATTCTAGAAAACAACAACACGACTTCAGTTACTCGAGGAGCGTTGTGGCCCATGGGCCTTCCATTATCCATGTTTGCTGTTGTAACGCTTTGAAAAACAACAACAGTTGATTTGTATCTAAAATCATGATAATATTCAGTCATTTATCCCCCTACCCTTCCAGTACTATCTTTTCTAACTGAATTTCCACAATGTTCAACTCCCACGAGTACTTTAAGTACTTTGATTAAATTTAAGTTTTACAATTATTCTTTGCACACTTTGAAAATAGTCAATTGTAACAGCAAATACAGTCTTAAAATCAAGATTAACAGAATATGACAATATATATATATATATATATATATATATATATATAGTTCAAATATTCAACAACTTTACTGATGATTTTCTGAAGATTTATAATTCTGGGTTTCTTTGAACCAAACACAAACTCACTAAAAACAGTTTGAATTCCACTGTGAGGGTCACGCCTGTGTATGATTTTTAACTTGTTCAGGCTTAGATTGCAAGCTATGAGCCTTTTAGAGATCAGTGTAGATATTACATTGCTTTGTACCATTGGAGCTAGTGAGGACTTGACACTATAATAATTCATAGTAAATATATCTAAGATTCACATCTGAATGCTAATTTGACTCGTACAGATCTCGTAAACTACAAACATCAGACAAAGAAGTTATAACTGGAATTTTCTAGTCGGTGTTTAAAATTTGGAGTTCCAAAATATATTCAGATCACTAGCGTTTTCTGGATTTTAACATCCATCCTCAGCATATTTTCCTGCTTTTTTATTTAACTATATATAGCATACTACAGTAAAACATGATTACAGCGAACACGCTTATAACGAATTCACGCTTACACCAAAGTGATTTTTCCCCGTGTAGTTTTCAAACTATCATGAACTCATCGCATACAATGAATTACCTTGATAACAAATGGTAATTGTTCGCTATAAGCGTGTATTACTGTACATTCAAAGACGCATGATACTATACATAAGAATGCTATTAGTGTTTTTATTATCACAGAGCGTCCATCGGATGGATTTTGGAAGGATGACCAGTTGAATGGCCGCTGTATTCTCAAGTGTTATAGTGGATTTGAACCGTCGAGCTGCCACGTTCTCCGGCGTCAACAAGGTCAAGAAGAGTGGAACCACAAAATCCCTACATGCCAAAAAGGTATATATAATATATATAAAAGCACAAAAACCCAACAACACCCTACTTTCTTAAAGTGTCGGATCTGAGAAGATACAAGGCCAGTAAAGAAATTTATAAAAGCACTGAAAAGGCCACGACACTGTTGGTTATTTAAAACTGGAATTTTCGACGCAACCCGCGTCTTTATATTACATAAACAAATAACACGCAAAAACGACAAGTATCGATAAACTACATTAGTGACAAGAGTGATACACTGTTGTACTGAGTGATAAAAATGGTGGTGGTTTCGTTGAAAAGCGTGTTTACTGACTATGGTTTAGAGAGTTTGTACCATGGTCAGGTCGGGATGAAAATAGAATTATTCTTGAAAATTACAGAAATCAGATAAATTTAGAGGGAAAACTTACAAAACAATATGATTATGGAATAAAATGGCGGGAAGATAATGATATGGACTGATTACGTTCAAAACAATATTAGGTAGGCCGTACCATTGGTGGGCGGTAAATCTAGTACTCCCGACTCCCGATGGTCCCGGATTGCGATGTTTTAAAGATAATATTAAAACCGGCCAACAGAATTACTCGGGAACGATCTTTATGTCCAAATTGATTCACACAATTAAAAAAACCCAATAATAATAAGTATAAATTCTTAAACTTGAAATGTCACCTACACAAAAGCGGTAAATCTAGTACTGTATTATAGATACAAAAACCGAAAACGGACACTTTTCATTCAATGCATGATTTATAAAGATACTTTAAAAAAATAATTTAAAAGAAAAAACGATGTTGAGCAAATCTTTATGTTTTACTAGAAGTATTTCTTCTTTTTCACAGTTTTAATGATTCCAAAATATACATGTAGGCCTATATAGTGTGCTGCCGACTCCCGACTCTCGATGGTCCTGGATTGCGATCGATGGTTTATAGATAATATCAAAACCGACCAACAGAATAACTTCATTCTTCTCGGGAACAATCTTTATGTCCAAATTGATCCACACAATAAAAAACAAATAAAAACCAATGATATATAAATACATTCTTAAACTTGAAATGTCGCCTCCTCAAAAGTGGTCATTTATAACCAATTTTCCACTTCGAATGAAAGTGAAAACTTTTACATAGCAAATTAGTTTAATTACCATCTGATGCGAGGCAAGCCGCATTGCCTATAAATTTTGAACAACAAATTATAGGTGTAATAAATTTCCCGGGAGGGGGACTGTTAATGGGGGCAAATCAATAATATAAAAATATGACATTTCGAAATTCCATGGGGGTATTCTATTATTTAAGAGAAAATCTATTATTTAAAAATATTATATTTTTGTAAAAATCAAATATCTTTATTATATTTTCTAAACTCGGGTTTGAATTTTCTTTCTTCCCCAGCAAAACAATATCTAATAAGAATTTTGAAGGACCAATTTTACATGTACAAAAAGAAATTAATTTATCTTGATTTTCTAATGATTAGAATTTACACATATATCAAAGCTCAGAATTTGATATATAACTGTTAATTAAATAATCAATTACATTGTTAAAAATCATCAACAAAGTCGTCATTGGAAACCTTTGTAAATCGTGAAGATTTTGAGGATAAATGTGAAAGCTGGAGATCTAGAAACACCCAAGAAAATGTGCTTCATGATGTTTATGATAGAAATATCTGGAAAGATTTTAATGGTGGAAAATATGATTTTTTAAAAGAGAAAGGCAACTATGGTTTGATGTTGAATGTAGATTGGTTTCAGCCTTTCAAGCACACCAATTACTCTGTAGGAGCTATTTATATTTCATTTTTGAATTTACCAAGAGAAGAGAGATTTAAAAGGGAAAACATAATTATACCCCCGCAACAAGTTGGGGGGGGGGGGGGGTATACTGGAATCGGGTTGTCCGTCTGTCTGTCCGTCCGTCCGTCTGTAGACACAATGGTTTCCGGGTTCTAAAGCATTATCCTTTCCACCTACCGTCACCATATCATATACATGGACTACCCATGGGATGAAGATTTGGGGTCAAAAGGTCAAAGGTCAAGCGCACTGGACATCGAAGTAGCAATATGGTTTCCGGGCTCTAAAGCGTTATCCTTTCCACCTACCGTCACTATATCATACATATGGACTACCCATGGGATGAAGATGTTCCCTATCGATTTTGGGGTCAAAAGGTCAAAGGTCAAGGGCACTGGACATCGAAGTAGCAATATGGTTTCCGGGCTCTAAAGCGTTATCCTTTCCACCTACAGTCACCATATCATACATATGGACTACCCATGGGAGGAAGATGTTCCCTATCAATTTTGGGGTCAAAAGGTCAAAGGTCACGCGCACTGGACATCAAAGTAGCAATATGGTTTCCATTTAAATTCTTTAACGGCTTTTTTCATCGCATGGAGATGCTGTGTTCCTAGATACCTTTTGGATCATAATACTGAAGTTTTACCTATTACCAACACCCTTTGGAAGATTGGGGTAAGCGGGGGATATTCTTAGTGAGCATTGCTCACAGTACCTCTTGTTTTGATTGGCATAATACCTGATATGAAGAAAGAGCCACCAACAAATACATTTCTTCAACCATTAGTTGATGAATTAAATGAGGCTTGGCATAATGGATTTTTCCTGAAATCTAGGAAATCCGGAAAACAATTTAAAAAGTTTCGATTGGCTCTCCTCTGTGTAGGGTGTGATGTGCCAGCAAACAGGAAGTTATGTGGATTTTATGGCCATATGGCTAATTTAGGTTGTAACAAGTGCGAAAAACAATTTCCAGGTGTTTTAGGGGAAAAAACATTTGGTGGCTTTGACAGAAGCAGTTGGCCCCTTAGAACAAATGACCACCACAGGGAAGTTTGTGGAAAAATTTCAAAATGTTCTTTAAAATCTGAGAAAGAAAAACTAGAAAAGAAGCATGGAGTTAGAGTGTCATGTCTTCTAGATTTAGACTATTTTGATCCAATAAGAATGACACCTATAGACCCTATGCATAATCTTTTCCTTGGAACTGCAAAAACGTATGATTTGTGTATGGAAAACAAAAATGATCTTGAAGGAAAGTGATTTTTTAGTTATTCAGGAAAAGATTTCAAATTTGTTTTGTCCATCTGATATTGGCAAATTACCTAAAAAGTTTTCAGCTTGTTATGGGTCATTTAATGCTGATCAATGGAAAAATTGGACTCTACTTTTTTCAGTTTATGCTTTGAAAAATGTCATACCTGATGAACATTTGGAATGCTGGAGAAAGTTTGTATTAGCATGCAGAAGGTTGTTTTCTAGATACATTGTATTAGGAAATACATAGGTGGCAGATGCTTTGTTGATCAATTTTTGTAAAAATTTTGAAGAACTGTATGGTGAAGAATTTGTAACGCCAAATATGCATTTGCATTGTCATCTGTTAGACTGTTTGTTTGATTTTGGCCCAATATACTCATTTTGGTTGTTCAGTTTTGAGCGAGAAAATGGAATTCTTGGTTCTTATCCAACAAACAGAAAAAGTATTGAAACTCAAATTATGAAGAAATACTTGAAAGAAAATTGGGTTAGGGAAAGACGAACAGATTTTTATTTTGATGAAAAATTCTTGTGTTTATTTGATGAACTGTCCAATTGTCGTACTGAAGGTGTGCGTGGAACATTGCATCAACATTCTCACAATATTAGTATTGTACAAAAAGCCTCATTTCAAAGCACTTTACTGTCAGTGGACTGGAGCAATAATGATGGTATCTTTGTTAAAAGATTTAAGGGTGAAACATTAACTGATGTAGAGATGGATAGACTTCAAAATATGTATTCTTTTTTGTATGGTGATAAGCAATTGACATTGTGTTCCTCTGTAAAAGCAGGAAAAGAGTTGTTCCTAAATGAATCAATTTTAGGTTCAAAGCATAGTCGAAGTGTACGTTCCTCCTTTATTTTAGCTTTCTAGTGTGGAGATAATGGTGAACTTGTACATACTTATAATGATCTCACTCCACATCCAGGTCAGATTGTCATATTTTTGGAGCACAAAGTTATGATCGATGGCCATAGTGAATTGAAAAGTCATTTTTTGGCAAAAGTTATGTGGTTTAAACGTCTCCCAGATTCATTAAGATTTTCATTTGGAAAACCTGTGGAAGTATGGTATAGGAGGCAGTATGAGCAAGAAAGCTCATCAATGTATATACCTGTTCAGAGAATCAAAAGTAAATTTGTGTATGCTACTGAATGTATAATGGGAAAAGATGTTATTGTAGTTTGCTCAAGAGAGAGATATATGGTGTGAGCCAAATGTTTAGGTCCACTTCTTGGTGGGTTTTTTTCAGCTCACCTGAGCTGAAAGCTCAAGTGAGCTTTTCTGATCACCTGTTGTCTGTCGTCTGTCAACTTTTCACATTTTCGACTTCTTCTCCAGGACCAGTGGCCCAATTTCAATCAAACTTGGTACAAATCCTTGGGTGAAAGGGGGATTCAAGTTTGTTCAAATGAAGGGCCATGTTCCCTTCAAAGGGGAGATGATCACAAAAATGAAAAATAGGGTGGGGTCATTTAAAAATCTTCTTCTAAAGAACCACTGGGCCAGAAAAGTTCAAATGTACATGGCAGCTTCCTGACATAGTGTAGATTCAAGTTTGTTAAAATCATGGCCCCGGGGGTAGGGTGGAACAACAATAGGGAATCACAGTTTTAACATGCGAAATTATAGGAAAAGCTCTTTGAAAATCTTCTTCTCAAGAACTACTGGCAAGGGCCAGAAATGTTCAAATTTACATGACAGTTTTCTGACAAAATGCAGATTGAAGTTTGTTAAAATCATGGCCACCATAGGGTGGGGCCATAATAGGAAATCAAAGTTTAACATGAAAATATAATAAGAAAAAATCTTCTTCTCAAGAACCACTGGACCAGAAAAGTTCAAAAGATTTACTTGGCAGCTTTCAAACATTGTGCAGATTCAAGTTTGTTAAAATCATGCGAATATATAGGGAAATGTTGAGCCAGGTGAGCGATGTTAGCCCATGGGCCTCTTGTTTCATTCATTATCAATATGTTTAAAAAATGAATTCTATTTTTTATGTAATATGTATATTTATTACACAATTTAGTAAATTTCCTAAAATTATGTGTAGACTTTGTTTAACCAGTTTTGGCTGATTTCACATTGCTTCAAATTGATTGTATTTTGATGTAGGAATGAAATCATTGGTCAAATTGTCATATGTATATCTGCATGCTTAAAAATGCGAATGATTTGGAAAATAAATGATTAAAAAAAATATTTATTATCTTTTTCCTGTCAATATATTTTTGATAGTGTGGCGATTAGTAAATGATAGAAATAGACAGACGCTTAAACTGTTGGGAGCAAACTTTCCAGTCGGAAAGAATTGAGTAAAGAGGATTTGAATATTAGTTGTTATCTTAATTTCCTTAAAAAAAAAGATTGATCAACAACTTTTAGTGAACTGAAAGTCAATGAAAGGTCATATTTTTCAACCTTTCAAGAAAAAAAGGTTGTAATGACCTTTTCTTCGATAAAAGTTGAGAAAAGGTAAGCTTTTTTCACCTTTCATTGAATTAAATGTGAAAGTTCACATTTTGGATGCTGAAAGGTAATCAAAGAAAAGGTCCATCTTTCATTAACATTTTGTCAAAAACAAAATGTGATAAAAGGTGTTTTTTCGTGCAGTGCAAAACATTGTTAAAAATCATATATTAACACAATCATATACATTTTGAATATTTTCTATTATTATAAAAAGAATTAGATACCGTATCTTTTATTTTTATTCTTAAATAGAATTATTTTTTGCGATAAATAAACAGAACACATGATTTAGTATGTTTGACTAAAAAACCATCAATAGGACAATATGTAAAATGGAATTTTTCTTCAAGAAAATTAGTTAAAAAAAATGTGTAATTAAAATTCATCAAAATAAATTTAATTTGTAATGAGGGCTCTGCGGTAGAACTACGTCCACGTCGTAGAATCGGGGAAAACACATAATCTATGTGGCTAAGAGTTCTGCCATAATTTAGAAACACAAAGAATGCCTATTAATGGTAAATTTTATTAATTTTTAAAAGTATTTTGTTTCCGTTTTAATGGTATTTTTCTTTGGATCATATTGTGTTATGAGCTATGTTTGTTAACCGTACCTGTATCGGTGTCCGTTTTCGGTTTTTGTATTTATAACACAGTACTAGATTTACTGCTATTGAGTAGGTGACATTTCAAGTTTAAGAATTTATACTTATTATTATTGGGGTTTTTTTTAAAATTGTGTGAATCAATTTGGACATAAAGATTGTTCCCGAGAAGTATGAAGTAATTCTGTTGGCCGGTTTTAATATTATCTTTAAAACATCGCAATCCGGGACCATCGGGAGTCGGGAGTACTAGATTTACCGCCCACCCGTACCATTGATGATTCGGATATGGTGAACAGCGAAAAATAATGATTGCCAGAAGAACACGATCAAACAACAAACAAGGTCAATCAAAAGAAACAGATCTAGCAATAAAATCAAAATCAACAATCAAATAGGTGAATGGGAGAGAAGTCTAAGGAAAAAGATACAGTATTATTTTTCAAGGTAATACACCTTTCAAGGTCAGACAAATTGAAGCCGCATTCTAGAAACCCCGACATCGCAACACAAAGAGTCATGCGAATCCGAACCTATGTGGATTCAGAATAATGTTTTACCATAGTTTAGAGGTCTTAAGATGATATATTAATAAAATACTCGTCTTCAAGGTTAATTCATTTTTTTCCTTTATGTTAAAAAGCCGCAATGTCGAGACTAGAATATGAAAGGGAGAGAGAGAGAGAGAAAGAGCTATATAAATTCATAATTGTAATGATTTCTTATGATGTTCTAACACAATTGGGAAGTATTGAAGGTCAAACAATAATCGCAATTTTGGGAATCCTTGTTATGGCTAACTAAAGGAACTCAAGGTTAAATAAAGGAACTCAAGGTCAGAGCCTTGAAACCGGGGAAACGAATTGTATTTATATTAATCTAACAAAATAAGATATCTTATTGGGTGAATTTTGGCGATTAGGCTATGGAAACTGATTTTAACTAGGGATTTATCCTGGATTCATGCACGTGAAATTATTCATTCCACCTGATTTCAAACGATGCATCCAGGATTTTTCTGTGCTCTTTCTCTCTGCAGCGGTCCATATTGGGTTATGATCAATAACAACCACTTGCATGTCTTGCCAAATGTGACCTTCTTTGTGGAAGTGTTCCCCTACGGGTTCGGTCACGCGTTTGGTTTTGATGGTTGATCGGTGGTTGTTGGTCCTAAGTCTGATGTTTGTAGTTTCCCCAACATATTGTTGTCCACATTGTTTACAATTGATGAGGTATATGCAGTTGTTGGTTTTACAGGAGAGTTGACCCAATATTTTATACGTTTTGCCTGTAGTGTATCATGCCGTCTGATGTGTTTCATAGCGATTGTTACGCCGTTTTTGGCACATTGATTTTTTAATACGGATTCCTCCGTTTACCTGATGAAGACATGGGGCTCACGGCGGGTGTGACAGGGTATGCTTACTCCTCCTAGGCACCTGATCCCACCAGGGGTCCGTGTTTGTCCGACTCTTTATTCCGTATAGGAGTTATGGGATTAATCACTGTTCGGTATCCTCACCTTTCATATAGTATATATAAGACAGGTGAGAACGAATTGAGAGTGCATTATCGATGTTCATTGAATTATTGATATGAGTTTAATTCAGCAGATACGAGCAATACATTGCCTGGTATACAAATAGGGGATAGAAATCCTTCTCTGACATGTATTAAAAGAAGATGGCAATTCGATCTCTATCAAATATGATTTGATTCTGACTGAAATTACTTTTGTCTATAATTGTGAAAAGGATATTGAATTTTGGTCTAAATCAGAATTTCTATGTAAGTACAGACGATATACAGCTAGCCCCAACAAAAGACAATCAAATACCTTAGCAAACGCAGAAAGCAGAACCCGCGTCTACATTGCGTCTGCTCCATCAATTTGGATCTACCGAATTTGTCCGACTCAGCAGACCCGAACCAGTCTAATTTGTGTAGGCAGATGTGACTGGATCTGTTTTTGCCCCGTCTCTTTGTATTCCAAATTCACCTTCATTTATTCAGTACCCCTTGCTTGTTGAATTGGCGACTAAAAGCACCTTTGAGCGTACATAGTGTATGAAAAGGGTGCTATATAAATATGGTATTATTATTAAAAGAAGCGGTCCTTCGGATGAGACCGCAAAAACCGAGGGCCCGTGTCACAGCAAGTGTGGCACGATAAAGACCCCTCCCTGCTCAAAGGCCATAAGCACCGCCATAGGCCTAAAGAACATGACCCACGAACCATGAAAAATGGCCTAGCCTGGGAAATTGATAATTTCTGTATATAATAATCTTCGGGATATAGGCTTTCTAGAAATGTTTTTCTTTTTTTCATATATTCTATACTTTTTTGTTAATATGACGTTGAATATTGTGGTATTTAATGTTAAAAAATTAACATTTCGGGATACACGTCACAACAATAAACCTCCAATGACCATGTACAATGTACATGAACCTATAAATCTCTGAATTTATCAAGTTATATGCACTCAAATAGCTAGAATGGCTTATTCAATGATCATAATAAGCATTTTTGACCAAATTTGGGAAATAGAAATAAGAAATATTTTGGAAATGATGTTCAAAGCCGTGATTGTTCAACTTTACTTTTAAATTATTTTTACTTGAATTTTAAAATACTGAAATAAGAAGAATAAATATAGTATGTAGTTTATTTACATGGTGAAAGAAGTGAATCATTGGAACAATTCTGTTTCATATCATATTCCATAGTTTTGGGTTTTTTTGTTTTCTTTCTTATTTTTTTTTTTTTTAGTATTAAAACGACCGAGTATCGAAAGCAATGGTAACGAAATAAGTTGACACCGCGTCTCGTCAAAACATGTTCAATTCGAATTTACTCGGAATTACACGTTCAACGAGCATTTGCTGTGAAACCTGATTAAAGGAAAATTACTGTAGACACCTAATAGTAAGTATCAAATGATCTTTTTGTTACATGTACATGTAGATTTCATAGCGTGAATAATAACAACACAACACCGATATAGGGGATCAGAGTCAGTATATTATTGACTCTGAAAATACGATTTGAGAAATGATACTGTATAAATTTTACTGTATTTATCTTGATCAATAATTGTATATTCCTATACGTATTAATCATGTAAAGATACTGAGGTCTTTTAACCAACAATTTTTTTTAAATGTTTGTGCAATACATTATTGACTGACAGAACGTAATTCATGAGCTGTGATCTAAAAATCTTCCAGGCATTAATATAGATTTGAATAGAATTACATCTAGATACATATTTGAAATAGAATATATCCTAAGGCTCTGTAGTTTTAAATTGTTTGGATTATATTGCATTTACATGTAATGTATACATGCTTGTAAATGCCACAGAATGAGAAATAATCTAAATTGGCCTATTTTGATAATGTTCCCAAAATAGAAGTATCATGTAGATCTATACAGGAAGTAACATTTACAAATCATGTTTGTTGTTTGTTATTTGCCAGTTAAGTATCATAATGATAATACTAGTAGTTCATAATAAGTAATTATTCTGCTAAAATCAAATACCCTTTTAATTGTCAACAAATACATCACTGGTAGAAAGGTTATAAAGCTTTTATCTAGCACAAGTTTCCATATTCTACAGGTTTACATATGTCAGCAAGTCCTCAAAAGCAGCTTTAGGGGTTCCCAGGAGATTCTGATGCTCACTGTTAGACTTTCACTGTCGTCAAAATCCAACCTTATTTTCTCTTTTCTCAAAACTTCAGCTCTCAAAAACTTGTTTGATTAATTATGTCACTCCTGTTTTGTTGAACATGGTGTTGTCAGCAATAGGTTCAAGTTCTTCTATGTCTTGTTGTAGGTGATTTGTACAGAAGCGAGCCCCGGCAGGAATGATGGCCTCTTTTGAAATGAAGATTTCATGCCTTACTCCTACTGGGACTACAACTAACTTTGGACCTGGTCACTCGCAGATACAGCATGAAGTGTGCCCTCTTGATGTACATGGGGATGGGAGTGATACAGAAGGGGGACTAATTGGAAGAACTGCTGCTGCTGGTGGTGGTGCTGGACTGTCTTGAATCTGTTGCCTAACCGACTTGATATTCTTCTGTTTAATATGGGAGCAACACACACACTCTGGCATATATTGCACAGAAAATCATGATCAGATGGTGCCCTCCCTATCAGAGTGGTGATCACTGACCTATATTTCTTTGAAATCCTGGATCTGTGTTTTGGTTTTACTCTCCATGGACAGTTGAAACAGAGAAAGAATTAGGGACCACTCCTTGGCATATCTGAAATATTTATGTCATATACATGTAATTAAAATATACAATTTGGGTTGGATGAAAATCTTATCTTCATGTTAAAACCCATTAGCCTAGGTTATTTTTCCTAAAATCTAATTATAAATCAATTAACTTGTTAATTAATGCTTGGTGAATCAATTAATAAATTGTATTCAAGAACTTGGAATTATTTTTTTTCCCACTAATAAACTGAAAATGTGTATCTTCAAATGTTTTGTTGATTAATGTCAGTGTGACATATAGAGGGGGTATGGGGTTTACAACAATGTATACATGGTTAATTTATTTCTATTATGTAGTCCATGTAAATTTCTGTGGAAACAAGGAAGTTATTTATATTCGGTCTTTCCTATCCCGGGGTAGGAAAGACCGAATATAAATAACCCCCTCGTTTCCACGGAAATTAAGTCCATGAGAGCCTGAAATCTCCCAACCTGGGTCTGTTTAATGGACCCTTCCAAAGTCCTTTTTTAAGGAAAAAGTAAACCATTTTCCTAATCCAAAAAGAAAACTGGTGCAAAAACCATGAAATAATATAAATAATAGAAAAATTATCAGTAGTATTGTAATACATTTTCGGGGGGGGGGGGGGTTGCCGTTTCACCTTTATAGATTGTTTTTTTTTTCCTAACATTTAAAACATATCTTTTCAATATCAATTTTGTCTATAGCACAAAATAAAAATTCTAAAATCAATTAAAGCGTTTGATTTTCGTGTGTATATATAAAACAAAACGAAAGAAAAAAAACTAGGATCCTCCACTAGTAAACTATGTTTTCCATTTAGAGTTATTGCCCTTCAATCGAAAAAACGTAAACATAATTAAGAGAATACTCTACATTTCAACACAAGTTTTGTCAAATATTATTTAACAAGATATATTTTGATATGTATTTAAATTGATCTACGTCATTAAAAACAAACTTTCTGTGTGTTTTTGTAGGTGTCTTTCCACGTATATACAAGGGACTTATGAATTTACGAACTTAAATAGTTGAAATTGAAAACAAAACGGTAATTTTATCTCCGTTCGATCTATGAATATTGTGCGTTCAAATTCTCAAGTGCAAATGTAAAATAGATAGAGCTTACAGCCGTGTTTGACATTGCTGTAATATTCGGACATTTGTTAATGTAACACGTTGCTACAACTTTACAGTTATGATTGACAGACTTAATATTTTATAAGAAACTTTGAACTGTAGCCTATATTAATTAAACGTAGATCTACATAATTTGTAAAAATTATGAGAACCAATGGACAAATTCATACGATAGATCATACTGTCTGAATATATATCGCACATCTCCATGCGTAATACATGTGTACATGCTGGGCCTGTGTAATTGAAATGTTTACTGGGGTATTCCTAGAGAGAATGTTCTATCGTTAAAATGATAATGTCCTACGGCACCGATTGTGGTGAGGGCCTGTCCCGAGACACAGATTATTCTAACTAGGGTATTCCGTATGGCCGAATAAGTTTGTACTGTACGTTTTATTCGAACATTCATTCTGTTTTGAACAATATCATTTTTAAAGTAACAAAAGGTAGGGAAATCGGTACTTTTAAAGCCATCGGAACGGACTTCGGAATCAAACATACACGATAGGTCCCCCCCCCCCCCCCCCCCCCCCCCCCCCCCCCCCCCCGTACCTTTTTACCATAGGCCATGACTCTCATATTTACTCGTTTAGATATTGATTTTTTTATTTTAAAAAATATATAAGAACATAAAAACTCACCTCTATGCTGTTTCTTTTTGAGTCGTATCAACTGTGTTAGTTGTATGTATTGACTTCCTTGGAATCTGACGTTTCCAGACGACACTTTTGTTATTATTATTTTTTTTTTTTCGACATGGCCGCATTGCTTACGAGTTAATTTTTTTGATGGAAAGTGTTAATCTAACTTTACATTTTAATTTTAGTTTACAAAATTGAGTCGTGAGTAATGCGGCCCATGTGAATTTATAGACTGAAGTTGGCAAATTTATGCGATTTTCCCGGAAAACGTGAAACTGCGGTAGGTTTGGGCATTTACTTGAGTGCTTTAAACATCCGGTGTGAGGAAACGATTGCGCAATACAACTTGGCTCATGTTATGGATAAAAAATATAATCTTAGATTTATTCTAAAGTGTTCTTTAATTTTTCCAAATTTGGTAGGCCAAAAATGGCATATTGTGGGTCATGTTCTTTTAGAGCCCTTCATCGGCAATGGTGACTTCTCCATATGAGTGAAAGATTATCGAGAGGGACGTTAAACAATTTAAAAATCAATCAGTCAATAGTATACATGGACAATTGTTAACATACAAATGAGGATACTTATACCGTGGCGTCGGTGGCCGAGTGGTTAGGCCGTTCGAGTCCTAGCCGCGGTAGGTCTGACGTTGTGTCCTTGGGAAAGGCACTTTACATCAATTTCCTCACTCCACCCAAGTGTAAAAGTGTAATGGCAGCTTGCACTGTATGCTTCCTAGGAGGCTGAGAAAGTTCTAGATACTCTGCCGGGGTAATAATGTACATTGATAATTGTAAAGCGCTTTGAGCAGCATATGCTGGATAAGGCGCTATATAAAACCAATCATCATAATTGAGGAAATATTGGATATGAATAAATTGTATTTCAAACATTTTGGATTATTCGAACTTTGTACCACTGAATACATTTTTATATAAAGCTTTATTTATATATATTCTAAAAAAAAATGTACTCTGAATTTACATGAAACAAATGTTTTCCATTTAATAAGGTCACTTAATTGCCCATACAGCGCTAAATCACTTCTATACTCTATTCTTTCACCATATACCATGTAGTAGTTGCTAATCTGATAAGACTTGGGGAGGGAAACAAAATCTACTACCAATATCGTAGCGACTTTTTGATATCGATTGTTATTACTCACACGGAATACAAATACTGAAAATCACACTATCATGTGTAATTAATAAAATTCATGTACATGTATGCTTGGATAATGAATATTCCAGTGCATTAGGTGGCAGGGGACAGTTTCTCTGGTTTTGAAACATGTGGATAGGGGGTATACACCAAAGTCAGATTATGACAGACTAATGAAAAATCATATTTCCCTTTTATGTCAATACTTGTATTTCATATTAGTGTAGTTAATAAATTATGACCCTAAATTACACGTAATCTATAAATACTGGTGCTGGTGCACAAAACATGCTCTGAGCAGGTTCCCCTTTTTTGCTTTGATTTTCCCTCATTTGGGCTAATCCGCAGCACCCCCACACCATCACAGTACCAAACATGGGGATTTAGACACTGTGCACAATCAAGAACCCTATCTGCCCTTCTCAAAAATCTACCTCTCATATGGGGCCATCCACCTTCCCTCACAGCTACAGACCTTTTACTAGACCCTGCATGTTTTCACCGGAATTTCTTCAGCAACTGACCACGATCTTAGTTTCGTATTTGCACCCATCTATATGCTAGGAATCATGGTGACACCTACATGTTGTATATCAACATTTTTACTAAGCTCTCAGCTACATTTGACATGCATCCTAAAATTATTGTATACATTTTTACACATGTAATATCACTTCAAATACGGGGTAATTCCATTTTTTGAAAAAAGTTGACCGGGTCTATAGTGCGAAACTGTCCCCTGCTACCTTAAAACTTGCTTTCATTTTCAGAGTCTCTCGTGTCGGGGAAAACTATCATGGTTCTAGGGGCCGGAACAGCTGCCGTGGTAGCCCTTCCCGCAGTTTTAGCGGGGGCGGGGTTTACTGCCGCTGGGGTAGCAGCCGGGAGTCTAGCGGCGTGGGTTCAGGTAAAACATAAATTTTCGATTATATGATTCACATATTGTTCACATATTTAATAACTGACCATTTTGGGCCCATCCTGATACCAAAACCCTTACCCCTGAGGTCATCAAATTTAACCTGCTCTTTCTAAATATTCATTAAGTTTCAATTTAGTATCAAAAGCAATAAAAAAAGATGTTTTTTAAAAAAGTGTTATACACATAAACACTATATAGTGAGTTTGGTCCCGCCCTGCGATCAAAACCCCTACCCTAAGAATAATGTAATTTACAATTTTGGTAGAGGTCTTGCTGCTCTACATCACTATGCATTTAGTTTTTCTATTTTAAATTGGTCAATTTTTAACAGTTTTTGCCCCTCCCCTAGGGCCCTAGGGGTATAGGAGTCTTGAAATTTACAGTTCATGTCCCCCTTGTCCCAAATGCTTCATACAAACTTTGAAAAGAATTAAGATAGTAGTTATCAAGAAGTTAAAAATGTTCAATTGTTAACGCACGACGGATGATGCACGACGACGGACGACAGCCAATTGCAATAAGTCACCTGAGGTGACCTAAAAACTGTATGAAATTGAAAAAATCCATATCAACAGTTTTAAAAAACTGCTACTGTGAAAATGTAAAAATATATGTCAATAAAATAGAAAAATACCAGCATAGGCTATAGTTATTGACTCTAACAACATTTATTTTAAAATTTTGATTATTTAAAAAATATATTAACTAATTGTTTATCTTTTTTTATCTATACCTTGTGAATGAAATTCCTTCAGTTGAAATATTTCTATCATGCACAAAGTCTAATTAACTAAATACTTTGCAAACTCTATGACGTCACATGATGGTGGAGAAACCTTAATTCATAGACTTCCAAATAGCCCAGCAGATTATGTCTATATATGGAAAAATCTTTCAGTTGGTGATGCAAGCATCAAACTTGGTACATATATTAACCAACCATAGTTGAATAAATAAAGCACGTTAGCCACCCGAAAAATACAATATGGCGGCCATTTTTCAAGATGGCGGCGGCCTACATTAAGATATTGCATATTCCTTCCTCTATTGTTTGTTAAAAGTGATCTGTGTTTTATATTTTCGGAATTCGTGCTTCTTTGTCTTCCAAACATGATGAGAGACATTTGTGAATCGTTACGTAATGAAATACCGGCCCTTTTTTCAAAATGGCGCCAAAGCATTATATAAGTGTTCAGTTACCAATAATTTGTTTTGTGCTTTTGTTTTTAATTGAGTAAAACACTGCTTATTCATTATTGAAGGAGTATTTAATACGGTTTTAATCTTCAAGAGATATTTATTTAAAAGAGTGACAGTCGAAGCACAACCAGGGCACTCTGGTGACGTCACTGCTGTGGAACTCAGCATGGGATCCAACATTAGCTTGACTAATTTTGTGATGTAAAGTGTCCCAAATGCTACCTTATGAGCGCCTACTATTAAGTATCCTTTTATAAAGGTAGTAAATAGTATTAGTAAGGTAGCCGCACCTGAATAGACAGGATGTGCCAGCGCGGGAGAGCCGAGTCAAGGGTAATGGGGCAATTGTTACCTGGATGGTGTACAGATCGCACGGGACTTAAATAATGTTGGATGAACGATCGGGCTAGATGTAGGGGTAAATTTACCATGAACCTAGTTGAATCCCATATTTCGATGTGCTTTGGATAATTCAAGGTGGTAAAAGGATATACCCTCGGCCTTAAACATTGTCAGTTTCTAGATTATAACACGTCAATTGCAATATATACGCTGATACATCTATGACCTTTAGTTTAAAAAATGGCAAATGTGAGACCATTGTCATCAAACTTGGAGACAGACTGGAGTAAATGTTGTCTCTGTCAGATTGATAACGATGAAGATCTTAAATCTCCTCCAACCCGTTACGAAACGGACAGAGATAATGATGGGTACGTTATGATTGCAAGAAATATTCCTCTCTTCCATGCGATTCATCAGATGGCAATCAAACTAAACCCGAATCGGTTAGATCAAGGTGGCGGCATAGAGGAAACACTAAGGCAAAACAATGCTATATATCATCAAAGCTGCAGACTTTAATTTAGCAATAGTATGCTTGAAAGGGCACCCAAACGATCTGCTACAAATATGTCTGATGATGCCCATAGTGTACCTACAAAAAGTAGACGGAGCTCTTTTGAAGATAAAGTATGTTTCTTGTGTGAAAAAGATGCTCCAAAATCTGAACTTCGTCATGCTATGACGATGGATTTAGACAAGCGATTAAATGAATGTGCCAGAAATTTGATCGACGTTAGATTGATGACCAGATTAAGTGGTGGGGATATAGTTGCACAGGAACTAAAATATCATCGCTCTTGTTTCACAGCCCTTTACAATAGGGAGAGGGCTCATTTTGCAAGTCAAAGTAGTGCGGAAAAAATGACAACAAGAGAGAAGGAGACCCATCCTATCGTCTTTTCAGAGCTTCTTGTCTACATTGTTGAGTCGAAAATAGGTAATGACGGTCCGATGGTTTTTCGCTTGGCTGACCTTGTGAGCCTCTATAATCAACGTTTGATACAATTGGGAATAGAAGCGCCAAGTATAAATTCCACGAGACTTAAAGACAAGTTGTTGGAAGAGATCCCTGGACTAGAAGCTCACAAGAAAGGTAGGGGTATGTTATTAGCCTACAAGGAAGACGTCGGCGAAGCATTATCACAGGCGATGGACTATTCGGAGGCACTGATAGTAGCGAATGCAGCAAAGATATTGCGTAAACGTATGCTAGAACATAAAATGCGCTTTCAAGGATCTTTCCATGACAGTTGTATTGAAGATTCAATGCCATCTCTTCTTGTACAGTTTGTTTGCATGATTGAGCATGGTCCTGATATAAAATTTCAGCTAAGATTTGGTGCTTCGAAAACGGACTTAGCAATGGCACAGCTGCTTCAGTACAACTGTTACGCAAAATACAGAGAAGAGTCAAAACCTTTCAGGCATTCTAAAGACCGTGAGACGCCATTTCCTGTATTTATCGGTATGTCAACTTATTAAAAAACCAGGAAAAAGATATTAGTTGAAATGCTTCATGATCACGGTCTTAGCGTCTCTTATGATAGGATGCTTGAAATATCTGCTCAACTAGGCGATACAGCGGTCTCCCAATTCTATACGGAAGGTGTTGTTTGTCCATCAAATCTTAGAAAGAATATTTTCACTACTGCTGCTATGGATAATATTGACCACAATCCATCTTCAACGTCTGCATCAACATCATTTCATGGAACTAGTATATCCATCTTTCAGCATCCAACATCGGATAACAAAGGTGAGGTGCGGGAGAAATTACCAGTAAATTCGAAAACTAAAAAGGTTCCAGAACTACCGGACTCATTTACCAACATACAACCAACTTTTTTCTCTGATAAACAGCCTAAGCCTTCGAGAGGTGATAGTCCTGTTTCAGTTCCAACTTTACAGCTTCAGCCAGAATATGAATGGTTACAAAAGGTCAGTCTCATTGAATCCGTAAACGAGCATGAAATCAATGTAACATGGTCATCACATCATGCATCTAAAGGTAGAAGCCCACCTTTTGAAGTTAGTATAACATCTTTGTTACCATTACTCCGGGACCAAGCACACTCAGTTGCCACAATCAGGCATGTAATGGATAAAATTAGTGATATTGTTGCTGTTTTGAACCCTGGTCAGATCCCCGTAATTGCTGCTGATCAGCCTATCTATGCAACAGCCAAACAAATTCAATGGCACTGGCCAGAACGTTATGGTGAAGACAAGTTTATCATGATGTTTGGAGGTTGCATATTGAGATGGCAGCTTTTAAATCAAACGATTCACTCTTGCAGGATAGTGGTTGGACTGGTGCTCTTGTAGAGTCTGGGGTAACAACGCCTGGTACAGCTGAATCATTTTTATCTGCTTCCAGTGTTACTCGAACACGCCAAATACACCAGGTACCATCATGCTGTTTATATAAACTTCTAAATGAGGCATATGAAAATTATGCCACAGAGGGAAATGAGAGCAGTCTTTCCAAAGAAGACTGGGTGAAGAAACGTGAAGCGGAAAGTCCACAGTTTCAGAATTTGATCCTTTGCATGGAGTTGGCTATATTTTTGCTGATTCGTTCTTTTCGAGAGGCAGACTTTTTGCTTTACCGACAGTCTCTGCAAGAGTTGATGCCATATTTCTTTGCTAACAACAATGTTAATTACGCGAGGTGGCTTCCAATCCACTTGAAAGCTATGATTTGTTTGGAGGAAATGCACCCTCAAATGGCAGTTGAATTCAGAAGCGGAAAATTTGTAGTTCACAAATCAAGTCGTGCATCCTCTGCTTTGCCAATAGATCATGCGCATGAGCAATCCAATCCTGTGATCAAAGGTGACGGGGGTGCCAACAATTGACAAAGTGTGGATGTAAAACCGAGTGTCATGGCAGGTGCGAATGCTTCCGCTTGACCCTGCCCTGCACCACACTATGCTCGTGTAATTGCGATCATTGAATTGTTTTGCAAAGAGAGAAGGATGTAATTGTACATAGGGTAATTAGTACTGCCTTTTTGTAGTTTTGACTCGTTTTGGTGTACAATTGTACGCATTTTTATACATCAAATGTGCGATTTTCAGTTGCACCTTCAGTCTTTCCAATTCACGAATACGGTATGTCCGCCATCTTGCAAAAAATGGCCGCCATTTCTAAATATTTGGTGGCTAACGTGCTTTTTTGATAAAATAGTGTCTAAGGATGTTTCATACCAAATTTCATGCTTGCATCACCTACTGAAAGATTGTTAGGGTTATCTGCTTAGCTAAAATACGATTTCGAGGTTATATATATATATATATATATATATATATATATATATATATATATATATATGAAATCGTATTTGATGTTTACCGTATTGAACAAATATTTGAATAATCGTATTATCAGACTCTCTCTCTCTCTCTCTCTCTCTCTCTCTCTCTCTCTCTCTCTCTCTCTCTCTATATATATATATATATTTGATATCATAATATCAAATTCATTTCTGTATGCCTTTGTCTGCTGTCAACATTGTTTTTTACTTTCTCTTTCCTTGTACAGACCTCGTGTACTGCCGCTGGTGGTTGGTTTGCTGCGGCACAGAGCGCAGGCGCACTGGGAGCCGCCGCCACCACGAAAGCTGGAGTCGGTGCTGCCGTAGCGACAGCAACAGGCGCAGTCTCTTCATACTTATCAGATTGTGAACTGGAGTAGTTAAGCTCCATTCTTCAGGAATAAGAGACTTTGTGAATAATTCTCACGACTAATCGCTATCAATCTGTATTTGTTTTTACTTTCAGTTAACATAATATATTCTGTACGTCTCTCCTGATATTGCTATAAAATCACATGTTAAGTGTTCCTCTTGTCTATCATCTGAAAATCAGATTAAACGATGTTTACCTTTTCTATTTTTTTATTTGTTGTATATGGGATACCTCTCGTTACCTTCGCCTACATTATAGAATCTAATTGTAAAAGCAGCCAATGTGGACGATATTATGCACCAATATTGATAATAATACTAGCATACTTTTATACCTGTATAAGTACATGTACATATATCATAGAAGTAGTATTCGGCAATTATCTCTCTTTCTCTCTCTTTCTATCTCTATATATATATATAATCCAAAATATAAGTAACAATCCAAACAAGTAATAGTATAATAAAGCAAAAAATTCAAACGACGAAACCGTATTGGTCAAGAGAAGTTAAGGAAGCTCACGCGCAAGAAAGGAGAATGAGAAGCATTTGGGTTAGGAACGGAAGACCCCGCGGAATGCATCACATATCATATTTTAACTACAAGCGCGCGAAAAGGCGGTTTCGGAAATGTCAATCACTAGCATTTGAACAGTATATAAAGAAAACCTATGCTGATAAAGATAGCGCAGCCGGCTGCGACACTAGACTATTTTGGAAACTAATAAGTAGACAACGACCCCGGCAAAGCAGGGTATATCCGGAAATTGAGTACGGTAGTATAACTGCAAACACCCCTCAAAGTGTAGCTGATGTATTTGCAACATACTTTGAAATTATATATGCTCCTAAAAACAACAACAACTACGACGAGGAAAACTTGCAAAACATCACTAAATTATATGATATCATCAAATCTGAAAACGAATGCGATAAACGCCTCGAGTACGAAATTTCCGAGTCGGAGGTAAACCAAGCTGTTAACTCTCTTAAATTGCGCAAAGCACCGGGTATTGATGGTATCCAAGCGGAACATCTAAAATATGGTGGACATAAAATCACTTTTTATCTATGCAAATTATTTTGTGGAATCATCAAATGCGGAATGATTCCCACTGAATGGGAAAAAGGTATAATTGTCCCTATATACAAAGGGGACAATAAGATTAAAAACTCCCCTGATAGTTACCGACCAGTATCCTTATTGTCATGTCTTTTAAAGGTATTTGAGAAAATACTACATAATAGAATTTCGGATGCAATAATTAGTGAAATTAGATTCCCGAATCCCCAGCAGCAAGGGTTTCAGAAGGATCTGAGTTGCATTACCGCAGGTTTTAATTTACAAGAGACAATAAGTCATTATATTGATCACAGAAGTTCTGTATATGTTGCATTTTTAGATAGTAAGAAAGCTTATGACACAGTCTGGAGAAAAGCTCTCATGGTAAAGCTTTATAAATTGGGGTTAAATGGTAAGATATGGAAAATAATAGATGACTGTCATATCGGTAATGAAAGTACAGTGGCTGTAAATGGTACCATGTCTCAATGGTTTGAAATTAAGCAAGGTGTTCGACAAGGCGGTGTATTATCTGGATTTTTATATTGTGTTTTCATTAATGATTTATTAAATTGCTTAGAAAGTGTAAGCAGTAATTTCGGTGTGTACAATGTAAAGTCAACAAACCCGACATTAGCTGACGACATTGCATGCTTAAGTTCAAGTCCAACTAGCTTACAAAAAATGTTAAACGTTGCATTTAAGTATTCATGTTTATGGCGCTTTTCTTTTAACGCTCAAAAGTCTAGCGTAGTTATATTTGGTAAGGATAGACCCCCAACACAGCAAACTTGGAAATTAGGTGATGATGAAATCTTGATCACTGATAGTTACAAACATTTGGGTATTATTCAACATTCTCGATTCAAAACCATTGACCGGACAACGGACAGCTGTAACAAAGGCAGGAAGGCTTACTTTGCAATACGGAATGATTTGTCCCACAACACAAACCCTTTAACTCTTGTTAAACTCTACCGGAAAATAGTATTACCTACCGTATTGTATGGATGTGAACTGTGGAACAATCTAAAGCTAACAGATTTCCAAATTTTAAACAAATTTCAACATTTTGTGACAAAGGATATTCAAGGCATGGAAATTTCAACACTGTTTAGTATAAGGACACGCCTATGTTTACCCAACCCTTCGTTCCGAGTTTTATACAACACTGGTAATGTGTGTATTGTGTATTACGTCATGTTTTATGTTGTAGTTTATAGTAATGGCTAGATAAAGCACGTGTTGAATTTACCCACTGACTTTTCTTATTTCCTAACGAAACATGGTGTCAGAAGTGGGATCCTTCAGTGTGATCAAAACGATCTAAGACTTATACGCATACCTAGTTAGTTCAGCATCATGGCATTGCGATTTAATCCACCGGAAAGCTTCAACTTTGGAAATCCTTCGGAGTGGCCCGAATGGAAGCAGCGATTTCTACGATTCCAAGAAGCTACCAAGTTAGGGAAAGAAGCTGAAGGTGTACAGATAAGTACCTTGATTTATGTGATGGGCAAAGAGGCTGAGCATGTATTTAAATCGTTCGTATTTGATGATGAAGAGGATGCTAAAAAGTTTGCACCAGTCCTCAAGAAATTTGATGACTATTTTGTGCCAAAGCGCAACATAATTCATGAACGTGCTAAGTTTCATCAGTGTAGACAGAATCCAGGTGAGAACGTTGAAACTTTCGTTAGGAATCTATATGAGATTGCTGAACATTGTGATTTTAAAGATAGGGATGACCAAATCAGAGACAGAATAGTACTAGGGATTCTAGATCGGGGCCTCTCCGAGAAACTTCAGCTAACAGCAGATTTAAAGCTTGAAGGCGCTATTGAGAGAGCGAGACAGAGCGAGATGGTAAAATCACAAATTAAGGATCAGTCCTTATCACACAAACACGTAGAAGGAGTCCATAAAAGCACAGATGGTACTAGCCATAACAATCACAGTCAACAACAAAATCGGAGACGTCGTGGTCCACCCAAAAACACACGTCACCCTCGTAGTACAAACAACAGCACAGACCAGTTCCAATCACAGAACCGATGTTCAAAGTGCAACTTGCGACACAACAAAGATAAATGTTTCGCCAAAGGGAAGCAATGTCGCCGCTGCCATGGTTACAACCACTTCGCAGTTTGTTGTACTCGACAGGCCGTGGACGATGTGCACCACTCACCTGCAGCAGGGGATCCACTTTTCCTAGGAGCAGTGACCGGTTGTAAGGATGATGACGAGCCCTGGAACGTAAACCTGAAACTGTGTGACAAAGTTGTAACTTTCAAAATAGACACAGGGGCTGACACCTCAGTAATCAGTGAAGGCACTTTTCGTCAACTGAATCATCCGGGACCACTGGAAAAAGCAGAACCTCTCTTTGGACCAGGAGGAAGACTCCAATGTTTAGGGAAGTTCAATGCTGAAACTACCCATAAGGACAAACATTACTCATTTCCTGTGCACGTTATCAGAGGTAACAGTAACTTGCTAGGAAGATGTACAGCTAGTACCATGGGTCTGATTCTGAAAGTTAATAATGTACAGACTAATATACCAGTGTTTGGGAGCTTTGGACTAGTCAAGTGTGACCCAGTTAAAATTACACTCAAAAGAGATTATAAACCGTATTGCCTTACTACAGCTCGAAGGGTTGCATTCCCCTTATTAACCAAAGTAGAAGCTGAACTCCGTCGTCTGGAGAGTGAAGGAATCATAGAGAAAGTGGAGAAACCTACAGACTGGTGTTCACCAATGGTTCCGGTTGTCAAGAAAAATGGAAACGTACGAATATGTGTTGATTTAAAAAGGCTGAACGATGCAGTAAAGAGAGAACACTATATGCTACCCAACCTGGACGACATAGCACCGAAGCTTACAGGAGCACAATATTTCTCAAAGTTAGATGCATCCAGTGGCTTTTACCAAATACCACTTGATCCGGACAGTTGTGAACTTACCACTTTTATAACTCCAATGGGGCGTTATTGTTTTAAAAGAGTTCCATTTGGAATTACGAGTGCTCCCGAGATCTTTCAGAGGAAAATGACCGAACTTCTTAAAAATCTTAAAGGAACAGAAGTCATAATTGATGACATTCTAATTTATGGCACCAGTAAAGAGGAACATGATGCTCGCCTAGATTCAGTATTGCAGACAATTTATCACAGTGGTTTAAAGCTAAACCGTGACAAATGTGAATTCTGTAAACCAGAAATCGAATATTTTGGACATATTATCAGTGCTAAGGGTATCCAACCTAGTGCCGACAGAATAAAGGCTATCAAAGATATGCCATCACCAAACAATGTTGCTGAGTTACGTCGTGTCGTAGGGATGATAAACTATTTGGGCAGATTTCTACCTAACCTAGCCACTGTTATTAGTCCGATGACAGATTTGCTTAAGACACATATTGCATGGACATGGGACTATGCTCAGGAAGAAGCATTCAACAGAGTGAAAGACCTACTCACCAACACACCTGTTCTTACCTTCTATGACCAATCGAAACCGATAGTTGTAAGTGCTGACGCCAGCAGCTACGGACTTGGGGCTGCATTATTTCAGGAGGAGAATGGAGAACTCAAACCAATAGCATATTGTTCCCGCAAGCTTACAGCAGCTGAGGAGAGATATGCTCAGATAGAAAAAGAGTGTTTAGCTGGACTCTGGGCCTGTGAAAAGTTTTCACGCTACTTGGTGGGTCTTCCCTCGTTTAGACTTTTCACTGACCATAAACCATTAGTGCCTTTAATCAACACCCAAGATCTTGACAGAGCACCACTTAGATGTCAAAGGATGTTGATGCGATTGCGAGGATACAACCTTAAAGCAGAGCATGTGCCTGGGAAGCTACTCATTGTACCAGATACATTATCAAGGAGCCCAGTGAGCAGTGAGGACACAAATAAGTCCAACATAGTGGAGGAAATTGAGTGTTACTCCGTTGCAGTTGATTCATTACGTCCAATATCTGACCGACTATTGGGAAAGATTCTTACAGCATCAGAATGTGATCCTATCCTACAGGAAGCTATGAACTACACCAGGTTTGGATGGCCAAATCATGTGACCTCAGTAAGAAATGAACTGAGAGACTTCTTTTCATCTCGTGGTGAATTGTCCATTTCCCAAGGGTTATTGTTATATCGTAACCGCATTGTTATTCCAGTCCATCTTAGACGAGAAACTCTCGAAGGTATTCATGAGGGACATCTTGGATTGAATAAGTGTCGAGCTAGAGCACAAGCATCAGTATGGTGGCCAGGAATCTCAAATGATATTAAGAGCAAAGTCGCTTCATGTAACTTTTGCCAGGAACATAGACCCTCTCAGCCAAGGGAACCACTGAAGACTACTCCACTACCAGCAAGGCCTTGGCAGAAGATCGCAGCAGACATATGTGACCTAGACGGGAAACAGTACCTCATTGTGACTGACTATTATTCCAGATTCCTTGAAATTGCTTACCTGTCAAACTTAACCAGTTCAGAAGTTATCGGAAGACTCAAGAATATGTTCTCACGTTGGGGTATCCCAGAGGAGCTAGTCTCAGATAATGGAAGACAGTTCACCTCAGCTGAGTTTCATTCATTCGCAGAGAGGTACCATATTGCACAGACATTTTCAAGCCCATACTATCCGCAATCTAACGGAGCAGCAGAAAGTGCAGTGAAAATTGCTAAGAAGATATTGCGACAAGATGACATCTTTCTTGCTTTGATGTCATACAGAGCAACACCCATTGAAGCTACAGGGATGAGCCCAGCAGAGATGCTTATGGGAAGGAAAATCCGTACTCTGTTACCTGCTTTGCCAGAAACCTTGGATCCTGCCTGGCCAGAAACTGATGATATTCGTCTTCGCGATGCATTGTACAAGGATCGCACAAAGAATTCTTATGATCATCATTTCAATACTCGTCCGTTGACAGAAATGGAAGAGGGAAATCAAGTAAGGATGAAAACTGATCAGGAAAAATCATGGTCCACTACTGGGACAGTTCGTCAATGTGATTATGATAATCGCTCGTACGTGGTCGAAACACCTAAGGGAGTGTATCGCAGAAATAGGAGACACTTGCAACTTACCAATGATTTAAATTCACCTGCTGTCAACAAACCAGTTAATTGTGAACTGCCGTCAGAATCAGTCGCTCAAAACGTCGATTATTCTGATTTGCAAACAGCGCCAAAACTGTCATCTGGTGGGCCAGAATCTACATATAATCCAAATCAAACGCGTTCGGGACGATGTGTCATCAAACCAAAGAGATTTGAGGACTTTAATATGTATTAATTGTGTTAAATTTTATCAAATTTCATTTGACTGGTGTAGTTCCATTTCAAGATGAACTCTCTCAATGTATGCATTAGTAATCTGACTTATTAGGTTTAATTGACTTGCTTTACTTAAAAGGGGAGATGTTTAGTATAAGGACACGCCTATGTTTACCCAACCCTTCGTTCCGAGTTTTATACAACACTGGTAATGTGTGTATTGTGTATTACGTCATGTTTTATGTTGTAGTTTATAGTAATGGCTAGATAAAGCACGTGTTGAATTTACCCACTGACTTTTCTTATTTCCTAACGAAACAAACACGATCGGATATGTGTGAGAGCATGATTGGATTACATCCCATCATTTCGGAAATAGACAAAAGAAAATTAGTATTTTTTGGAAAGCTGTGTAAACTTGACACTAACTCTCTGTCAAAGAACATTTTCTTATTTAGATTATATGACCTTTTGCAGGGTGACATCAAACAATTTTCTGGATTTCTAAAAGATATATACGAAATTTTAATCAAATACAACTTACTACAATATTTACGATCATTTGTTGAAGTTGGTCAATTCCCTGGGAAAAAAGATTGGAAATATATAGTTAAACAGTCGATTCATCACCAACATACGGAGGAATGGAGAAATCGTATGGAAGCCGATCCAGACTTCCGAATATTTAAAATTTTCCACAACATAATCTCTCCTATTAAACTCTGGAAATTTGACTTTTCATTTGATGAAGTTCCACTCATTAGATTCCTAGCTAAACTCTGGACCATTCCACCCATTTCTTTAGGCCAAACCTGCAGAGTGTATCAGGAGACGTACGACAACCAGTATCAACATGCTGTGTTGGGGTGTCCATCCACAACTTGCATAAGGGAATCTTTCTTTGACAACCTAATTAATAATTTCGATGTCCATTTATATGTATAGCTTTCGCAGCTCAGTGAAGATATTTTATATTTTATATTACTTGGAGGAGTAGAACCCACAATATTATTAGAGAAAGAGAGCAAAAAAGAATTTATTTGTCTTTGTGCAAAATTTTTGTGTAGAGCCACCGCGTGCTATAATAGAGCCTTGTCGCAAAATTTAGAGTACAAGTAAAAGTATAATTATGTAAACATTTATCCATGTACATACGTTTTCTTTGTTATAATTTTCTATCTCTGTTCTTTATATATATATATATATATATATATATATATTATCACTTTGATTTTCTTTATGTATTCTAAATATATGTAAATGTTACAACATGAAATCTCCGCAAGGGGGAAATAAAGATTGAAAGGGGAATGTTATTTTTCTTGGGTGAATAAATCTTCTTATCTTCTGAACATTCATCTAATGAATTGTTTATTATACCGAAACAAAGCAAGACTACAAAAATGCATTTGAAATTGGAGTCTGCTCATCTATACATTTTATGTAGCCGAGATCGCCTTAACGGTAACACTGCGACGTCAAAGTACAACCAGCGAAATACAGTGATATGATAACTAGTTTTTAGCTCACCTGAACCAAAGGTTCAAGTGAGCTTTTCTGATCATTTGTCCGTTGTCTGTCGTCGTCGTCAGCCTCGTCGTTATAAACATTTTACTTTTTCATCTTCAACTCCAGAACCACTGATTCAATTTCAACCAAACTTGGCACAAAGCATCCTTGGGTGAAGGACTTTTAAGTTTGTTCAAAGGAAGGACCATGCCCCCTTCAAAGGGGAGATAATCACAAAAATGCAAAATTAGGGTAGGGTCATTTAAAAATATTCTTAAGAACCACTGGGCCAAAGGAGCTAACATTTACATGAAAGCTTCCTGACATAGTGCAGATTCAAGAATGTTCAAATCATGGCCTCCGGGGGTAGGATGGGACCACAACAGGAGATCAAAGTTTTATATAGAAATATATAGGGATAATCTTTAAAAATCTTCATCTCAAGAACCAATGAGCCAGAAGAGCTGAGATTTACATAAAAGCGTCCTGACATTGTGCAGATTTAAGTTTGTTCAAATCATGGCCAGGGGCGGATCCAGGAATTGCGGTTATGGGGCAGGGGGTCTGGGGTGAAGCCCTGGTGGGGGCCCAGGGGGCGAAGTCCCCGGAAGCTCCTGGATTTTACAGATTTTATAGGTCTTGAAATATATCACCTATCTAGTCTTTTGTACTATTTTCTATAATTTTTTATGAGGTGAAATTAATAAAATGACGCAAATTTTAAGGGTTTTTGGAAAAAATTACATTCTCCCAATAAAGTAATTCAAGAAATCAATAGATTTTGTCATTTATTTCTCCGGGAGTGGAAGAAATTATTGCTTCTTACATTGTTTAGTACATTTTTCTGAACAAGATACCACGATTTAAGGCATCCGGCGCCCCCTTAAATCCGCCACTGATGGCCCCCGGGGGTAGTTCGGGGTCAAAATAGGGGATCAAAGTTTTACATAGAAATATATAGGGAACGTCTTTAAAAATCTTCTCCTCAAGAACCATTGAGCCAGAAGAGCTACGATTTACATGAAAGCTTTCTGACATAGTGTAGATTGAAGTTTGTTCAAATCAAAGGCCCTGGGGTAGGTTGGGGCCACAGTAGGGACTAAGGTTTTACAAGCATTGACATTGTATTGTGCGTTACGATATTTATTCCCTCAGAAGTGGTATCGTATATTTTGACATGTCTCATGTCTATACATGTACGTGTTCCGATAGTTACGTTATTCATTTACGAGTTTAGGGCAATCTCGAGTCTTTTCATGTACTTACGTGCATTCCCTTGAATATTTCCTGCTCTACGAGAAAAGATCTCGAAATTGCTAGGAAAACATTTTGATAATATGAAAATTGAAAGTTAATTGTCTAGAAATTACAACAACAAAATCAAAAAAAATCTTGAAATTATGAGTTAAATTCGAAAATACAAGAAAAGATCTCAAAAAAACAAAAAACACCCATAAACAACTTGTAACATTTATTCAACATTGATCAAACTTGGCACGTTCATTTATGCCTTTCTAACAATTAAGTACAGTCTAAGTAATACATAATCATATGGAGTTATACATTATCATCTTAACCTACATTACTATGCTATCACAGTGTGTGGGGGGGGGGGGGGATATAAAAAATTATACGTCAGCCTGTGGAAAACATGAACAAATTCCCTCTGAAAAGGCGAAGGATAACTTAGCGTGATTTTATCATACTCCACAAGTCACTGAGGAACCTACCCATAGAAATTCAAGGTCACAAAATTAGAGGTTGAGGTCAAAACCAATTCTTCATAACTTTCTTTAAAAAGATAAATGAAATTCTTCTTATTTATGGGGTATTTCTGCTTAACGTTTTTACTCTTATAAAGTCTGCACCATTCTTAAACAAATCCTTAAGTTTTAGATAGTCCCATTTCAGGTAACTATAATTACCAAAATACCCGTGATTTCACGGAATATCCTCAGAAAACACCGAAATACCCCCTAACTTACTTGTTCATTTCATATTACATTGTATTGTAATTCAAATATTTGTATAAGAAGTTTTTATATTAATAATTTATGGAATTTTTCTTGTATATTTCAAATTTTTGAGAAGTAAATTGTTCATCTCATTAAATACCCCCTTTAACTGTGAGAATAGAATCAGTTTGATCCAAGCAGATGATATTGCTTTCTTTATCTTTAACAAGAAGAAAATATTACCCGCTCAGCTTTTCTTGCGGGTAGAAGAGCACAATGATTTGTGTCATTCCTAAACATCAAACGCCAAAATAAGCTTGCAAATAATCATAATGAGAAAACAATCATTAATTGTTCACTTAAAATAAAATAAATAAATACCTGTACCAGTATGTTTGTATGTGGCGATATTTTATCGACATTTATGATACATGTAGTTCCATGTAACAAGAGTTACGATTCTTGTCTCAAGCCGTCTCCGGTGTGAAACATACAAGAAAAATTCCATAAATTATTAAATACTTGGTTTGAAAACATTGTGTATTTCAGGGTAGGTTATGGTGGTATTTCGGTGCTTTCTGGGGGTATTTCGGTAAATCATGGGTATTTCGGTAATTCTATGTACCGCCCCATTTCCAATAAAAGAAAAAAAAAAAGAGAGAGAGAGGCAACGCTAAAGAAACATCGTTTTTGGCAATAAACTCCTGTCGGACATATCAAGTAATAATGAAATGATATAACCAAAGTAAACAAAGGGTAATCAAGCTGGTTTTCCAGATTTTGCAAAGAACTTTCTTTTGAATTTTTTTTCAGAGTTTGCAAATTACAAAAATGTGCAAGTCTCCTACAAGATTGAAACCCACTCTAACAAGCTAAGATTCTTTGTCATTACTGATTTCTGGTTGGTAAATCTCTTAACCACTAATCCTATACACACTACACAAATACATGCACTACAACACGTGAATCAGGGGCAGACCACTCTACCACTTCTTCTGATTCCCAGTGTGCAGGGTAACGTTCAATGTTTCAAATATTCAAAAAGCTTTTATAACAACGTCGTTATTCAATGTATGTGCTGATCAATACCACATCTCAGAATATCAGCACTTGATTTTCTGATTTTGAACAGATTTTTATATGCCCAAAAATTAATGTGATCTCTCAATACATAAATATTCATATAAAACAAGTTCCTAAATTATCAAGTTTTATATTTTCATAAAGAAATTTATCAAAGTTAACTGTATATATTTGATATACTTGTACATTAATACCACAATATTATCCCGTCTCCAAAATCAAGAAACGTGCCTCAAGTTATTCAAATTTTCACCCATACATTACTGTGAAAACATTTCAGCTGCTACATCACATGCATGTGTTACTGGGTTAGGTTATATATAGTAATAATTTCATCAGACAGACTAGTAGATTCTATAAAATCTCCATAATTAAATACAAATATTACACATCACATATAAATAAATAAAATGATAATATCTTGTAATTTATCACACTCCGGTATCCGCTTACCTCCCTTAGTTATCCCCCATTGGAAGTTCAGAAACTTGCATGATGTATAGACAAAAATGATCAGAGTAGGATGCATGCTAACAAATGACTTACAGACTAGGGTGATAATAAGTTACTGACAAAACTAGCACCATTTATGACTGCGAGTGTACTAACAGTGAATGGAATAACTCCAGAGGACAAAGGCCTTGTAAAACAAATACTTTCAATGACAGTATAATCATTCAAATAGTAATCTACAACTGTTCACATTTTCATCAATCCTTTTCCCCCCAAGTTTATGTGATATTGATACTGCAACGGAAATTATTTTATCTTAATACATACTTATTCACTCTTATATTACATGTATGTCTGTACAAAAAATCTTATTATGGTAATATTAGTGCTTTAAAATTTAATGGAATGTTACCCTACATCCTTTATTTCACCTTTTTAAAGAACTCATTTGTTTTGCCCAAAGCAAATACATGCACTATGCAGATATCTAAATAAATGACAATAGCGCAGCAATCTCCAATATAATTTTGTCAAGGCATTTATCCTCCCTAAAAACATGTTTATCAGGGGGAACAATTCTGTGATGGATCTACGAGGTGGGGTGTGTGCATTATTTTATAATCCAAAAAAGGGCTATTTTGAGGGATATGTCACCCCCTTTCTTTGGAGGGCAAAATAGTATCATTCAAAATAATCCCCCCTCGTTTGCAAATTTTCTGGATCTACCCCTATAATCAAATCATGTAGCACAGATCACTGACAACATTAAAATGTTATCATTTAAATCATGTAGCACATATCACTGACAACATTAAAATGTTATCATTTAAATCATGTAGCACATATCACTGACAACATTAAAATGTTATCATTTAAATCATGTAGCACAGATCACTGACAACATTAAAATGTTATCATTTAAATCATGTAGCACAGATCACTGACAACATTAAAATGTTATCATTTAAATCATGTAGCACACATCACTGACAACATTAAAATGTTATCATTTAAATCATGTAGCACACATCACTGACATTAAAATGTTATCATTTATGGAAGTTATTTCAAATACTGTAAAACCACCAATTTTCATGCGAGTTTTATTTTTATCTGTAACATTAGTGGGTGGGGCAAACATTTGAATTCATGTCCTCCAAAAAAATTGAAAAAGACACCATCTCCTCTTTCAACCAGGATGAATTCAAGATCCCACTACCCACATTATCTCAACTCTTCTGACCCCATGAAAAATGGTGTTATGTACAGTATTCGCCAAACATCATTAAAACATGTCATACGTGGAATGGAATGCTGCAGGCAATACAAGAAGGGTTTTAAATACAAAGAAAAAACATGAACAATTTGCTACTTATGGTAACATGGAAAATACCGGTATGTATATCAAACGTAGGCCGATGGAGTGGGAAGCTCTTCACAGCATTTCCTAATTAACATTATACTAATTAATCTATACAGGTACTGATTATAAAACATGGTACATACATTTCTATCAAAATACACAACATGAACAACATATAGGCCCTCTCATCTCACATCAATGCATCTTAAAAAAAAAACTTTTCCAAAATTCAATACAAAATTCACATCTGGCCCTTTTCTAGAATATATAAACTTTTCATGCACAATTCTAAAAAAAAAACAAAAACAAAAAAAACAAGATGTGTTTGTGAAACACAAATGCCCCCGATAATGGCCAATTCCGAAGATGGCCAAGGTCACAAGGGCAAATATCTTGGTACCAGTAGAAAGATCTTGTCAAAATAAATGCTCATGTACAACATGAAAGCTTTAATATTTACCATTTAGAAGTTATGACCAATGTAAACAAAAAATTAAAAGTAGGTCAAATGTCAAGGTCAAAAGGTTCAATACCCACGGAAAGGTCTTGTCACAAGGAATACTCATGTGAAATATCAAAGCTCTATCACTTACTGTTCAAAAGTTATTAGCAAGGTTAAAGTTTTCAAAAAGTAGGTCAAACTCCAAGGTCAAGGTCACGGGGTCAAAAATGTTGGTACCCACGGAAAGGTCTTGTCACAAGGAATACTCATGTGAAATATCAAAGCTCTATCTCTTACTGTTCAAAAGTGATAAACAAGGTTAAAGTTTTCAAAAAGTAGGTCAAACTCCAAGGTCAAGGTCACGGGGTCAAAAATGTTGGTACCTACGGAAAGGTTTTGTCACAAGGAATACTCATGTGAAATATCAAAGCTCTATCATTTACTGTTCAAAAGTTATTAGCAAGGTTAAAGTTTTCAAAAAGTAGGTCAAACTCCAAGGTCAAGGTGTCAAAGATGTTGGTACCACGGAAAGGTCTTGTCACAAGGAATACTCATGTGAAATATCAAAGCTCTATCACTTACTGTTCAAAAGTTATTAGCAAGGTTAAAGTTTCAGACAGAATGACAGACAGGACAAAAACAATATGTACCCCCGATCTTCGATCTCAGGGGGGGGGGGGGGGGGGGGGGGGGCATAAAAAAAAAAAAAGAAAAAAAAAAAAGTCGGTGTGTATACTATACAGCAAAATATATTCACTGTAAAAAATTAGAAACTCACTTTTGATATCAAATTAAATCTTGCAATAGTTAAAACAAAGGATTGGCTGGTGTTATGTTTGTTTACTAGAATCTGCACATCAAGAATTACTGGATTTCAATTCAAACAAAATTAATTTTTACATGGCTGCAAAAGACTGGCAGATTTTTTGCTAGGTTAGTAGAATTCTCAAGCGCTGCCACATATTGGACTAATGGACAAACTTGCTTAGGGTCACTTCATTAAAATATTTGTAGTAAAGACAGTCAATCTCATGAGAGGAAATATGCAACAGTTCCTATTGGTGGATCCAGGATTTTAAGGATGAGATGAATTCCAAAGCCTAGCTGCGACACATTTATCTTCAAAGAGGGGTACCTTTGGAAATGCTACACTTAGCTTTTGGGAGACTGGACAAAGGCTGGTGTTTTCCGATTAGATTTTGTATGAAAGTTAGCAAAATTACCAAAAGAGGTGATGTGAATTTTTCATTTCTTTTAAATTTTCACTATCTGTAACAACAAATGATTTCACTTCCGTGGAAATTTAAAGGTGGATTCTGGACTTGTACGGGGCTTTGTGCAGTCTCTAGGCAGTCTCTGAACACTTTTGTGCAGATGGAATGAAAAACCACAAAGAATATTTCTCATTTTGTGTCTCTGACTATTTTCTGTAGAAATCTTTAAATTTTACTTTTATTTTTTTTTCATATATGCCTAGTGTACACTAATACCATGTTTTTCTGGAATGTAATGTTTGTTAGTTATAAGTACCAAAGAAAAAAAAAGAAAATAAATAAATTAAATTAAAAAAAAAAACTTGGAAACTAAACTACTATGTGCTCATTATTTAAATATTTGCAGTGCTGCAATAAAAATCCAATACGATTTAGAAAATTTAAGTAAATTTACTGGGAAACAAAAGGAGGACGGAGCATATGTGTGAAAAAATTGCATATATTTAACTCGATGCCATAAATCAGGGGGCGTCATTTCACTCACTCCTTATAAACTGTAAGGACAAAATCCCTGTCACATTTTAACACCTACATGAATTAAAACATACAATGTTCTGGCAACTGCTACTCATATTTGGAATTAATTAATCAACATATTGTCAAGATTAATTAATACAGATTTGGTAGAGTTTTCAGCAACAATGACTTTGCACAATACATTCATTTCCTCCAATGTAAACAGGCCATTTGGGTTTATCAGGTATAACTTGTCATGTGGTGACCCATTTTATTCTCAGAAGCAAAATTGACTGCATTGAAATTTTAACAACCTGTAAAATTTTCATATGGTATCATTTAATTTTTCTCTTGGAGAAGGCCTGTATGAATTGAAACAGATTTCGAAGTTTTACAAGAGGCGACCGCCAATGGGAGGAGATCTTGCATAAATTATCAGTCTTGTCATCCGCATTGTCATCTTCATCGTCCGATGGATCAGCATCTAGTGAGAGAGATGACGTGGAGTCCGAATCAAGCAATGTCACACTCTCCGAAGACTCCTCACAGCTGAAAATGTAGGCAGCGGCAGTCAATACAACAATATTGCTCACTCCCTTTTTTAGTACATCAACTTGGTCACATCATTTTCTGTCTTTAAATATTTTTCTTCTTTATCACAACACTTAAAAATGCCAAATATTATTCAATGTTGGAGCGTTTCTGAGATCTTTAAAACCATACCTGACTGTTAATACTATACATGTATCTACAGGGAGTTTGGTTAAAACAACACACATCATGCACTATTTCAACAAAATACATGCAACTGGTGTCCAGGCTGTGATTAATTCCTCGCTTTCCCTAACCATCCATTCCATCCAAGACGATTTGTAGTATTTGGCACAAGTTGGCAATTATTGAAAAAAAGACTGGACGGTGTGGATATTGTGTCTCGTGTGACGGTAAATTGTATCACTCATTCCTAAAAGTAACCCTGTGGAAAATGTGAACTTTCTGAAGACTTTCCGTGTCTCGAGTAATGGTACATGGTACATCGTACTCTTAGGAACTTCAAAGAGGTAACCAAGTGACAAGAAAAATTATGTACAAACCCTGCACATCAAACACCCTGAATGAGACTTTAATTGAGCAAACTTATTTGAGACCTTGCACACATTCTAACATCCTGCTCACTTACAATTCTGCACAGAATTCACCCAAAGCAATATTCAAGCAGTAATACTGCTCCTGTTTGTATCACAGATTCTATGTAGAACACTCCATGAGTATGAGCTGAAGGCAGCAATGTTTGATAATGAACCAAGGCAAAGGATCTTGACAGTGAAGGCACAAATTGATTTCCTGTAACATACATCATAAGATGCTAAGGTACATATAAATGAAGGGCAAAGTTTCTTTAAAAGGGGACTATCCTGGAAGGGAAGCTGTACAAGTCCAATGTTAAGGCTTTCTATGATCCAGACTAGAAAAATTTCTCTGATGTCCGCAGTTGAATCCGTTTCTTTTTCCGATTAAGCTGAGCTCGCCGAACTGCATCCAAGCTAACATCGGCACTATGTCGGACTAACGGCTTCAGGACATGTCTCTGGTATCTTGCAGAATTAAACATGGGCATACTTCCATTGAAGAGTTCCTTAAGGGGAGGTAAGCGGACCGCCAGTCATCTGGAGGGAGTAGCAGCTTTGCTGACAGTTTGTGAAGGTGTGGGTGAGGTGAATGAAGGAGCTGACGACGAGGCGGAACTACACTGTGACAAGGTGCGGGCTGATCCCAACATGCTGTGACTGGGTGCTTTAGGAGGTTTTTTGCCCATTTTAGGCAGACCTGAGGACGATGATTGACTGTGGAGAGACAAAAACAATAACTGACTGGCTAAACATACAAGAACTAAACTAAATAATACACAATGCATGTGCAGCCTCCGTCCTAATGTATCCTAACTTCATATCCAATTTCAAATTATCTCAATCAGGTTCATAATCTTATATCTCAATTAGGTTAATAATCATTAATATATACTTATATCTCAATCATTAATATATACTTAATCTAAAAAAATCTTTTATTTTTTCAACATCCTTAATGAAATCTTTCATGTAGCTGCAAGACATGCAGATTTTTAATTGAAAGTTTTCCAGATAAGAATAATTTGATTGTTTTTTTTTAATTTCACATTCTTTATGAAATCTTCCATGCAATAATCAATCACTCTGTGACAGATGTAGAATGGAAGTTTTCCAATATATTGGAATTTTTCTAATAATTCACTTTAAAGCTATAAAAATGAGGCAGAATCGTGAGTGAGAATATCAGTGGAGAAGCTGTGAACACACAGTGGAGGAACTAAAGAAAACTTCACTGCTTGAATGGATCGATCATCTAATTAAATTCAGCTCTTTCTGACACGACTGTCATTAATTTCAAGATATGTAATAAATTCAAATTATCGAAACTTTTATTTTTCGTGTTTATAATTTAATAAACCAAAATGAATGACAAAATTGGAACAAACATACAAAAAATAAGATAGTTTACAACATTTTTATTACTTTACTTTGAACTTACCATAAGTAGATCCATCCAAACAAGTCATGTTACTAAATATCTCAACCAATAATTCTTATGTACACAAACACACAGACATATATATGTGAGTGTGAATATAACACCCTAACTGCATACAAATGCACTCTTTAAAATCACCAGTGACGGAAAATAACAAGGTGCTCTTTCTACAAGCAAAGTGACCGGTTAGTAATGTCTTGTAAGGGAACATTGTCTATATACAAGGACGATACAGATAATCTGAAGGCAATGTTTGAGACTGTTACATGTACATGTGTATCGTTAGTAATGCAACTACATGTTGTAGTAATTGAATAAAATTAAATCAAATGTCTAAACTTGTTACCCATACAGTATAGAGTAAGAAAATTCATTCTCATTCTTAGAATTCTACAATTAATAACATTTAGGGCAGGGACTTTCTTTCTCTATTATAGAAGGTAGCCCATATTTAAACATTTAACACCCCCCCCCCCCTAATTTCCTGAACATGAATCTCATTTTTCGGTGATTTGCGGGACTCGTATAGCTGCCTGTGCAATGCATGATGTATTACAATGAGTACTGTTCACTTTCAAATCACACGCATGTCGTGCTAATTCAGGGGTGGATCTTAAATTTTAAAACCTGATGACATCTGACTTACATCATTTTATACAAGGGAATCAAACTGCATGCTGCCCTATATACACACACAACAATCTGTATTAAATCTACAGTCTAGGTCAGGAATTTTGTTAACAGCTCAGAAATTGTTACACTTCAATAAATAACACACGTTATATACAGAATGTGGGCGGGGTGGTTCATGCTGGTTAACATTATACATGACAGGAGTTAATCAACATCACAGGCTCCTGGTTATAGCAAAATCAAATCTTATTACACAACAATATCAGCCTAATTCAAAGTCTTTCGTTAAACTGCAAACCATTGAAATCGTTAACATTGCCGGTACCATTCAATTTCTGCAATGCTGTATTTGCTGGTATACTTTTCAGATGGCAAAGAACCACATTTTGTTGTATTTAGGGGGCGTGTACCTGTGTTTGTGTGTGCCATCCTTCTCCACATGTTTACTGGGGGCGCTGTGTGTCCTGTTTTCGCCTCGATGGCTCAAAAGACCATTGGGAGGGCACCACTGTTAAATAGTAAGAAACCCATTTCATTTTTATCTGACAATTATTTCTCAACTTTGAACAATTAAAGATTATGACTGGGATTTGTGTGGATATACCTGAAGACTGGGATTTGTGTGGATATATCTGATGATTGGGGTTTGTGTGGATATACCTAATGTCTGGGATTTGTGTGGATATATCTAATGACTGGGATTTGTGTGGATATACCTAATGACTGGGATTTGTGTGGATATACCTAATGAATGGGATTTGTGTGGATATACCTAATGACTGGGATTTGTGTGGTATATCTAATGACTGGGATTTCACTGTGTGGATATACCTGATGACTGGGATTTGTTTGGATATACCTAATGACTGGGATTTGTGTGGATATACCTAATGACTGGGATTTATGTGGATACATCTGATGACTGGGATTTGTGTGGATATATCTGATGATTGGGGTTTGTGTGGACATACCTAATGACTGGGATTTGTGTGGATATACCTAATGACTGGGATTTGTGTGGATATATCTAATGACTGGGATTTCACTGTGTGGATATACCTGATGACTGGGATTTGTTTGGATATACCTGATGATTGGAGTTTGTGTGGATATACCTGATGACTGGGATTTGTATGGATATATCTAATGACTGGGATTTCACTGTGTGGATATACCTGATGACTGGGATTTGTGAGGATATACCTGATGATTGGGATTTGTGTGGATACACCTGATGATTGGGATTTGTGTGGATACACCTGATGATTGGGATTTGTGTGGGTATACCTGATGACTGGGATTTTTGGATATACCTGGTGACTGTGATTTTTAATATACCTGATGATTGGGGTCCTCCGTAGGATTTTGGAGATGAAGCCCGTCCTCACAAAATCCTTCCAGCATGGCAATTCCTGTTCATATATATAGGAAGAAATATTAATAAGAAATACATGGACCAACGGATTCCACACCTTATTAATTTCCACTTCTTAAAAGAGCATCAAGTGTTTGGGTTTGAACAGCATTTTCCCTGTACACATCTCATTTAAAGAAAACAAATCAATAACATGAGACGTCTCCAGTGAGTGAAAGATTCTCGAGAGGGACGTTAAACAATATACAATTAATCAACAACATGCAGTAATTGCCATTTCCTTAATCTATTCTGTCAAATCAAGCTGTCCTTAATTAGTGTAATTAACATTTTTCACCAATTCATAAAACAGGCAAAGAATTACAGAGTAGCATATGAATAGTCTCTCCACACTATAAAACTTGGTTACAGCAGACACATATATATAATGGAGATAAGCAACTCCTACAGCAGCATGTCTCCCGCTTAAAACATATGATGGTCCTACCTATAAATCGTTAATTAATTCCTATTTATTGGTTTGATAAATTGCTGCTGATTTAAGTTTATTTCACTCTTATCATAAATTGGAATTGAATGTATTAAGTTTTGAAATGATTTGAAGATCAACAAATATACTATTAACAAAAAAGTAGGCAAATCGTAAAAAATTTTCATGAAATTTTGCCGATTTTTTCAAGTTTGGGTTATGTGTCGCCTTTTGAAACTTTAATTTCATTTCACTTTGAAGTGAAACATCTTCTGAAAATATTGTATCTTGCTTGTTAGAGTGATAGGATGTGGAAGGCTTGAACTTGTCAATGACATCTTTCATTCTTGAGTTGGTATATGTGCATGTAATTTAAATCGGAGTGTGCATTTTTATTGAAAAACGGAGGACCGCAAGGTAACATGAGAAGTTGCTAATCTCTGTTATACATGTCTCTGGTTAAAGTGAATACGCTTATAACGAATTCCTGGTTTAAACAGAGTGATATTCATTCCCTAATTAGATAAAAATAATAATTTTTACTGATTGTTTATTGAAATACAGTGGGTTGATCAAGTTCCATCAATGATAAGGCACACACCAAGCTGTCTCTGATGGTCAGCGACACTTACTCAACTGACTACACTTCTATAGACGGTCAGCAACACTTATTCAACTGACTACACTTCCAGAGACGGTCAGTGACAAACTTAAACATGATTTGTTTTTGTTAAAACCAAATGTCTCCCCAGCTCCCTAAATTAAAAGTGTTCCAAATTACACCCCCTTCCCTTAATGTACTGCATGGTATGGAGAATTTTCCACTCATGTCTCTACTTCAGATGAACAGCCAAAAATTTTGACATGAAGTTTACAACTGTAGCTGTGAGGTTTCTTCATCATGCCAAGGCCTATTGCTTCTAAGGTCATATTTGAGAAACCCTCGACTTTCAATTCTAATATTCCGGATGCTTGGTAAAGGAACCGTCGCTACCTATGTTTAAGCGAATGGGCTCTAACCAGAGACTGCTGGCTGCGAATAGAGCGCACAAATGACTAAGCTACCACCACCAGTGTGTTTCGCTGAAGGATATCCCCAGCGATTTGATATCTAAATATGTATCACTATATTTCAGTTACACAATCTTTCCGTACCTTTTTGTTCCATCCTGTTAAATCTCTGAACCCACTGACTGACCAGGAGGTTGTAGTACCGTGGGGCCTCCATGTATCGCAAGTACTTGTGGGAAGATGGGGTTGGAAACACGCGCTGGAAGCAACCCTTCCTGCTGTCTTCATCGATGCACTCTGTCAGAACTCGAATATCATCTGGCGTCAAAACATCCAAAATTGACTGCAAAGTTTGCTAAATCAAAACAGAAGTAGGTTTAAATAGGAGTCGATTTAGGAGACCTAACCTTTAGTCTTCTAACGGCAACTATCATCACAACAATGAATAACAAATAAGTCCTGTATTGATGTCAGTAATTATAGTCGAGCCGCAATAATCTGGAATTTTATTCGAGGCAAGATCATTTGGAAAAATGAGACATCTTGATTTCTGAATTGCATCTAATAAAAGAAATACAGGACATGCCAAAAGTCATGTGCAAAGGAATACCATAAAAAACAAGAGGCCCATGGGCCACATCGCTCACCTGAGTCACCTTGGTCCATATCAGAAGATTTTCCATATCTATTTGCATGTAAAACCGTAGTCCCTATTATGGCCCCAAACCTACCCCTGGAGGCCATGGTTTTTGCAAACTTGAATCTACACTATGTCAGAAAGCTTTCATGTAAATATGAACTTCTTTGGCCCAATGGTTCTTGAGAAGAAGATTTTTAAAGATTTTCCCTATATATTTGTATGTAAAACTTTGATCCCCTATTGTGGCCCCATCCTACTCCAGGGGGGGGCTTGATTTCAACAAACCTGAATCTGCACTATATCAGAAAGCTTTCATATAAATCTCAGCTTTTCTGGCTTAGTGGTTCTGGGAAGAAGATTTTTAAAGATTTTTCCTATATATTTGTATGTAAAACTTTGACCCCCTATTGTGGCCCCATCCGACCCCCGGGGGGCCATGATCTTAGCAATTTATAATCTGCACTATATCAGGAAGCTTTCATATAAATCTCAGCTTTTCTGGCTCAGTGGTTCTTGAGAAGTTGATTTTAAAAGATTTTTCCTATAAATTTGTATGTAAAACTTTTATGCCCCCCTTGAGGCCCCATTCAATCTCCGGGGTCCATGATTTTAACGAACTTGAATCTGCACTATATAAAAAAAAAACAACAACAACAAAAAAACAAAAAAAACAAAAAAAAAACTTTGACCCCCTATTGTGGCCCCATCCGACCCCCGGGGGCCATGATTTTAATAATTTAGAATCTGCATTATATAAGGAAGCTTTCATATAAATCTCAGTTATTCTGGCTTAGTGGTTCTTGAGAAGAAGATTTTTAAAGATTTTCCCTATATATTTGTATGTAAAACTTTGATCCCCTATTGTGGCCCCATCCGACCCCCGGGGGCCATGATTTTAACAATTTAGAATCTGCATTATATAAGGAAGCTTTCATATAAATCTCAGCTTTTCTGGCTCAGTGGTTCTTGAGAAGAAGATTTTTAAAGATTTTCCCTATATATTTGTATGTAAAACTTTGACCCCCTATTGTGGCCCCATCCGACCCCCGGGGGCCGTGATTTTAACAATTTAGAATTTGTATTATATAAGGAAGCTTTCATATAAATCTCAGCTTTTCTGGCTCAGTGGTTCTTGAGAAGAAGATTTTTAAAGATTTTCCCTATATATTTGTATGTAAAACTTTGACCCCCTATTGTGGCCCCATCCGACCCCCGGGGGCCGTGATTTTAACAATTTAAAATCTGCATTATATAAGGAAGCTTTCATATAAATCTCAGCTTTTCTGGCTTAGTGGTTCTTGAGAAGAAGATTTTTAAAGATTTTCCCTATATATTTGTACGTAAAACTTTGACCCCCTATTGTGGCCCCATCCGACCCCCGGGGGCCGTGATTTTAACAATTTAGAATCTGCATTATATAAGGAAGCTTTCATATAAATCTCAGCTTTTCTGGCTCAGTGGTTCTTGAGAAGAAGATTTTTAAAGATTTTCCCTATATATTTGTATGTAAAACTTTGACCCCCTATTGTGGCCCCATCCGATCCCCGGGGGCCATGATTTTAACAATTTAGAATCTGCACTACCTAATAAAGCTTATCTATAAATTTCATCTTTTCTGGCCCAGTGGTTCTTGAGAAGAAGATTTTTTAATGACCCTACCCTATTTTTACCTTTTCTTGATTATCTCCCCTTGGAAGGTGGCCTGGCCCTTTATTTTAACAATTTAGAATTCCCTTTACCTAAGGATGTTTTGTGCCAACTTTGGTTGAAATTGGCCCAGTGGTTGTTGAGAAGAAGTTGAAAATGTGAAAAGTTTACAGACGGACAGACGGACGGACGGACGCCGGAATATGGATGATCAGAAAAGCTCACTTGAGCTTTCAGCTCAGGTGAGCTAAAAACCCTGAAGGATCCGGATTATTACTGTTTAGATAAATAAAGTTGGACTGAATATAATTTCAAAATATTATCATTGGATAATATGATGCCTACCTCATCTTGGTGTCTTTGGCAGTAGTAAGCATGTTTGGCACGCTCATCGGGGGCAAGTATACTGGTAAACAACCTTTTGTCCATACATAAGTCATTTGGGGGATGATAGGAACTGTAAAGGATATTGTTAGATATTACATAGTGCTCCTGTAAAGGACATTGTTAGATATTACATAGTGCCCCTGTATAGGACATTGTTAGATATTACATAGTGCCCCTGTATAGGACATTACATAGTGCCCCTGTATAGGACATTGTTAGATATTACATAGTGCCCCTGTAAAGGACATTGTTAGATATTACATAGTGCCCCTGTATAGGACATTGTTAGATATTACATAGTGCCCCTGTAAAAGATATTGTTAGATATTACATAGTGCCCCTGTATAGGACATTGTTAGAGATATTACATAGTGCCCCTGTATAGGACATTGTTAGATATTACATAGTGCCCCTGTATAGGACATTGTTAGATATTACATAGTGCCCCTGTATAGGACATTGTTAGATATTACATAGTGCCCCTGTATAGGACATTGTTAGATATTACATAGTGCCCCTGTATAGGACATTGTTAAATATTACATAGTGCCCCTGTAAAGGATATTGTTAGATATTACATAGTGCCCCTGTATAGGACATTGTTAGATATTACATAGTGCCCCTGTATAGGACATTGTTAGATATTACATAGTGCCCCTGTATAGGACATTGTTAGATATTACATAGTGCCCCTGTATAGGACATTGTTAGATATTACATAGTGCCCCTGTATAGGACATTGTTAGATATTACATAGTGCCCCTGATGGGAATTAATTGATCCCCGATGGGACTTTACAATGTTTTCTCAATCATTAATAAGGGCTGAGCTGGTAAAAGTATTAAGTGTCAGATCTATTTCATTTACAGAGGAATGGGTGTCTACCATAAACCAAAGGTGGAATATGCAACATATATGTAACATGAGATCACAAACAAGAGGCCCACAGGCCTTATCGGTTACCTGAGTATTAGTTTAAAGTATCACTAGCACCAAAGGCTGCGAAATCTAGAAAAAATATCCTGTTCTGAATAACTAAGCTAAATTCTAATATTCAGCAACAGTATAAATGCCCCTGAAAGTGATTATACAGATGAAAGGCTTTATATAATACATATGTAACACTAACACAATATAGCTAATTTGAACTCATCCTAGTGTAAAAACCCTGGGGTTGCAAAATTCAAAAATTTGGTACATCATGTTCTGCTTTTCCTAAATATGTATTTAGTTTTTTATACCACATTAGCAAACTTAAAGAAGCGAAATCTTTCAAATGATAAAAACAATAATCACTGATAATTTTGGTCCCACCTTAAAACCAAAGCCCTTACTACTGGGATCATGAAATTTAAAATGTGGGTAAAGGGCTGCTCATTCTAAATATCCATTTAGTTTCAATTTAGTATCAATAGTAAAAAAGAAGATATTTATAAATGTTTTACACATACACACTATATATACAAAGTTTTACCCCAATCTGAGGTCAGAAACTCTACCCTGGGGATCATAAAATTTACAATTTTGGTTGAGGCCTCCTGCTCTACTTCACTATGCATTTAGGGTTTTTAAAATGTGCAGTTGTAGAGAAGATTTTTTTAAAATTGGTCAATGTTTGGGAGTTTTTGCCTCACCCCTAAGGCTCCAGGGGTGCAGAAGCCCTGACATTAACAACTTAAGTCCCCCTTGTCCCAAAGATGATTCATACCAAATTTGAATAGAATTGTTCAATTGCTAATGTACAACAGACAACACATGCCAGACGCTGAACAATTGCAATAGGAAAGAGGAGATTTACGGGCAGTGCGACACACCTAGGTAAAAAGTGTAACAGACATGTATCATAATTTTATGGTAAAAAAATAATTTCAAATTATCTTATTTAGATAAATTTGCAATTTTTGTTGTAAATTCAACAGGGATCGAAATACAAAAAATTTCACTACTGCCAAATTTTAGCTAGTGGATTCTTTTCCAAATAGCAAAATTGAGATTTTACTAGCATTTCTTTATCAACTGCTTTCTTAAATAGGAATTCAAGAAAATCAGCAAGCCTCTAGATATCAAAATATATGAAAATAAAGTGCAATAACAAAAATCAGATTAAGAGTTCTTTTATTTATCACTTAATAGATTACAAAATGCATCACTTGATTAGACAACATATCATTGGTAAGGGTTAAAGAGGACATCTGTACAGCATACTGGCTCTTCTGAGATCCACCACCTATTTACAACATCAAATGGCTTGAAATCCGTAACAGTCTTAACGGTGAAATTTTAAAATATATATTGAAAAAAATTGGAAGATTTCATTTTTTAAAAACTGTTGCTGAAAAACATGCTACAATAACTCTTAAGTGTTTGACTATACCCGACAACCTGAAGTGGTGGTACTAACATCCTCTGGTGCTGAGTGTAGGATTTTTAAAGATTCCTCTTATATCTTTTTAATCAAAACCTTGATCCCCTTTATACTGAGACGACCCCATCCAACTTTAAATTACCCCATCCTATTTTTTGCCTTTTCTTGATTATTTCTATCAAACAAACTTTAATCATTGAATCAAGGATACTCAGTGCTAAGTTTGCTTGAAATTGGTCCAATAGTTCTGGAGAAGATGATGAAATTGTAAATTAAGGGTTTACAATGCCAACAGACAAATTTTGATCAGAAAAACTCATTCAGGTAAGCTAACAGTGAGGAATAGCTCCATCCCACATAAACTAAAGGACACATGTGAACCTAGAAATGCTTTCTGACTGACTTAATTCTGTAGCAATGGGTGCTGTTGAATTTAGAAATGCTTTCTAACTGACCTGAATTCTGTAGCACTGGGTGCTGTTGAATTACTGTGGAGAACATCAGCTTTGTCTGGAATTCTGAAGCCTGCGATGTTCATCAGGTCTCGGATCATCTGACCTTTGATGTTGATATCCAGCTGCGAGTTGGAATGTAAACTGAAAGCAGAGATCATGCAGTCACCAATGGAAATCCATAGAAACAAAATGAGCTACTGCCCTTGTTTTTGGTAAATTACACATGTGTAAATATTCTCCTGTCTATGCTGGTAATTTTGCTGTTAACAATTTCAACCTTGAAAAAAAAATTGATGATAAGCTCGAAAGAACTATATAAAGCTTTCTTCAGACCAGAGCAATGTTCAAGCCATTGCTAGGAGTATCACTTCAATATAAAGTTAAAACTGTCTGATCCAACAGGTGTGCAAATTCCTTAACTTTTTTGCAATACATTTTCACCTTTACTTTCATGCACAATTCTCACCACCCCCTCCATGTCCTTCAATGTGAACCTGAAATCCGGTCTAATCCAACACACAATTGATTTCCCAGAGTATGTAAGAATAGACAAGGTTCACTGTAGTGCTTCTCATCCAACATTACCCAATCATTGATTCCGCCGACCCTGGAGTCAGCACACCTGTACATACCTAGGTGATATGTTGACCTCTAAAATCCACGGCTTCAGAGTCTCATCCAGAAGGACGTCAAATCCGAATAACTCATGGACACAGTATCTGCTGCGGCAGTTAGACTTGATCATGCTATTGATGGGTGACTCGGCACTGAAAGAGAGACCCATTAAACAAATAAAAGTCGGTTGTTTTAATGACTCTGTAGTCACACACAGAAATCAGTCATTTTACTCTGAAGTCAGAAAAACATACAAATCAGTAATTTTACTCAGAAGTCAGAAAAACATACAAGTCAGTCATTTTACTCTGTAGTCCGAGAGCAAGTAGGAAGGTAAGTCTCGTCACTCCTTTCTCTGTTCATTATCTTCACCTTTTATATACAGTCAGACCTGTACTAAGCAGTCACCCGTGGGATTCAGTAAATTTGACCTTCATAGAGAGGTGACCTCTTGATAGAAGTTCACTTTATCAAACAAAACTTACACGTGCGATGATTTTCAATACTGCGTGCATATAAAGTACATGTGTATATACACTTACATGCATGTAAATGCATATAGATTGCTGCATAATAAACAGCAAAATTTGAAACATTTCAAGTTATTGAAGGAGGTCAATTCACATACAGTTGTATACATACACTATTTACTGTTTGTAAAAAAGCTGGTCATTTTTGGTCAGCAAGTAATGCATTGTTTTCTACATCACTAATTAATATTTCAGCTTTCCTTTTCAAAATAATAGTAACTTGAGTTTTTCCATCGCCCAATTTCAATGCTGTAGTGTCCACTTTCCATCATATTAATGGCTTTGTATCGTTCTTTCTGATTTAGCGCTTTCATTCCAACATTTTTTGCCAATTTACTTGAAATGAATACCCTTGGATTACCGTGTAAAAACAAATCATTATGATATGCTAATACAAGGTAGATACCTCTATTGTTCATCCAACCATTCAAAATTAATCTAATTAAACCAATTACATTCTTACGATCTCGTCATGCTCAATTAGTTGATAATATTAGTAACAGCACATTCGGAAACCATCTACCTGCGTTCAGAAGATACATGTAAACTCCAGATTTAAGTTATGTGACAATTCGAAATGGTTGCTATATGCAGGGAAAATGGTGGTTTGGTAAGAAATTTGATGACCGTTGCTAAACAGGTGGCCACTTGTATAGGAATTTTAGTCGGGAGGAAATAAAATTTTAGTCAGGAGGAAATAAAATGACCGTATGGGACAAGTGACCGCTTGACAGGTGACCGCTATGGAAAGTTTGGCTGTATATTGATGTATGCATTTTCAGAGTAGAAACTGCACCTAAATAAGCTTATCTGGTAACAGGCGCTTAGTGTCAGCTGCATATAGACGTCATTTCACATCAGTACAATCAGATGTTGCACTTGTGTATATACAATGTCATTTCACATCAGTACAATTAGATGTGTCACTTGTGTATAAACAATGTCATTTCACATCAGTACGATTAGATGTGTCACTTGTGTATAAACAATGTCATTTCACATCAGTCCAATCAGATGTGTCACTTGCGTATACACGACATAATTTCACATCAGTACAATCAGATGTGTCACTTGCGTATACACGACATAATTTCACATCAGTACAAGCCAACATAAACAACACAGAAATCCCTATCTTAACACACAAATTTCGGTCACTACGAACAGCTATGAGGTCTCACCACACAATGGTTTTGATGACGAGATCCTTGATGCTCTCCCAGACCTGGTTAGTGTTAACTCCCTGTCTCTTCATGTAATTCCACAGCGCCTTCAGTCCCCTACAAACACATACAGAAAAAACTTGTTTACAAGGAACTCTGTTACAAAGGAATCTCAGTTATAAGCAATGATTTGAAAATCCTTAGCTGTTCATCAATCTTTGTAAGAAAAACTGGTAATAAAGAAGTCAAATCATAAGGAACTTGGTTATAATTAATATAAATTATTGGTTATGATGAATTCTCGGATATGAGGAATTCTCAATTATACAACAGTGATATTTATTCCCCCTTATCAAGTTCACAGTCATTTGACAGGTTCTGGCTTAAATCTGCTAATCGAAGTAAAGTCTATTGTACAAATTATTCCTAAACAAAAATAAAATTCTTTCTCCAAATATCATTTAGATTTGGGGGTGGGGGTCCATAAAAATATGTTGTTGTGAAAAAAAAATACATCAAGTATGTGCCTAATCATCTTTAAAGACATGAAACATTCTTGAAAACATGACAAACTTTCCTAAATGCATGGACACAAGAGGAATTACTATAGTACATAATATGCAAGTTTTCATGGCACCATACACTTTCAAGTGTCACAGTACTACAAATGTTTTGAAGTTTCATTGCAATATGAATGGTGAAGATAACGAACAGTGATCAATTTCATAACTCCTATAAGTAATACAAAATAGAGAGTTGGGCAAACACGGACCCCTGGATATACCAGAGGTGGGATCAGGTGCTTAGGAGGAGTAAGCATTCCCTGTCGACCGGTCACACCCACCGAGAGCTCAATATCTTGATCAGGTAAACGGAGTTATTCGTAGTCAAAATCAGCGTGCCAAGAATGGCAATATACATATTTAAATTTCAAGATACTATAAATGTTCAAGTTTCACAGCAATAGAGATATTCAAGTTTCACTGCAATACAAATATTCAAGTTTCATGGCAATACAAATATTCAAGTTTCACGGCAATACAAATGTTTAAGTTTCACGGCAATAACACTGAACATGTTCAAGTCTCACGGCAATATAAATGTTCAAATTAACAATATTACTGGTAAGTTACATTAAATGAAAAGTGAACCCGGAATGACTTTCATATATATGACCTTGTCAATGACATTACCATTTATGACCTTGACACACTGCTTCATCACCATTGGCCTGGTAATCTGCATTTTTCTTGTTCACGCTGTAGTTCGTTAAGTGCATAAACTTGTTGTTGACATTTTTCATAGCCGTAGAATACCTTAAAAAGCATAGAAAAGAGACAATATAATTTGTAAACGATTGATTTCATGGCGTTACATTAATACATGTATTTATTTTGAAAAGGAAATGGTTCAACACTTTTATCATCTGCGAGTAACAACTTCTCATGAAAAACAAATTTACTCTGTCAGAAGTCAAAAGCAGGAATATAAAAATCTACTGACGCAATTAAAAAAAAAAATTCATAGCCAACATACTTCATGGAAGCAAATCGAGCAAGTCCATCCTCAAAAATATAAATCCTGAGAGGGTCGTAGCTGCTGACATAAACATAGATACGCATGTCAAACTTGCTGTCATTGATAAGGTAGGGGCGACCGAGGTATTTCTGAACAATGACAGGTCGTTTCCGTGGTATCTGGTTCCACTTGTTGATGACTTTGATTCCTATACCTCTGGCTGAGGCGGGCTAAAAACGAGATTTAATATAAAGTATCTGAACAAGTAAGTGATGATCAAGTTATCAGACAAAACAAGATTTAATATAGGTATCTGAACAAGTGATGACCGAGTTGTCAGGCTAAAACAAGATTTAATATAGGGTATCTAAACAAGTGATGATCGAGTTGCCTCCTATTTATAAGTGAAAGCAATTTAACTCAACCCTAAATCCATAGCAACTGACTTTCTAATATATGTTTTGAAGTATCTAAAATGTAACATTCCCATGTAAACTTGACTTCAGTAATCAAATAATTACAATCTAGATTACACCTCTTCACCGACGACTTTAATACAAGGTCTCCTTAATTTCTACAGAAAACTATAACATCATTACAGAATACTCCTCACACATATCACAGGTACAGTAACATCTATCTCATCTGACAGTCAAACCTATCTCATCCGACAGTCAAACCTATCTCATCCGACAGTCACATCTATCTCATCCGACAGTCAAATCTATCTCATCCGACAGTCACATCTATCTCATCTGACAGTCAAACCTATCTCATCTGACAGTCAAACCTATCTCATCTGACAGTCAAACCTATCTCATCCGACAGTCAAATCTATCTCATCTGACAGTCAAACCTATCTCATCTGACAGTCAAACCTATCTCATCTGACAGTCACACTTATCTCATCCGACAGTCACATCTATCTCATCTGACAGTCAAACCTATCTCATCCGACAGTCAAACCTATCTCATCCGACAGTCAAATCTATCTCATCCGACAGTCAAATCTATCTCATCTGACAGTCAACCCTATCTCATCCGACAGTCACACTTATCTCATCCGACAGTCACACCTATCTCATCCGACAGTCAAACCTATCTCATCAGACAGTCAAATCTTACTCATCCGACAGTCAAACCTTTCTCATCAGACAGTCAAATCTATCTCATCTGACAGTCAACCCTATCTCATCTGACAGTCAACCCTATCTCATCTGACAGTCAACCCTATCTCATCCGACAGTCAAACCTATCTCATCCGACAGTCAAACCTATCTCATCTGACAGTCAAATCTATCTCATCCGACAGTCAACCCTATCTCATCTGACAGTCAAACCTATCTCATCTGACAGTCAACCCTATCTCATCTGACGTGCTGTGGGAGATAATTTCAATGTCGGTTTGGACAGTATGCTGGATTACTCAGTGTGGAATATTTTCTGTTACTTTTAATGTCAGATTACTTAGGATCCAACATATTCATAGCACATTATACAGTGCTTAATTATTTTCTCCTCAGCTAACATGCACATGTAACTATTACAAATAGCAAAAGATGTTTAATTTTCATCAATTTAATTTATATTATGCCTTCATATACACAATAGAAGATTTTATTGCTTAGAAGAAAACAAAAATCAATTGTTGTTGGTTTTGGTTGTTTGTTGTTTATGGAGTCTTTGTTTATATACACAGCTGATCTGTTGTGTACATACAATATAACATCTCAGGGTTTCCGTTAACGCATATATGTGCGTAATTTACGCACAAAAATTTCATTTGACCCCCTGGAAAAAAATTACTGTGTCAAAATGATGCACAGTTTTCCCCCCATTAGTGCCGATGTTTTAATGCTTGGATAAATAAAGGTTTGTTTTCTTACATTGGTTCTCCTCGGATATTAATGGGTCTCCTCGGATATTAATTGGTACTTCTCGGATATTCATTGGTACTCCTCGGATTTTTACCTCAAATTCACCTGAATGAAGTCAACTCGTTCGTCAGTTGGTCAGCGAATAGTCCGATGAGCGAGTTGTCAAATTATTGTTCATTTCCACCTAAGGTACAATTTCTTCCTTACTTCGGTATGGATTTAGTAAATCATCTACCAAAATCTTGGGAGATTCAGCAGAAGATGTCAATAATAATAAAACTAAGACTGTGACTCCAAGTTCAACTTCGACTGTGGTCAGCAAATCAGTCCGGAATTTTAATAAAACACATGGTTAATATATGACCAAAAAATGGATTCTTTTGTACTTAGGCACTGTGAATGAGTTAAAAGAAAACTTGTTGAAAATGGCATAAGTAACTTTACTGAAAAAGTAAAAAGGAGGAACTATTAGAGAAAGGGAAATAAACTGAACATTTTTAATTGTGTTCTTATTTACATTGAGTATGGTGCACAAGAAATGACACCCACTATTTGAAAATGACCCCCTGATACTTACCCCAGAGGGTCAAAATGACCCCCAATTTTATAAAAACCAAAAAACACTGACATCTATTAACTTTGGTACGTATGAATGATTACGCTGTGTTGAACAAACAGTACTTTTAAATCACTTGGTAACCTGGCCAGCAACTAATTATACTACTCCTACCTGGAGTTAAACAACTCACATGGTCATGTTGGATTATCCAGGTGAAATTACAATGAAATTAACAGGTAGTGTTTACAAAGAGTGCCGAAATTTGGAATATACCATGGTCAGATGATCAGTGTTTATTGCATGAATGATAATTATAAAGAAATTTTTGAGTACAAAATATTAGGTCAGAATTCCCAGTGTGCTGGGTTGCTCAGGTGTCAGATTGTACAGGTGTGTCAGATTGTACAGGTTTCGGATTGTAGAGGTGTCAGATTGTAAAGGTGTCGGATTGTACAGGTGTGTCAGATTGTACAGATATCAGATTGTACAGGTGTGTCAGATTGCACAGGTGTTAGATTGTACAGGTGTGTCAGATTGCACAGGTGTCAGATTGTACAGGTGTGTCAGATTGTACAGGTGTGTCCGATTGTACAGGTGTCAGGTTTGTACAGGTGTGTCAGATTGTACAGGTGTCAGGTTTGTACAGGTGTGTCAGATTGCACAGGTGTCAGATTGTAAAGGTGTCGGATTGTACAGGTGTGTCAGATTGTACAGATATCAGATTGTACAGGTGTGTCAGATTGTACAGGTGATAGGTTTGTACAGGTGTGTCAGATTGTACAGATATCAGATTGTACAGGTGTGTCAGATTGTACAGGTGATAGGTTTGTACAGGTGTGTCAGATTGTAAAGGTGTCGGATTGTACAGGTGTGTCAGATTGTACAGATATCAGATTGTACAGGTGTGTCAGATTGTAAAGGTGTCGGATTGTACAGGTGTGTCAGATTGTACAGATATCAGATTGTACAGGTGTGTCAGATTGTACAGGTGTCAGGTTTGTACAGGTGTGTCAGATTGTACAGGTGTCAGGTTTGTACAGGTGTGTCAGATTGTACAGGTGTAAGATTGTACAGGTGTCAGGTTTGTACAGGTGTAAGATTGTACAGGTGTCAGGTTTGTACAGTGTGGACTGTATATCACTAAGAAAAGAGTTAAAAGTTTAGACATAGCTTATTCAAACTGCCCAATATATTGTTCAGAATTTCTCACTGGTTTGACGATCCACTTTTGTTTGGTTCCACCATCTTCCCAGGCTCGTTTTAACAGCTTCATGTCTGATGGTAAGACAAAAGTCTGGGGGAAGAACCCGAACTCCTTCTTTCCATTCTGAACCTGAAGCTTGGACAGATTCCTCCATAGGCGATCCTTACGGCCAATTTGAAAAGATCCGGGAAAGTGATTGAGCTGCAGATATAATATCAGGTTAAGTTTAAAATAATAGAACTTTTCTTTATGTCAACTTTTGCAAAACTGGAAGTTTCTGTATATAGATTAAGTTTTGCAAAATTGGGTAAAAATGCTACAGGGTTCATTTTGCAAATAAAATTTTGATAAAAAAGATGTGAATTCTTTAATGATATTAATATTTTTAATTCTTCACAATTAACAAAAAAAAAAAGATATTAAATAAACTAAATATTGCCACTGATTAGGCCTTGGTATTTTGCTGTATAGGATATATACAATAGTTTGTACATGAGACTATGATGTAATATTAATTACTTGCACTTTCCTTTTTCTGCCTCAATTTCACATTTAGCTCCCTTGCATGTGTGGCTTGGTCTGTGCAATCTCACCTCCTGATTGTAATACTTTATAACAATCTCACCTCCTGATTGTAATACTTTATAACAATCTCACCTCCTGATTGTAATACTTTATAATAATCTCACCTCCTGATTGGTCTCTCACACACTCAGTAATACTTTATAATAATCTCACCTCCTGATTGTAATACTTTATAATAATCTCACCTACTGATTGTAATACTTTATAACAATCTCACCTCCTGATTGGTCTCTCACACACTCAGTAATACTTTATAATAATCTCACCTCCTGATTGTAATACTTTATAATAATCTCACCTCCTGATTGTAATACTTTATAACAATCTCACCTCCTGATTGTAATACTTTATAATAATCTCACCTCCTGATTGGTCTCTCACACACTCAGTAATACTTTATAATAATCTCACCTCCTGATTGGTCTCTCACACACTCAGTAATACTTTATAATAACCTCACCTTCTGATATTCTCGGATTGATTTAAATCCCAAAGACTTCATGTGTTTACCCCAGCATCCCAGCCAGTCGTGGTTTCCTGTACACAATGCAAAACAACAGTTTGAAATGATACCTCTTACTGTCAAAGTCAACATGTTTTAAAGCTACCAATTTGAAAGAAAATTTAAACACAGCAAGCTGAAGATATAATTAAATATAATCTGTCGATTATAAAGTCTCCCAAACAAAATACTGACTGTATAAAAAGGGGGCTTTTTCTGAATACTACTGTTTACCCTGCAATAATAACTTCCTTTTACAAAAAAAACATACCAATTCTAATTTTATCTAAAAAAAAAAAAATCTTAATCAAAGACATTGATTTAAAAAAAAATCAATCCTTTGTTTCCCTTGGTAAAACTGGCATCACTTGACTTTGATCCTAGTTTGTGGGTCCCCTCATCCTTTCTGAAAATCCAAGGTCTATCAAGACCTAGTTCTGAAGTTATATCAGTTTTCATGTTCAAGGTCACTGGAGTCACTTGACCTTGATACTAGTTTGTAGGTCACAACTACCTTTTATCATTTTCAAAGATTCCATGTCTCTATCGGTCCCAAAAAGTTAATTATCAAGATCAGAGGTCAAGGTCACTTGAGATATACTAGTTTGTAGGTCACAACATCCTTTTATCATTTCTAAAGATTTCATGTCTCTATAAGACATGCTTCTGAAGTAATAACAATTTTACATTCCAAGGCCAGAGGCCAAGGTCACTGGAGTCACTTGACCTTGATACTAGTTTGAAGGTCCTATCATCCTCTTCTCATTTCTGAAGATTCTATGTCACTATTATTCTCCATTTTAAAGTTATACCAGTTTTTATGTTCATAATCAGAGGTCAGGGTTACTGGAGTCCCTTGACCTTAATACTAGTTTGAAGGCCCTGTCATTCTTTTCTGATTTCCAAAGACCCCGGGACTCTTATCATATCTGTTGAATTTTGAAATTGAAATAAAATTTGGTTGTAATCCGACAACTTTGATGTTTTAATGTTTTTGTCAGCCATTTAGAATTTTTTTAAAAAAATGATTGCACCCCTCCTAATGACCCCCTATCAGTCTGCAATGTTTGAATTGGATCTGTTGAAGCACTTTCATCAATTAAATCATGTGAAGAAATTTATCATTAAAGAAGAGGATTCATAATAATAAGAAGAATAAAGGGGCAAAAAAGAAAATGAAAGAAAGTAAAAGAGAGCAAGCTCACATACTACATGCTCCAACATTGCTTGACGATGCCTCACATAATGTAATGAATGGTAATGCTATGCATTACTGCAAAAACAGGACAGGCGGGCTCGAAATTCTAAGTTCAAAAGGGACATAACTCCCAGAAAACTTATTGAATCAGAATTTTCTGGGAATATACACATCTACACAGTGTGTCCTTATTAACTACAAAATTTCATGAAATTCTGTTAAGCGGTCTCAGAGGAGTTGCACTGATGGACAAGGACATAATAAGAAATGGAGCAAAAACAATAAGTCTCCTAAATTTGCTTGGGAGACTTGATTATAGCTTATAAAGGTATAGAGTTTTCAGCTGTTCCATTCTGAACATCAGATTTACTGTGGTATGGTCAGGATACAAGGACTTAATTAGGATACATTAATATTATGTCCAGACTTTTGTTAACAATATCTTAATAATCGTCAAAGTTTTTTTTTAAAAATGCTATTATGCCGTCCACAAAAACACCAATCTTTTAAGGGGTCGCCTATAAGTCAGAGATATATATATATATATATATATATATATATATATATATATATATATAGAGTTTCTGAACAAAATTTAACTCCCAAAAATCTACAAAATTTAACTCCCCAAAATCAACAAAATTTAACTCCCCAAACCCGACTTAGAGGCGAATATATACTGTAGGTGAGCACTTTGTGGTACTGATGTTTGGTAATTCTGAAGTGTGACCGGGCGAGTGTATGTTTCACAATATATACTGTAGGTGAGCACTTTGTGGTACTGACGTTTGGTAATTCTGAAGTGTGACCGGGCCAGTGTATGTTTCACAATATATACTGTAGGTGAGCACTTTGTGGTACTGACGTTTGGTAATTCTGAAGTGTGACCGAGTCAGTGTATGTTTCACAATATATACTGTAGGTGAGCACTTTGTGGTACTGACGTTTGGTAATTCTGAAGTGTGACCGGGCCAGTGTATGTTTCACAATGTTTGGTGTGATCGGACTCATTCTCCACTTCAGAAGTTTCCGCAAATCCCATGGCAGTTGTTCCACTGAAAAAAAAAAAAATTACATCAGACTACAATATCTTCTTTAGCAAAACAAATGTAATATTCAGAAAATACCACTTTATTGATTCCAGCAAAACAAATGCAATATTCAGAAAATACCACTTTACTGATCCCAGCAAAACAAATGTAATATTCAGAAAATACCACTTTATTGATTCCAGACCTGTTTAAGAGGTGAAATGTTACTCTGAACATATGCAACAGCTAGTTCAGTCAATTTTCATCACATTCAATATATAGTACATGCATCATCACTTTGGGAGGCATTAACCTATGATTATGTGTTTTTCCACTCTTTCATTTCATTTTACGAAGGAACACAGAGTTCAAAACAGGATATTTAACTGAATGCAATTGTTTGTGTTTCAATAAACATTCAATCAAGCTATTTTCACAATGTTACTCATGCAATTTCAAATTAATAAAAGCCTTTTGAATCAATACATTTTGTTTATCATGATATGGAAGCTAAAACAACAATATTCATGGATTTTTCTCTAAAGAATTGGTTTCATCTGATGCCAAACACAAATGATTAAAATTGACATTCAAATTACCAATTGTACATGACAAAACAACAATTAATCTTATACACAGAAACCAGAAATCCAACCAATTAGCCTCAAGTGCATTGCTCTGACCTTCTGGCAATTAGATCTGACATTTTCTTGGACTCTTTCTGGGCCAAATTAAGGCTTTCAAATAGGGACCAATTGTGATAGAGCACACTGGCCCACAAAAAATCAATCATGGCTGAAACATTTATGGATAACTATGGGCTTTTTTTCTTTTCTTATAGACCCCGGCTCAATCCTCCAAAAACACAAAAAGTCTCCAAGGAAACCAGCTACTCAATAAAAACATGCCAGAAGAAAAGCTGGCTAATTGAAATGTTACATTCCGATAACATGAAAAACCACCAAAGGGGATTTCTAATTGATCCCTTCTTATACCAGCTGCTTCACAGAGACAAAAAATACTACAATTCCAAAGCCATTATTGGTCGATTTTAATTACTGCTTTGTTCTTTCCTGTTTGGCTGGAGTTTTAGGGTAATGAAAATGAGATTTCAATCACCTGATCGTGACTACCATCATGTTTTATTACATGATAATATCTGCTTCACTGAATATGGGTGAATGGAGTTCTCTCCCTTTGGACCGGTAATTACATTTTGCACACCTACACAAACCTTTTACATAAGCATTTTAATAAAACACAAACCTTCTACATAAGCATTTGATAAAAGTCAAGTGTAGATGATCAGAAAGAAAACAAGAGAAGGGTATATCACAAATCACAATGTTTTAACTATACCATTAATATACAGTCAAATCTCATTATCCTGAACTTGATGGAACCGAGAGAAAACTTTCAGATATCTGAGGATTTGAGACATCAAGGGTAAAATACTTTAAGAATATGTGGTTGGGATTTCCAAATCACTTTGACATATTTTCCATGGTATTCGAGATATTAGAGTTCCAGATACCACAGTTCAACTGTTTGTCTAAATGAATTTTGGACACGACTTCCGAGGTAATACTTCAATGAGGAAGATAGCGGGGAGGACAAGCATGAATGTTTATAACTGCTCTCACATACACATGCACAGACCAAGCAATGACACAAAGGAAAAACATTAAGTGATAAAATGTCCCTATCATCTAGAGAGACTATCAAAAGGCCTGGAGGTTATAAAACATTTTTGAGCACGTTTTCATACTCAAACTCAATGCTCTAAATCGTAATCATGCTCAAAATGAAGGCTATAAAACTTTTATGAAATTATTCTCACAATAAAATGGAGTATATGTTAATACTCAAGATTTTTCGAGCATGCTGGGAGCTTGCTCAGAGTTGTACTCAAACATGGGTGAGTTTGAGTACGAGTACAGTAAAAGTTTTATAACTTGCAGACCTGATGTTTCAATGGGGTTACCTTTAAATCCTTCCGTCTCGAAACTAATAGTGGGCGGGATGTTGGGAAACAGACTCTTTGTAAGCGGGGAACGGATTGCTGGTTTGGCCGGAACCGCAGTTGCCGGTCTCACGGTACGGGGACGTACGTCATCTTCACTAGGTGTACTAATCTGTCGAACACCTGTGACAGGTCGCATGGTGCTGGCAGACTTGGCACGAGAGCGGGCCGAAGACGACCGACGGGACAGACTACTTGTGATAGAATAGCCATCAGACCCTCCTAAAAACAGAATATTGATAATGGTAACACTAAAATCAGTAAAAGTCTCTATAACAAACAAACCATTCCCTACAATACAACAATGATAATGGTAACACTAAAATCAGTATAAGTCTCTATAACAAACAAGCCATTCCCTACAATAACATCATAATGAATTATATTGAATAAGTTAGGACTAATCTTGTACACAGCATCCCTCAAGTTTGACTAGTGTATATATATTTTCTTATACATGTTAAATTCCCAGTTTTCTGACCCTCTCCATGGAATTAAACACAAAAATATGATTTGGAATTCTTCATAATTGCGGCAAATTTGTTGGCATCATTATTCTGGGGTAAAAGATTTCTCTTCATTTATAGTGGCAAAGTAAAATTTTGTGGATCACTCAATGAAGAAATAGTGGAGACCTATGGGCTCCCAGTGCCAACTGAGTATCACCCAAAATAGAACACAAATGAGAAGTGCATCTTTAACACTCTAAACAACTGGATGTAATAGGTGACCTCTGTGCAAAATATAAGCCCCTATTACCTCTTAATTACTAAGCAGTGGTGGACCTTAGTACTCAAAAATTTGTATTTTTAGTTTTAACTTTCAAATTTCATTTAATTTCTCGAAAATTCATAGTAGACATCATCAAATAGTACTCAGGAATAAGAAACACCATCTAAAAATAATCCACCTGAAGTCATGTGAAAAATATATCATATGAATACAAATGACAATCATTTTCATTCTTTAATAAAAATCACAGACAGTGTTTATAATTTTATATCAGAAGTATTTTCATAATTAAGCAAATCTTTAAATTTGCGTACCATTCAAGAATAGTTTACAATGTTCTACAGCCTAAATTCTGATAAAGTTTAAAGTTTTCATAACTTTGTTTAGAATTGGACATGTAAAAAAAAGTGCAATCAGACAAGTGACCAATGGACAATTTACTCGTGGCTATTTTTGTGAATGTTGAGGCCTGCATGAGGATGTTTTCCTGTTCAGTATAGCTTTTATGTCAGGTGGTCAGGAGTACATTGGATTTTTTTTAAATTTACATTAATTGTTCCATTTGTAGAGGAAATCAGCTCTTCCCTTAAGACCCCAAAAAGGGCAAGGACTATGAAGGTAACGATGAATGGATGCCAAACGCAATAGGGCACCAGGCACTCAGATGACTAAAAAATGTTTTAAGTGTGTGTTACATAAAAATTCCTTGTTGGTTTAAATCAGTGGATCCTATACGGAATTTCAACACATGAAATCCACATTCGAGTCCCCCCCAAAAAAGACAAATTTTCAGTAGATTGAAATATACATGCATCTTTTGACGGGTAAGAGGAAACGCTTTTGCAGATGTCAATTTAGATTTCTGTTGTGTCTGACAAAAGATCACAGTATCTCCCTTAGTCAAAACATCAGAATGTTTTCAGAAATATGACTTAAAATTGTATAGATTTACCATCCGAGCCTTCCGAATCAACACAGTCATCATCTAAATTATCAATTCCATCATCATCATCATCATCATCATCGTCTAAGTCTCCATTCACTGAGGCCTCGCCATCTCCAGGCTGGCGTTCCCTGTAAAAGTTATATGAAATATATAATAATATTATTCTTAGGATTCAAAATTTAATCACCGCATGTATTACAATTAGTACAGCATTTAGTATAGTAGTGATGACTTATCATACCGCTAAGAATACACTATAATAGTACATAATTGTTAAATGTTTTAATTCTTTTCTCGGTTTTCCTTGTTTTTTTGTTCAGTGTAGGATACTGGCATGACTAGCATGCACTTAGCATCCAATTAATATCTGTTGATGAGAGTTTTCTCTTTCCAGTGTTGAAGCATTCAGCCTGTAAACCAGTCCGACTTCAATGAATTAGGAGTATATACACCAAGTCCCAAGCCATTCTTCTTTATCAAGCTGCCTTGTGTTAGATATTTTTAATTGCTTGATAGCTTATTGAGGTTTACATTTCTGTTGGTCCACTAGAGATTGCGATAAATAGGAGGGTTTCTAAATGTATGTAGCTATGTGACTATATGTTTAATATGTTGTGTATATGGTCTGAATAAGGGTTTCTATATACACTCTTGTGGAAGTGAAGTCAAATATTGACAAAGTGTCTCAGAGAACCATAAATAAACTCTAAAAATCAGCCCCTGGTAGTACGGGTCAACAAAAGCTGCTGACTTCTTTAACTTTAGTCCCACACTTAGCTATCAGCTTATCTCTGCCTAACTGATTATACATATTCCTCAAATTTTGTTAAATAAATACACATGCTGTCAGACTGCAAAGACCTTCTAGTCAGAATTTCTTTTTTATCAACCTTGATAATATAGAATTCATACAGAGAGTTTCACAGTTTCTGAGTGTTATTCTTATTTCATTTGCATTACTCCACTATAATAAATTTAATATAAGGACTTACATGTAGGAGGTTATACGAGTGCCTGTATGACATACAAAGAGATCACAATTTCAATAAGCGTTGCTTTGCAGATCAACACAATGACCTGCACCCTTCTGAATAACAATATTGGCAGATGTTTTGTAACCTGAGTGCTTGTTGGAGGATCATAAGCATTTGAAATCTAACTTGAGCTACAGACTGCAGTCTGGTACTACAAATCCAGTCCAGCATTATCACTTTCAACGACATGACACAATTATACAATCAGCTTAAAACCGGAAACCCACCTCCAGGAGATATTCTTCATGTTTATCCAGTCAGGGTTAGCATCGTACAAATCATGTATGGAGAGAACCTCAAACAGATCCCACGCCCCACTGGACAAATCCTTACCCCCAAGGTCCAAGACCGGCACCTCCCCCGGGCCAACACGCTTGATAAACAATTTTGTGGTGTGGCCATGTAGAACTGAGTACTTACAACCCATCCAGCAAACATCAGCACACTTATCTCAAACAGTTAGGGGTGGGATTAACAAGGATTATTGTAAGATTAATGATTGTATTCATGCTTTAAATGCCCACTAGCTTAGAAACAAATGTGTATTGTGCAAATATGAATACAGACTTCAATACATATGTACATGTACCCATTTCTATATATATATAACACTTCTAATGAACCCCGAGATCTCAATATCAGCCTGATAATTTGTCCTGTGCTGATATTAGGTGTTCTATAAGGGTACTCTATAAGGGTACTATGCTTATTATATACACAGTACAAGTAATAACACAATACACCAACCATAAAATAAACACAAAAAATACAATTATGTTGAATGACACTACGTCTCAAAATCAGTTTGTTTGATACATCAAAATTACATCCTCAAATTAACAAGCAAAACCTGAGCCTTGGAAAAGTTCAAATCAAAATATGTATAAAAAATTGGAAGAAAAAATGTAATTAAATAACTGTCTGAATATCAGAAATCAATAGTATAATCTCTCTTATATATGATACTCTACCATTCTTAAATATAATCAAGGATTTACATAGCATAAACGTTACTATGCCCATATGTATGTTGCATCTTCACAGATTTAAAAATTTCTTTGTCATGGACCAAGACTGAACTCATCATCCCTAAGACCGAACTCATCCTCCAGATCTAGAGATGAGATATCCCCCGCCTCATCATCTTTCAGATCTGAAGATGAGATCGAACTCCTCATCCCCAAGACTAAACTCATCCCAAAGATTTAACTCCTGATCCCCAAGACCAAACTCCTCATCCCCAAGGCCAAACTCCTGATCCCCAAGTTTGAACTCCTGATCCCCAAGTTTGAACTCCTGATCCCCAAGGCCAAACTCCTCATCCCCAAGACCAAACTCCTCATCCCCAAGGCTGCACTCTTCATCCTCCAGATCTGCAGACAGCCTCAGAACTTCCTGAGCTGCATTAAGGCCGTGGAGCATTGAATATTTGTTGTTGTCATCTGTCTGTCTCAAGAGACAATGGAGAACTACATGTATATGTATGCCAAGTCAGTCTGTTGTGCTGGGCCAGCTGTGAAGTCCGATTTTGGAATGACAATGGAGAACTACATGTACATGTATGCCAAGTCAGTCTGTTGTGCTGGGCCAGCTGTGAAGTCCGATTTTGGAATGACAGCTAGCTAGGTTCACACAGTCTGCAACAGGACTGGACTGGTGACGTCACCTGTGGGTTCTCTTTCCCTCATTTGATTTTCCCTCCTTAACTTTCCCTGCTTGGTTGTATGCCTGTGGCAACGATACAGCGCCAGCTTTTGCGCTCGAATGTGAGCTGCTCCAGGTCATCAGGGCATCTGCTCCAGGTCATCAGGGCATATTTCACAGGCCTCTAAGTTACGTTTGCAGATGTCCTGGTGTGGTTTGGTCAAACTGTGAGCCATGTGCCTATTTATTTTTTCTATCAAAAAGACATTTATTCCCTTATATATGGAGGTGAGGATATACTGGCAATATAGATTTATTAGTAGGTCAAGGTCTGCAATCAGAACTCATCTAGCAAAGGGCGAGAGGTTCTAAATGGGTGAGAGGTTCTAAATGGGTGAGAGGTTCTAAATGGGTGAGAGGTTCTAAATGGGTGAGAGGTTCTAAATGGGTGAGAGGTTCTAAATGGGTGAGAGGTTCTAAATGAGTTGGAGTCTGTCAGTGTAAAATATAATGGTACAAGTGCATGCACTTTGTTTTTTACACTAAAATTGGAGTTTTCAGACAACAGTCTAGAGATCATCAGCCATAGTATATGGCATATTTAGCACCTTTTTTATTGGTCGACCATTGTTGTGTCGGACGGTCCATTGAGTTATGTATAAATTTTCACCCATCGTTCAACGATGAAAACCAGCAATCCATTCAGTGCTCGACAAGCAGTCAATGACTGACCCATTTGTACACGTTTATATCACCAAGTAAATCATCAGAGTAATTATAACGGGATTATACTCAGTGTCTACAGTATTTCTATAAGCTGACCAATCAAAAATATCAGATCAGTTTTAAGGAGCTTGGCATGGAATGCCTAAAAAAATTGGTTATATAGAAGAGTTAAAACAATTGTAGTGTTTTAAATTAATATTTATATATATATATATATTGCTTAAAGTCCGATAATATATAGGTATAGGGGTGTCCAGGTAGCGCAGAGGTAGCATTCTCGCTTTTCACCGCTGCGACACAAGTTCGATCCCCATGATCAGCAATGGTTGTATGTGAGAGGGTATGGCAGTCGCCCGCTCAGACACATGGGTTTCCTCTGGGTACTCTAGTTTCCTCCCACAAATGTCCAGTTTGACCCTTGACCTTTGAGCTCAAAATCAATAGGAGTCATCTTCTCCTGAAGATGTACCAGTGTACCAAGTTTAATGTCTGTCAAGAAAAGGGTTCTCAAGATATTGAGTGGACAGTATATTCCAATGTCCAGTTTGACCCTTGACCACACGACCTCAAAATCAATAGGTGTCATCTTCTCCTGATGATGTACCAGTGTGCCAAGTTTGATGTCTGTCAAGCAAAGGGTTCTCGAAACATTGAGTGGTCAATATATTCCTATGTCCAGTTTGACCCTTGACCTTAAACCAGGTGACTTCAAAATCAATAGGGGTCATCTACTCCCTTAAGATGTACCAGTGTACTAAGTTTGATGTCTGTCAAGCAAATTCAAGGGTTCTCAAGATATTGAGCGGACAGTATATTCCTATGTCCAGAGTAGATTGACCCTTGACCTTTAACCTTTTGACCTAAAAAACAATAGGGGTCCTCTTCTTTTCATAACCAACCCACATATGAAATATCATTATGATCAAGTGAATGGTTCTCAAGATATTGAGCGGACAACATGTAGTCTACCGACCGACTGATAGGTGCAAACTAATATGCCCCTCTTCATTGAAGGGGGGCATAAAAATGTGAAATCCTTCAAATACATCTATTTAACATCAGCATCAATAAGTATATTCAAGTGTTTTGAATGCCCTATTCAAAAAGCAGAGTATTGTGTTAAAACCCCAACTACCCGTTGAATTTATAAATATTAATTACACAAATGAGACATGTCAAGGAAAATTTTTATGGAATTCCAAAAGATGTACTGTTTATGTCTTGCACTTTAGACTAGGTGACAAAGCCATCATCATTTCATTGATCTTAATGACCCAACACTCAGTTATAAACTATAACATCTTTACTGTATATTCCTAAATAATATAAGGTTATTTACGGCTCATGTTTGCATTAAAAAAAAATTGAAAAAAATTGATTTGAGGCATATTTGCAGTGCTGTGAAATGAACATTAAAAAATGTTCAGAAACTTCTGTTTGTGGTTCAGAAGAGCTAATGTAGACCTGACAAGCCAAAAATCCATACAATTTTAATTTTCAGGAGAAAGTGTGTGTGAAAACACCAAACCTTCTGTGTCTCTACAAACACATCAACATGAAGCCATCCATCTGCACCATAGGAACATTGGTGAACTGCCAACAGAGACAGACACTGCAGCCAAGTCCACAGGCATGATTTATCTGGTGATTTAGTGGGGGACAATCTCGTATAGTCTGCTGATATCTCATGAGTTTTCTACTCAGATGCTATTAGAGGGCATCTATACTCAAATCTACCGTTCCACAAAATGAGCACTCAGGATTTTTTTTTCAAATTAAACTTTCCGGCAGGAGAGAGTTTGCTTTGAAGACCCATGCACTTTCTCAAAAGTGCAATATACAATGTATAATATAAATTATATATATAGAGTTTACAAATTTTGACCACACCATACTTTTTTTTTTCTTATAGTTTGATTAATTTTTCTTCCTATCAAAAACGTATACATGTATTCCAAAATTTTAAACCATGATATAGATGTTTCATTCTAAGCTCCTAACAGACAAGTACATACACATATATGTCCATAATTCAGAGAAACTGTGAAACCTGGTAAATTTAAATTAAAAGCTTACTTGTAAATTTGGTCTTTTACCATTTTGGCAATTTTTCATCAAAACTAGCCAATTTGAGTCACTGCTTCCCCCTCCCCTAATGTTTTATGTTAATTGTGTGCTTATGCAAATCAGTGTAATCGGGTACTTTGCAGTACCATTCAGTACTCAAGCATAGTATCCATATAAATCTGAATAAAATCATTTTGTGAAAATGTTCTATCATAATAGTTTTGTATATAATTTGAAACCATAATCATTGATAAAATTAAAACTAAGTTTAAGATTATATCAAAATAAAGATTAAAATAGTAAATCAAAATTTTACAAACAAACTTTTTTGAAACCAAAATGACAGCTAATATTGCTTTAAAGAAACCTTTCTAAACTAACATGGCATCCGTCTAAGATTCCGCTGCTAACAACAACATAAACATTTTGAGGCACTTAACCCATCACACAACCCTCTTTTCTTCTGCCAAGTGTCATTTAAAAGTTAAATCTTATCTTAAAGTCTACACAATATACAGCAAGTGTTGTCTTTTCTCTTGTCAAACGCAGACCACGCATGGAATCCTTAATTTCTTTAAATGACTATATATATATTATACACATTATATAGATTTCTTTTGATAGATAAAACTGAATCTGCAGGAGATCTAAATAGTTTTTACTTTGAAATGTTTTTGATGATTTGTTTGGTTTTGCGTGCATATAAGGTCACAGATTAACCTGCAGGAGATCCTCATGTTTGATCATTAAAGTTGCTACTGCATGTCGGGCTCTTTCAATATGGAACATGTTACGATGTGTTACAATTAAGATTTCAAGTTCAAAGACACATTTAAATAGATGATTCAGATTCATATGAAAGTGACAAAACCAGAGTGATATAATGAATAAATTGGTTGGAGACCAATGTTTTATCAATTATGTAGCAATCGGGACCAAAGCACATGCATGTATAAACCAGAAATTGGCAAATTTCAAACCTTGAATAAATTTTCTAATTGCTGATAATTTTAAAGAGATATAATCACACCTCCATGAGAGCGAGGACAGGGGGAAAAAAATCTTTTAATGTGACAATGGCTTCAAAGTATTTTCATACAGTAACGAAACCTCAAAGTTGCCATCATGCTCACTCTACAATTATAAAACATTTTTCCCTAACATCAAAGATTTTTGCACATATACTCAGCTTAATCCTCAGCTTAAAACCACACAAAGTTGTCTCAGATACAAGTAAGTTATGTAAGTTATAGAACTCAGTTCCCCCAGAGTAGGGATCATCCTATCCAAACATTAGTTGTACAAATATCATGTTCGCGTCATTTTCTCTCCATAAAATTTACAGTTTTTTGTTCGAACTGGAGAGACCTGGCAGTCCTGCGATAAAGGAGAGTAACAAATCATGTTTAAAAATCTTCAACAGCCCTCTTCAAAGTGTGGGTCCTTGTACATGATCAATACTTTGCCAAAGAGATAAAAAGAACTAAAATATTCCAATATCCATACTGAAGCAATCTGAGTTGAGTGCCTTAAATTGAGTCATAGCGGGTCCCTACTATCATGCATACTGTAGTTTCTTAGTAATTCTACAACTCTCTTGTCCACACAAATTGCAATTGATTAAGTTTCATTCATTTTTTTTTTTTTAAAATGGTTTCATCATACTGTTACAGAAACAAGAAATATCTCGTCACAATCAGTTACTTTAATATAATCATGTCAATAAACAATCGTGAATATAATAAGATCATTTTTACCACTACACAATATAATGTCTGCGAAACTACAGGAAATGTTTGCCAAAGAATTTAGTTTCAAGTCAAGGAAATATATGTGACCAAAATCACATGCAAGATGTCACCAAGTCACCACAAGCACTTCATCGACATTGATGTATTGAACATCAAATTGATTCTTAAATCTTCCCATGTCTTAAGAAGTCACTCAAGAAATAGGGCCAAGTTTTGGGACGACTGTCTGAAACTGACTCTGTCTGAACCTGTTCTTGTTCGGTCTATACTGTGTTACCATAGTTCTCTCGAGTGTTGTACTTTAGTGAGTGTCAGGAAGAACACATTTGCTCTTTCAGTTTGTGATAAGCCCGTTTAGATTAATATTTAAAATCTCTATCAGTTTAGATTAATATTTCAAATCTCTATCAGTTCAGATTAATATTTCAAATCTCCATCAAAAAAGGTATAAAAAAAAAAAAAAAAGACAGTCTGTTGGACTCACATATAACCACTATACCATGCAAAAACAAATTACAAGAGAATTTGGCCATCAATTTTCATGATATTTTAAATTCTTTCACTGTATATCTTAAAATTCACTTTCTCCTCATTATAACATGACTGCATGAAAACTAGCTCTCACTAAATTCTCTTTTTAATTCACTGAATGGGTTGTTAATGACTAGCTGACTCTTAAACATTTATAAAAAGAAGAATATAAAATTCCAGACAGCAATATGACATTAAGGATTCCTAATGATCAGTCTCAGATAATGAACCATACAACTTGAGCTCAATTAATTCTTTCTTAAATTCTACACATAAAGAAGAAAATTCTGCCCAGGAAACAAATAATCAATGCTTTATTTTACATCACATTATATGGTGTTATCTTCCAAGTGCTTTCCTAAACAGCCTATTCCACTTCTAGCTGAGTGCATGGCATTATACTGAGCAAACAGGCAGTAATAATGCCCAAATCATAGGCTAGAAAGCTACCTTCCATGCAGAAATCATAGGAAAGAAACCCCATCTTATCCCAGTCTTCCACAGAACCCCAATTCTGTAAATTCAGTCATGCATGCAATTTCCAACTGCTGAGAAAATACATGAGAACTATATACACATGTATCTACTAATTCAGGTTTCTTATGCTGCTGGGATTGGTCCACTTCTACATTGAAGTACAGGATGAGAGCCAAGATAGTTTATGTGGTCATCTGGTCAGTATAGGGCTGTTAAGAACATACTATCTCTCAGAGACAAATCTCCAGAGTAACAGAAAGGCCATCTTGGTGACCAAATGTTGAAAATCTTTGTACAATTAAATATCCCGTAACAAATTATTGCATCCTAAAAATACATAAAATTGAAGTTTGCAGAACTGAGATGCCATGAATGAATGAATTTTGAAGTTCGCAGTTGGAAGATTATACATTTCCCAAATTCACTGTGAATTAAGTCCTTGCTAGCTTACACTGAACATTATTGAATTCGTGAAAAACTTAATATACATGTATATTAAAAGGTCTAACCTCATTTGAGGGGACTCTCTAACAGATATAAAATTAACATACGGTACAGCAATGAAAATAAAACAGACAATTTACATATTTCTATTTCATATTTTTGGGGGAATTCACACTGGGTAAAATACTACATCTACCAACTTCTCCTATCTATAAACAATTAGGCAGCTATACATATATATTTAGTTTCTGGGATTCTAATTGAGTAAACAGCATGTGCTGAGTTTGACTATATGGATCACTATTATACATGTACTCCATTTAACTGATCAAGATATAGGGCTCAATGCAGGTGTGACCCAGGTTAACAGGGAATGCTTATTCCTCCTAAGGACCGTAGTGATATAATCATAATCATAATTATGATGAATAATAACTCATTAAGGAGGTACTTTACATCGTCATAATGGCTACCTTCATTTAAAAACATGGAGGAAAAATCAATATCGGCAATATTTGACTTTTCCTTTTCAATTGAAATACCTAGCCGAGTAGTTCAGTAGGTTAGCATACCGACTGCTGAACTGTAGGTCGCTGGTTCAAGTCCAGTAGGGTTTAAAAAAAAAAAAAAAATTCAGATTGGATCTTCTTCTAAACCTGTATTTTTTGACAAAATAAAGTAAATTTGAAAATTTTCAACTTCAAAATATTGTTGTACAATATCCTCCACTTTTCATCTACAGCAAATTTCTCTGATGTAGCATACCTCTTTAAATGTTTGATAGACCATGAAATTTACAGGATATGCTCCAAAAAAATCAACTCCTGAAAATTAATTATTTATTTGTTAATTGTTTTAAAGATTTAGGAAGGAGAAAGAATAATATACTGTCTCTTGCTCTAAGATTATATGTAAGTGGGCAGACATCATGTCTCAAATGAGAAACAGTATTTCTTATAAAATCAGGACTAGAATCATAGTTATTAATGCATACCAAACAATGGTGCAATTTCTATCTTGATTAAAGAGCTGAGCATCAAGGTTAAATCAGGGGCTGCATTTATTACGGGTCTGACTTAAAAGGTTTCAAATGGGGTGCTATATATGGAAAAGGGTTGATCATATTTATTACATCCTTCCTTATAACATACAATAGAGAAAACAGATGTTATTTAGATTTATAGACCAGCTGTACCATGCATGGATCATTATTTAGATTTATTATACTTTCATGCAATGTAATTGAATCTGATTGGCCATGAAACATTTGAAACAAATCAAGAAACTGATAACCTAATAAGGCCAAACTCCAAGGTCATGAGGTCAAACAGTTTGCTACCTAAAGGAAGGTCTTGTTACAAGGAATACAAATGTAAAATACATGTATGACAAGCCTATCACCCCTCGGAGTATCCATATCAGCCCCTCGGGGTGTTCATATCAGCCCTCGGAGTATTCATATCAGCTAGCCCTTGAGAGTATCCATATCAGCCCTTGGGAGTAATCATATCAGCCCTCAGAGCATATTTATATCAGCCCTCGGAGTATTTATATCAGCCTTCGGAGTATCTATATCAGCCCTTGGAGTACATTAATTTTCTCCTTGAAGGCGTTTGATACACAGAAATATCTTCAATCATTGGATATTTCACAAGTATTCAAGAAGATGTTGGTTTGTTTGTGCAGTGTTTTGAACCGAGGCTGTAAGATTTCAGCAATATGTCAAAAATAGGCTAAGCTGCCAAACAAACCTCCTCAGATGACCTAAACTTAAACATTAATCATGCCCTTAATCAGGATAATCCAAAAGTATTGCTGATCCTGCAATCAATATCTAACTTTCTGTTCCACCGCAGAACTTTTTAAAAAAAAATTTAAAAGAAATTAAAGAAAAATCAATTAATCCCTTAGTGGTAGACCAAATACAATATGATATTTAGGGCATATTACAAAAGAAAAGCATGCATGTTGAGCATTGAATGCAATCCAAGTATTAAAAATGCATTGAATGCAATCCAAGTATATTTGCTGGAGTAACAATGCTGAAGTTAAACAAATCTTCCTTTAACCACATTTACTGCTGTTGGCTGTTGTTTGTGTGCTGCATTCCTTATAAAACAAAGACAATAAAATATAAATAATGAATGTACCTCTGTCTGAAAAAGCTCCAAATAGCGGGCATCTTGACACATCACAGATATCAAACTACTGAACAGTTTTGGAAATTATAACTCCAAAAGTCCACGGTTGTGACCTGGTTGGGTTGATGTCATAGAACCTGAATTCTATGGACATTTGATATGACAGGGGAACATGCTCATTAAAACACCAAACCGATAAGAACAACGACCTGTGAAATCTGAGTCTGACTCCCTGTAAGCATTGTGTCTGTATGTTCATTCTGCTATTGTTCTCTCAAAACCAGCTGATTGCACACAATTTTAATAAGCAATTTGTTATTAATCTGTTGTCACCACTTTAATCAATATGTAGTTTAGTCAGCACATTGGTGGTGACTTAGTGAATTACACGGTGCCGTAAAAATTTTACTCCCCAAAAAACAACTTATATGTGAGTATATACGGCACTCTTGTCCATTTTGATAATACTTGGTGAAAACTCTTCCACAATGTTTAAACAAATTTCCATTTATGCACTTTTCTGAGGACAATATTTTTTTAAGGTACACCATTTTCCAATATAATAATGTATGTGGGATATCTTTTTTTTTGACAGTATAAGTGTTTGTATTCAACTTCAATCAAGGATTTAATAAATTTGAATTATCTCAGATCTATTGAAATGAATATGATGAATTCATTAAATAGTGAAAAATAATCATTCAATATCCACTCATGTGGATTAGGAAAATTCACCCTCAGATAATCAAAGATTAAACAAATTCTCATACTAAGCAGCAAATCATGTCCCCATGGTGGAGATTCCCAATTCCACACTCACACAAGTGAAAGATTATTTAGTTAACACGAATGAGATAAGCAGACATACCCAGGGGTGGATCCATACACCAGTGAAGGATTATTTAGTTAACACGAATGAGATAAGCAGACATACCCAGGGGTGGATCCATCCTCCTCCTCCTCCTCATCGTCATCCTCAACATCCGCTTTATCCAGAATCTTCTGCTTCCTTGCTGGAGCTCCCAAAACAGGAGGCCTCTGTTCATGCACCATCACCTCCGATTTTGATCCTTTCCGATAGTAAGATGTCCCGTGGCCAGATACAGTGGACGGCACTGGCTGCTTCAGCTGATTGGCCCATGTGTCCGGTTTGGGTGGTTTCTTCTCTGAAATTGGTGTTTCTAAAGTCGCTGGCTGATGCTTTGAATTCTTTTCCTCTTCCTTAATAATTTTTGATATGGGATCTTTCACCTCTTCATAAGGTTTAGTTGGGGTGTAGTTCAGATTGCGTATTTTGCTGGGAGATTCTTTGGTGTTGTTACTGGACATTCCTGGTTTGGGGAGGGAAGTAGATGATGAGGGCTGCTTTAGTGTGGCCGGTTTGGAACTTACATTGCTTGGTATCGACTCGGTTTTGGACTCTGTGACTTTTGATATAATGGTGTTAATCTGAGTTCCAAAGTTGGGAGGGGCAGCCACTTTTTGGATAACAGTCACCCCATTTGACCCTTGCCGAGTGATGACTTGGTCACCCTGTTGCGTGACGGTCTTTTGACTCAAGGGAGCAGACTTTGCCTTGCTATTATCACTGTCCGTCTGATCGATGTTCAATTTCACAACTTTCTTCACACCATCATTGCTACTGAATTTCACGTTTTGATCCTTTGATGAATTACTAATACCAGGCTCTTTTATAACAATGTGAGCCTCTCTTTGAAGTCCTCCGACCTCCTTAGGAGCTAAGATTTCCTTCTGCACCACTTTAGTCTCTTTTTTGACTGCACTCTGAGGTCTCATAAAAGAGTTCACAGGAAATGTTCCCCCACTGGTGTTACTAGAAACACTGCCGGTGTTCCCCGGGCCAGCTGAAGATGACGGGGCAGCAGAACTTTGAGAGGATGCAAAAGTTTTTATCATTTTCTGATGATTTTGGTTCAGTAGATCCGACACAATGTCCTTGGCACTGAGTGGGCGGTTGTAAGGATTGGTGAGTGGTTTGGCAGCCTGAGAAACAAGAGGTTTGCCTACATTGTTTGGAGCAATGTATGTCTGTCCTCCCTGCTTGTTAAATGGGACTGGCGCCGGGTTAGGGTGACGGCTTACCCTGAAAGGAGTAGGGACCATAGAAGAGGTCAAGGCTGCTTGGTTGATGTTGCCATAGGCGCTGTTCCCGTCCGGTCCTGAAAAATATACTTATCAGTTCAGTGCTTCATATTTGGAAACGTTTCCATTGTGAAACTTAATGGCTTACTCAAAACCATACAAGTAATATCCGTGTAGTGTCTACTTCAATTTATCCATATCAACAATTCTATCTTAACAATTTCTACTCATTCCACAACAAAGACATTTTTCGTTCACGACTTCAAGCTAGAAAAATTTTAATATGATTTACTTTTTCCGCACTACTTTTTGTTTACAAAATACCATATATATCCAATAATAAAATCTCTATGTAAATCCAAACATGGGGCAGTAAAAAAATGTCTAATTCTGATGATGCAGGGACAGGGTCAGTACACTGTCGAGTAGACTCCTGCCGATAAGTGTCTATCACTGAAGAAACACAGATTAGGCTCTAAATTGGATTTATCATGAAACCCCCCAGAAGCCCACTTTGGATAATGGTGGAAAGTCTCCTAAAACATTTGTTGTTGAGCAATACAGAGGTGATGGAGGAAACAATCAATGATCATTACTGCTTCTTCCCCCCTTGTACTTCATTCACTGGACAATCTCACCACAGGGCATCAGGAATTAATTGATTTACAATTATTAAAGATTTGTGTGTATTGGTCCTGTTGAGATGTTGATAGCTTAGACAGGAAATGAGCACAAATTAGAAAATTGTTCATTAACACAGATTTCCAATAAAACAGTCAATACTTTCTATCATTAACACCCCTAGATTGATAATTCTCAGATTAATACAAATTTCTCTTATTCCATAGACATGTACTCAAGTTTCAAAAAACTTAATCAGTGGTTTAACTTTCTAATTCAAACAAATTTACTACCATCTTTGCTATTTATTTAATCAATGTTATCTCTAAAGCAGAAGCTGGTAGATGCTCAAGGTCATGTTTTCCTGCACTAGTTGTGACTATAGTGTACAGTGTAACCATGGTGACACAATATATATTCATACACTCTCATTTTTAAAAAAAAATATAATTATATATTCTATGGAAAACCATGTTTTTAAAAAGCAATATTATAGAATACCCAGTCACTGAGGTTTTATTCTATTTTTTATTTTTAGCAATAGGGCTAAAATAGACTGTGTCTGCTGCCCAATCCCATTCACTTTGTGAATAAAACATGGTTTACCAAAATTAGATTTTATTTTCTTCCAAATAACTGAAGTCAATTAAGTGAAAATTATGTGATTCAGAAGATTTATTCTGCTGAACTATCAAGTGAAAATGCTGATTGAAATCATTATTCAATGTTAACTCGGCATTATTTTTAATCATCCTTACAATCATGGTAATGAAAATGAAAAACTTGGTAAGAAATTCTGCATGAAAGGGTAGTAAAAATGAAAATTCAGTTAAAAATCATAATTGCATGAGCTTTAAAACCAATATGTTTCTGTATAACATAGATATATACATGTACTTAAAAAAACAAATATTGCATTGTACAGGATAGATGTGTATATATATATATTAAAAGAAATAGAATAAACAGTACACAAAGTTAAAAATTTAACGCAAGCGCTTTCATTTTATAATCCTCAGGCGTTACATTTTAAAATAGTTTTGAAATGGTTTGACGTCATAAAGGCGTCCTAACATTTCACGTACATAACGACGTCATAAACGAATGAAGGGAAAGGGATTTTACGTTAAGCATATTATGACGTCATAGATAGTAACAGTAAACATATTTTACAGTAAGCTATTGAGAGCCGGTTTTAAAGTCGGGAAATAGTATTTTCTGTATACAGTTTATAAAACGGAAATACACTGAATTGTCCGTTTAGGGGAATTAAATAGTTATTTACAAAAACAGAATTATCCAATCAAACTTATAAACGACGGAATCAAGAAAGCCAGAGAACTCAATAGAGAAAATCTTATCAATAAATCCAAAATCAATCCCACAACAAATTCACACATTTTACCGTTTGTTACAACATACAACCCAAGGAAGTCTAATGTTACACCTATCGTTCGGCAACTCAACGACCTACTAAAAACAGATGAAAAAATGGGGAAAATTATGAAGAAATATACTTTTATCAACAGCAAGAGACAACCGAAAAATCTTAGGAGACTGTTATGTAAATCTAATTTTCAGGAAAAGTCCAACAAAAAAATTTTCACCATTACCAAATGTGACGATCGGCGATGCGGAACGTGTCCATACTTAAGGGAAGGAAGTTCGTTCGAATTTAACAACAAGGAATTTACGGTAAATTCGGATATGACGTGCTCCACCAAAAATTTAATTTATGTTATAACATGTGCTGGCTGTGGAAAACATTATATCGGTGAAACTGGAACTACTCTGCGAACTCGTATACGAGTTCATAGACAACACATTTCAGCACCCGAATACAGAAAAATTAAAGTTAGTGAACATATAGATGTGTGTGGCCACGGACAATTCAGTGTATTTCCGTTTTATAAACTGTATACAGAAAATACTATTTCCCGACGAGAAAAAGAAAGACACTTTATTAAGACTTTAAAACCGGCTCTCAATAGCTTACTGTAAAATATGTTTACTGTTACTATCTATGACGTCATAATATGCTTAACGTAAAATCCCTTTCCCTTCATTCGTTTATGACGTCGTTATGTACGTGAAATGTTAGGACGCCTTTATGACGTCAAACCATTTCAAAACTATTTTAAAATGTAACGCCTGAGGATTATAAAATGAAAGCGCTTGCGTTAAATTTTTAACTTTGTGTACTGTTTATTCTATTTCTTTTAATATTTTATACCGGACACTGTGATTTTTTTTAAAAACACAATTTGGATATATATATATATATATATATACACATATATATATATTCCAATTTATATATATAGTAGAAAAACAAATATTACATGTACATGGATTTAAACAAGGCCTTCATTAATCAATGACAACAATGAATATGTATGGACACCATTTACATCCTAGCAATGATTACAGTCATAAGAATATTCTAACATACACGTGTTTTTTTTTCATCATATTGCCAATAACTGAGACTGAGAGTAGGGGGAGGGGGGGGGGGGGGGGGTGGTCAAACAAAATGCTCACCTGAGTAATTCCATAATCCCATCAACTGTCACAAGTATGGCCTCACCCTGACCCTGGGGTCTTGGTGTGAAATTTACAGTAGATGTGAAACATTGCAGATTAATTTGACAAGTTGTACCCTGGCAGTTCTTGGGTAGATTTACAAAGAATGTTTTACCTCCGATGTTAAACTATAACCCCCTCTTTTGGTCCCACCATAAACACAGGGTTCATATCGTTTATAACCACAATTGTTCTAACAGGACTAATGTCCCCCACAGGGCACATCGGATGGTGGGAGCTATCACTTTCAGTTATTTATAGAACTAAGTCTAACCTATAGCTATCACTTTCAGTTATTAATAGAACTGTCTTTACCTATAGTTATCACTTTCAGTTATTTACAGAACTGACTTTACCTATAGCTATCACTTACAGTTATTTACAGAACTGTCTTTACCTATAGTTATCACTTACAGCTATTTATAGAACTGACATTACCTATAGCTATCACTTTCTGCTATTTATAGAACTGACTTTACCTATAGCTATCACTTTCAGCTATTTATAGAACTGACTTTACCTATAGCTATTACTTTCAGTTATTTATAGAACTAAATCTTTACCTATAGCTATCACTTTCTGCTATTTATAGAACTGACTTTACCTATAGCTATCACTTTCAGCTATTTATAGAACTGACTTTACCTATAGCTATCACTTTCAGTTATTTATAGAACTAAATCTTTACCTATAGCTATCACTTTCTGCTATTTATAGAACTGACTTTACCTATAGCTATCACTTTCTGTTATTTATAGAACTGACTTTACCTATAGCTATCACTTTCTGCTGATTGTAGAACTGGTTGGGTCTGGTTATCTGTTGGTTATATTTCAGCACCGGTTTCTGGGTCGTCTGGCGCAGGGGGAGCTGTTTCTTGAGGGATAGCTCCTCCAAGCTGGCAGTCAGGTTGCTTAAACTGGGGTCCCCCATTGCTGGAGGTCAAGGGTCAAACGTCAAGATCTGGTAATGCAGTGTATGTATTCCATAGCGTGGCCTACAAGAGATCCCTCAGAATCTCTGGTGGTGTGACAAAGTTCTGCAAACAATAAAATATATTGTAAAATTCACTTCAGTCTTTGAAAGTTAAGCCAGTCTGGCCTCCTGACCCAAATTCAGTAAAATTGGGGATGGACTTGTAAACTTATTACTCACACAAGACCATCAGGCCTGTGTTTTTCAACAGTATCACTGACTTTCACTTCAAATTCAATTACCATCATACATTGAAACATGAAGCAAAAACTGCAATTAGATGGTGATTTGATGTAATCTTGAACTCTTTCTTCACATTAAGTTCTTTGATTTGGGCCAGTGAATTTCGATTTCGTCAAACAGTCCTGATACAGAGGCCGTACAGCCAGTGCTCAAAACAGTTTTTGCTTATTAAGACTTCATGAATATCTACTCTAAATGTCTCTTTATCAGGGTTTAAAACTGCATAACATTTAAACAAGTAAGAACAGGAACTGGTGTCAACAGTAAAAGTAATCATGACATTATGTCTCTTGCTTATATAGAACATAATTAACACCACCTCCATTCACGGCAGGATTTACAATTTTAATTCCTATTCAAATGAAAGAAAGCAGAGGTGAGCGTTAACTCACATAACCAAGCTCCAACATTGCTTGACAATACTTCAAATAATGAATGGTAATGTTATGCATTACTGCAAGAACAGGATCTCGACAGTTGGGCTCAAAATTCTAAGTTCAAAAGGGGCATTTTTTAACACCTAGAAAAATTATTGAATCAGAATTTCCTGGAATTATGCACATCTACACAGTGTGTCCTTACTAACTAAAAAGTTTCATGAAATTCTGTTGTGCGGTCTCTGAAGAGTTGCGCTGACAAGAACAGGACAAACAGATTCGAAATTTTAAGTTCAAAAAGGGGAATAACTCCCACAAAAATTATTGAATCATAATTTTCTGGGAATATGCACATCTACACAGTGTGTCCTTATTAACTACAAAGTTTCATGATATTCTGTTGAGCAGTCTCAGAGGGGTTGCGCTGACAAGAAAGGAACTAACGGACGGGTCAAAAACATGATACCTTCCGCAACTTTGTTGTGTGGGTTATAGTTACGTACAACAATTCACTCATAAAGCTCAGTAACAAAACTTTCTTATCTAAACAATATTTCTCGGTATTTAATGGTACTTTATAAATCATACATTCCCTTGAAAACCTTTTTTTTTCCTTTTTTTTTTTTTTTTTTTACCAAAATGACAGTTATAACTTACAAGTCTCTGACAGTATCCTTCACACACTGAAATTTCAAATAATTTACAATTTTTTTTCTCAAACAGTCACGACTCAAGTACACCCCAAACATGCAAAAGTGGACTCCGAAATTCTTTGTCTTTAAAATAGTGGACTCAGGTTGAAATATATTCTTTCACCTTGTAATAGCTACTAGTGGACTCAGAAATATTCCTTGTCCTTGTAATAGCTACTAGTGGACTCAGAAATATATATTCCTTGTCCTTGTAATAGATACTAGTGGACTCAGAAATATATATTCCTTGTCCTTGTAATAGCTACTAGCGGACTCAGAAATATATATATTCCTTGTCCTTGTAATAGCTATACATGCTACAAGCTAGTGGACTCAGAAATATTTTTTCTGTCTTTTCTATTATGAACTCAGAAATAAGATGTTCTCTGTATTTTTAATAGTGGATTAAGATGTTGGGTTAGCAATTTATAGTTTGTACATTGGAGTCCCACAGAAATTTTAAAATTTTACACTAAAATTGTAATTTGAGCTATACAGACACCATTTCAAATTCTAAATTTTCAAGAACACTAAACTATACAATTACTAAATTACTTATATGCTATATAGATTTTGTTCATCACAATTTCGATATGTGCGTTATTTACCCTAATAGTACATGTATGTCAAAAACATTTATTAGCTATAGAACCTTCCATATAGGCCCAGGTGTTGTGTGCATATGTATTTTTCATTGAATGAAATAAAACAAGCTCTGCAGTTGACTGGAGGATAGTAGGAGCAATAAGAAGAGTGTCAGATGGAGAAGTTGGAATGTGGTCACGATGGTAGCAAAGAGACAGTGATTTGGGGAGTGTGTCACTGTCTTATCTGCCTCCTGTTGTGGACTCACTCAGAGAATTAAGTGCTATAGTAAGTCATATGATTAAAATAATTAAAATAATTCAATAATAATGTTCCAATTGTGACTTTTAAAACAAGATCTAGTAGGTTTGTGAAACACTGATGCCACTATATGGCGCAGCAAAGTAATTCTGGTACCCAAAGAAAGATACACGACATGAAATACGAAAGCCAGCTTTACTAGCACTAATTGTTCAAAAGTCATGGCCAAGGTTAAAGACTTTCAAAAGTAAGTAAAACTCCAAGGTCAAAAGTAAGTAAAACTCCAAGGTCAAAAATTGGCAACCTAAAGAAAGGTCTTGTCACAAGGAATACACATGTATGTGAAATATGAAAGCCCTTTCACCAACCATTCAAATGTTATGGCCAAAGTTAAAGTTTTTGTGTACAAACTAACAAACTGACCAAAAACTATATGCCCCAGGGCCTTCAATTGCGGAGGCAAAAATATCTAGTCATTTGTATGAATGTCAAAATTTTATATTTGCAGAAGCCTATATGTTACCCATTTTTGCAAAACAATAATATTACTAGCACTAGGTTGCTACTGCCAACCGGCATGTTAATTCATAAAATCCTGTCAGTGCCGATGAATTTTTCTGTGCTTACCGTAATTTAATTGTCAGAGCAAGGTGTTAAAAATGCACAAAGATCTTTCAAGACCCTGAATACACAATTCTCCCGTTTAAGACTCTGAATACACAATTCTCACAATCAACACAAAGGCATCTTTAAATCCCTCTTTCCAAAGTACAGACTGTCAACCACAATATGCAGGCACTTGACTAAAATAATTTTAATTTCAGTGTTTACCTCAACATTCAAAGAATATTTAAATGAATTCAAAAACATTTACATCTACTTGTATATATACACACTTCCAATGAGAAATGGAAACTTCCTTCTGATAATGATGATACCCTTAGCACCAATATCCGCGCAAGCGAGTCAGTAATAAATAATTAGTATATGCATATAGCTAATTAATGTTAATTGTTGTTTGTATGTCCGACTTAAAAAATAAAGATTATTTGCTCATCTATTTCATATCATTACAAGAAATATATACAGTTGTATTGAACTATTCAAACCAAAACAAGGCCCTGTCATTGTAAACATCATTGTCTTCTGAAGAAAGATATCTTTTCATATCACAAATAATATAAAACTTAAAGTAAAATTATCCTATCACATTGAGAAAGTCCCCTTTAATATAGCTCTTTTCTGTACTCTCCATCATAATTTGGAGCAAAATAAATCTATTAACTAAATACAAAATAATTATACACCAATCAACAACTCACACGGCATGCTGTGATACACGATTCAGCCTACAGAATCTGACACACAATATGGATTTCTTCAGACTTTTTACATTTCTTTCTGACTGCAAGTCTCATAAATTTTGAAAATTTTGTAATTTTCTCTCTTTCTCTGTCAATCACAGTCCCCATACAATCACCCTAAGTTCTAAGAGTTCTGCTGCATCGTGTTACGAACACAGAGCTAACCAGTCATTGCTCTGCAGATGAACCTGTCAAGGGTAATAACTCCAGTGTCAGATTAATTATCAAGGCCATTGCCAGTTCACCACCAACACAATGTAAGTCCACTAGAAAGTGAATGGCATTTAATATGATTTTCACATAAAATATAATTCAGGGATTAATACCAGTGTTTCACCACTAACAGGGACTTCACATAACAAATGCATACGTCTAGCTTGTCTATCATTCAATTGATTCCCATTCAACAACATTCTCTACAAAGATATACCCATTAAACAACATTCTCTGTGCATTTTCTTCCTAAATTCAAATCATTACATAAGATTTAGAATAATGACTTCTGGTAATAAAAAATTAGATAAAATGTTAGCACAGACTAAAAAAAAAATGGAAAGCAATTCTAAGAAATAAAATTTGTGAGTGAATTTAAACGAAGATAAAAATAAAGTAACTCTGACCTTAATATTGAAAATGAACTCCTGTGTGTTCCATATAAGAGGCAATAAAGACCTTCTTATAGACTTAGAGTACCCCAACACTTCGCTCACAACAGGCTTTTAAATTGTTTCCATAAATTCAATATATCCAAATTCAAAATCTAAATGCATTCACGTATTAAGTGAACCTGTGAACCCTTTTCCCAGACATTTAACTGGCATTTTATACACACAATATATTTGTGTATTAATTTCCTTCAGCATGCAATATCACCTGACAATTTCAGCAAAGACTGTCATTTAATAAAAAGGGGACTTATAATTCACACAGTCAGTATCAATCTACTGCTTGGCCAAAAATCTGTTCCTTATTTAATTCTGCCTTAAATCTTCTGTTCTTTTTTAAATCTTTTCCCCCATCAACTTTCACTCGCTTACATAACGTTAACTTTATAGTTGATACTTGATACCGAACAAGATAATATACCCTCTAATGGAAATTTATACATAACTCTTTTTCTGAATCCAATTCCTCCTGGCCAGTATTATTATTTATAGCTACATTTATTCTATAATATTCTTGTTATCACACCACAGACAACTATTGGAGAGTTACAAACACCACTTCTTGTACTGATTCCAACTTCTATCATGAACCATGTGTTTCCACTACTACAATGTGCTGATTATCTGGCAATCATAAGTACAGTTTAATTTCTTACACTAGGATTCATATAATTTTTATAAAAAAATAAAGCAAGCTCAACACTGAACGGCCCAACAAGTCAGCGGCACCTCGCAGTAGATGATAATCAAAGGACTGTGATAATCTCAAGTACAAAAATCCAAAACAGACAAAATTCATCCTCATATTTTAAAACAGGCATATAAACTGATTACTGATTATTATCTATATTGTAAGACTTTGATAATGATAGAAAATGACTTAGAATATATATAGTTTATATATATATATAAAATAAATGATTTTTATTACAATTCTCATACAATTTTGTATATAGTTTTTACAATGGAAGGGAAATTTTTAGCTCTGGAAGAGGAGATTCATCTGTTGTGAAAGGGCGAAAGCAAGGCTACATTGATATTCTGGTGGTAAAAACAACCTAGATAAATCCCTGGTATCAGGTTTTTTAGGGTCTGTAGGGGGCTGAAATAAAGCCCCATTCCCAATGCTAAATAGCAGGTATTTTCCCCCAAATTTTTGCTTTGAAATTCCCAAACAATATCATAAAACAAATCAGATCAGGTAGCTTATTGTTCATATTTCTCCTTCACAGGCCCACAGATTACAACTATTGCTTCAAAATTGTTATCGATAACGGATAAGTAAACCTAATTTTTTTGGCCTCTGCTTATGTGAATGAGGTTTACAAGTGTTGACCAAACTGAACATTAGATGGCATGCAATTATACCTAACTAATGCACTCTGGTTTGGTTTTCTCCCTACTTCTTTGTATGGAACATTTTTCCAAACTTCAACCAGGCCCTCGAAATCAAGACCTTAAAAAAAAAAAAAAAACCTAGGTATTAAAGCTGATCTTGAGTCTTTTAGCAGACCATGTATTTTGTCCGTATGATAAACTATGAAATATAATATGATTTGACAAATTAAAATGATACAAAACAGACGAGTGCCTTAATATACCAGACCTGGATATCTCAATAAATTCATGCAAGTCTGAAACTTCACTCAAATTTTGACTGCTCTAATAAAGAACAATCCAAACTTCTTTTTAAAATTTCGAGAAATCCAAGACAGCTAGGTCTCAACAAGCAGGATTTGAACTCTGACCTATACCCCGATTACTCTCAGTCAGCAAGTTGAAAAAAAATAAACATATATATATCTAGATATATTAACCCATGTGACATCCTAGCTGTGGGTCAAACAAAAATACCTACCACACTCCAGTTTCTGAACACTGCGAATATATGAAAATACAATACCTTAAGGCCAGTTCAACTTAATTAGTAGATTATCATCTGAGGTCCAAAAAAAATATGGGGCAGGTGGGAGGATTTGACTTTTTATTTCCCCGAGGAGAAAAAAAATGACAAAAGGCATTGATCACTCAAATTGTTTACAAGTTAAACATTCAAAGACTCTTTGGTAGAAGATAGACCAACATTCTGTGATCATTCACTCATGTCACTGGGAAGCAAGTTTGTTTTAAAATCGTAATTTTTTCAACAACAAAAAAAAAAAATCATGGTGGGCCCTTTTTTGGGGGGTGGGCAGGGATAATAATCTATCATTTAATTTTAATTGGCCTAATTCTGGACACCTATGGTAATTATTGTAAATAAATGAAATTACAAGATGTTAATAATTTACATGTTAATTATCACTATACAGCTAATGACTCTGAAGGTGTGATTATCTGTTGTTATATTTGTCTATAATATCTCATCGTATCAAGATTATCATGTACTCTCCTGGTATTCAAGCCAGCACAGAAATATCTTTTATTCGATGATTTTAACACAGAATACACCTAATGATGTAACTCTCAATACGTAAACTCGTGTGCTGAATAATTCACCAGGGCTTACAAAATAAAACACCATTAGTTTGGTGTCATTATGGACTCTGCAGAAACTTTGGGATAGATTTTTCTGGCTGTAAATATGTTATACAAGCAACAGAGTTATATTGATCTCATCGACAAAATCAGGTGAAGCCTGCCACAAATGTGTTAATCAAATCACAAGTCTGCCCAGATCGGTTTCTGCTAAAATAGTCTTTTCGCCAATTTTTTCAGATTTCTTGTATGGATATAAACATGAACATCAGATGAATTCAAATATTGAACAGAATCTCATTTTATGCTGAGAGTATAATTTTGTCTATCCAACATATCCCACAGTGATTAATTAAGTACTATATCAATATTTATGATATGATTTAGTAGTGCCTGTTTTGAATTCATATGATCTATATTTTACAATCTCAAAGTAATGGGTTCTTGTCACAGATCTAGAATTTAATATTTCAGATAGTTCATTACACCACCATTTTATTTATGGCTGTGAAGTATGATTTCACCATCGAAAGAGTGATACAAGCTCAGAGTCAATTAATTTAGATGATGTTTTTGTGCTTATATATTTTAAGACCTGGAATGATAAAAAAAAAAACTTTAAAGGTATTTTACTGGCAAATAAGATATATTCTAGAGTCCAAATTTCACTAATTTCAATATGTCAGGATTGTCAGCTATGACCACAACCAGATTGTATATACATGTACATATTAAAAAAAAATTGTATGCATAAAAGGTATTCAGAAAATTAACAAAATACTCTTTCATTGACTTTTTTTCTGAAAAGCAAAATAATTGATTTGAAAATTAGTGGGTAAATACTCTTTGTAATAAAAAAAAAAATGCATCTGTAGATCTATCTAGCTGTCACGTCATAATAAAATCGTAGCTTATTTAAATTTAAGTCTAATAAGAAATTCTGATTCAATTACTTATTACATAGTCTAATGTAAATATTCTTTTCCCTTAACTTTTCTCTTGGGCACATATGATTTTCTGACTTAATTCAAATATATATATAAAAATATATATATATATAATATATATATATATATATATATAATCACAGGAAATTTTCCAACATTTTAAAAAATATATATATACTACATCTGTGCTTCTAGGATTTCCATCTTATACTGTTTGTAAGTTTAATTAAATAGAGACACACAATCCAAATAAAGAACATACACTTTAGAATTATTTACGATTTAGGAGAGATGAGAATATGGAATTCTAAATAATGATCATTTAATTTATAATCATGTGCCTCGATCTTTCTATAGATCAACTGATGATTAAGACAAACACATTTCACATGCATGCAATTATTCCTAGTCCATTAAGATTTGTTAATATTGGAACAATCTTGGAAAGTATGTGAATTAAATGAGAATTTAAAATACATTTATTAACTACACAAGTTATTAACTAAAAAGACCACTCATAAGGAAAATGTGATCAGTCGTGTGCCAACTAGTTCACATACTAACACAATATGTGGCATACCAATTCAAGGTTGGATAAGTGTATTTGTTTTGTACACTCATTAATCATATATTCCCATGCATGAATCTGTTCGTTATTTGGGTCAAATCACAGACAAAAGGGTTACAGTATAAACTAATCTAATGATCACATTTTTCTGCTTCTTATCTGTGCGAGCTTTGTCAATATAAACAGTGATTTTCTTTATAAGATATAGCTATTCTGCTGCATCATTGCCAATTTACATATTAAATGCTTCTCTTGCAAATTTAATATAGACAAGTCACAGAAAGCTGACAGTAATTCTTGTCAAGCATTCATACAGAATTTTAAAAAAAATTAAATTTGAAAAGTCATTTAAACACAAAATTAAAATTCTCGCTATTATTTGAATTTTAAAATCAATTGCTTTAATAATAGATACATTGAATCTATACCAATGTGATCATGGTGAAAGACAAATTAATTCACAAATCTATATTGATTCTAATTTTTCTGCGAGAATGCAGTTTTTCCTGTATCGCCTAAACTGAGTATGGCTTTTTCCCCACTTCAACGGAGGCACCTATCAGATGATTGGTGATTTGAGGAATTTCTCACTTGAGGATACTCGAGGGATTGAGTTGAGGTTGAGTACTAGTATTTTGAAAAGTTGGCGACCACAGGCACGACATTATATTTTTTAAAAGACAGTGAACAAGGGGGTCACATCAGGTCTAATATTTGCTGTAAGAGTTTAACTTCGTGACTTCTGTAACCACTGTCAATCACACATACTGTTAGATGAATGACTTATTTTGACATCTGTTTTTATCCGTCCATTTGTTTTATGATTTTTAAAGAAATACAGAATCAAATAAAATGCTTTAAATGTCAAACATCAAATTGGTGCAGTGGACTAGTGGAATGAGGAAGAGATCCAAAAGTACATGTATGGCCTAGGCCAGTGACTTAATTGTTCACTATACTCAGTAATCATAGAGGAAAAAACAATTGTTATATAAATAAAACAGAAAAAAAGATCCCAGATTCATTCTTTATTAAATTTTAGCTTGTAGGTTTTAATTTCAGCCTTTGGATTTTTATTTCCATATAGACTAAATTAAGTCTGTAGAAAAACTTTAATTTTTGACCCCTGATATGTCAAATATAAATATGTTTTACGGTGTGACCACCGAGATGAGCGAAGACCTATCACATCTTGCAACACAACTTTATGCAAATCCGCCATTTAACGCAGGGAAATATAATGTGGTTGATGTAAACAGTGCATTGTGATGTCATATTAACAGTGTTTTATGAAAGTTTTAAGCTTGTCAGGAATTTTTATGTTTGTGGTACTTTCCAAACTATTTATTTGTTTTATCTACAAGGTTGTTAATAAAGTATACCGCAGTGACGGTGACATTTTTGTACCGCAGTGACGGCGACATTTTTGCTTTGGAGAAATGTTGCTGTCACTGCCGTATGATACTCTAATTTTTTCAGCTGATGAAAAGCATATCATGTCACTAAGAGTGAGCTCATCGTGTCGCTTTACAACATGAGCAAAGCTCATTAGACCCTTTCCGATTTTTAATTTTTCTGACATTTCTTTAATTTTTAAAATAGTCCAAATGTTAAAATTGCTGCTGCTATATGTCAAACATGGAGAGTATGTAGCCTAGTGCAATATGTTAATTGAATTAAGTATGCATGGTCCCATGTAAAAATCAGGTAAAATCGCATAAATTGCATGATAAGTCCATGTTCACGAAATGATCCCAAATTTAGCATACTAATTAAGTCATCGTAATATGTTTAGCAAATGTAGTTTTGATTTAAAATTATATGTAACCAATATCATATGAAATTATGCATTTAATATAACTGCTTACTCTATGATACTTATGCAAAAAACATTTGATTCTTGACTTCAGTAAAATGTACTAAATATACAGTAAACTATCAAATTACTCTTCAGCTGTGAATGGGGGGGGGGGGGACCATAAAATGCAAAACCCATTTTTGAGTTCCTCAATAATTCTCTACCTTTGTTGAACTCCCATTAGACAAAAGGTATAATCTATATTTTATTGCATGCATGATAGTGGGCATAAATATGTTTATCCCTAGTACATCGTTACATTCGAATATATGTTAACATCTCTGCCATACGTCAAGCATGAAACTTTGAAAAACTTTCACCGAAGCACGTGAGGCAATGGAAGTTAGAAACAAAGAACTAATTAATACATTTAATTAGAAATGAATCATTGAATGATTATGAAAACAAATGGATGTTATTTTAGCCTAAATGATCATCAAATTGACAGCAGAACTTTGCGAAAACATTTTTATAGCCTAGATCTAGCAAGGCTAGAAGTTGATCGCGTGTGCATTTTTAAAATAATTTCATTTCTGAAGTTTCAGATATACAGAACACAAATTTAATACTGGAGAAATATTTGATCCAACTGATCAGCTGAGGGGATGTTGAACAGCTGGATCCGTATTTACAATGACCAGTTTAAAAAAATACATTACTTTTACTCACCAGAATGTCAAGGAATTTAAAGCACCGTGATTATCTAAATCTAGCCATTGAAACATGCGAGATAAACAAAAAGTAAACAATGTAAATCTCCGGGAAGTTACCTCATACCTGTTGATACTTGACCGCCACATGCTTGATACTATGGGAAACACATACCGCCCACGATGAACCAATGAAATCGGATGTAACTTTGGCATTTAAACCAATGACGTCTCGTGACTCAAAAAACTTGTGCTGCGAAGATTTATTTTACCTAATGACTGCAATATTAAGAGTGAGCACAAAATGCTAAAAAAATTTGCACGTTCCGTGCTGCAATCGCATCTGTTAAGTTCGACAAGTGATTTCCATTCTTGTTGGAAAGGCTAAAGAAATTTCGATTTTCTCTGCCCGGGCCGAGACGGTTCGGCCTACGGATGATTCGGCTCAAAGATGTTTGGCCACCATTTGCAGGAACTTGATACGCTAGCCTGGCTACACAACACGTCTGACCTATCAGACCTAATACAGAGAGAGAGAGAGAGAGAGAGAGAGAGAGAGAGAGAGAGATCCTATAGCGTCACAATATGATTACAAGTACCAATGGCATGCCCCTTGTAGACTTGGACTCTATAATGATAATGATGTAAAGATATTTTCATTTAGGCCTATGAAACGCACGATCTATAGTCCTAAACAACTCTATCTTTGTTTTTCGCAACAACAAAAAATCTACATTGCCAATTTGGGACTGAGTGACTTTTTTCAAAGGTCCGGTATTTTATTGCAAAATAAAGCATGCTTACAATTCAGCAGTCTGACTACAGCCAGATCCTACTAATTCACTACAACGCTTCGAGGTGAATAGTAGGGGCTTTAGTCAGACTGACAATTCAGTAAATTATTGTTTGTAAGATATAGATAAGTTTCTAGGATTTGAAATAAAGTTTTGAAATACTTTTTGATATATATATTTTCCGGGATAAATATTGCTGCCCCATCAGTGTTGAAAATAAAAATGTTTGAGTCCTATCAGTATGTGAGCCAAAATAAATGTGTGTCCTATCGCATTTTGCACTGGTCCCAACTCCCCAATAAATATTGACCGGTTCCTAATATTGATCATGCAATTTTATTTTAAGTAAACATTGTTGATATTCTATAACACCTAACAAGACTTAAACTACTAGCTATAGTACGGGTAATGATCGAACCAACAAGTCAAATCTACTCATTTCGAAAGTCGAACACAGTATAACAATACAACATTAGCTCTATTTTAAAGAGCTATTTACCGACTAACGTAATAATTTGATAGAGAATACTGAAATGTAAATTAAAAAAATACTTGAATGTACATGAGACAACACTTCAGTAAAACAGTAATTAAAATATGCAAAACGTAGCACTTTAAACAACATTAGACAATTAAACTAAACGAAGTAAAAGTGTAGTTTACATAATCACGCAGCCATATATTTATTTATTACCTTCATCTAGAGGGGATACAACACACATTGTTTGTTTGTTTGTTTTTTAATTATACAGCAAGTTTTCTTATACAGCTCCCCATTCCACGGGGTAAAGTTTCATTATAACGGGAACTCTGCTATGATATGCATGAAAACTTACGAGTTTGTTAGTATTTAAGTAAATAAATGATGGCTCGATTTTGTTGGAAGCTCTCCCCATTTTCCTATGTCTTCACGAATAGTGTAATCTTTCTATAATGAGGCTACTCTGACTGAATGACAGAAATGTAATCCATGGAATGGGGAGATCATTCGGCTGGTTCCCGCTCCCGCCACCCCATAACGACATTCGTTAACTACTCGGCTCTGGACGCAATAATGACCGTACGTGCGTCCTAGCATGGTTTAACGGTCATACTAGATAGAGAACCCTGGGGATTTTTAATTATTACAAGTGTGTTGACTAACTACATTGCTTATTGATGTTAGTGCAGATATTGATCAAACTAACGAATTTCATTAGGAGAGAATTTTTCTCCTATAAAATGATATGAATAAAACGGGTTACGTATAGATGGGTGGACTTGGTTTTAGTTTGATTAATTTGTGTACTATTATTAAAAATCAATGTAGTCCGTGGACACTTGATTAAAAAAATAATAAACTATATATATTTCTTTGATCCATAAGTCATTCACTTAATACTCCCAGTAGAGAAAATTATAGAATATATAGCATAGGCGGATCCAGGAATTTGTGAAAGGAGGATCTCACTTGATCTTTAAATATTTACGTACTTTTCACAACCGCCACCCTACCCCATTTACACCCTCTGCTGGTGTGCATATCTTTAGGGAAATCTTGAGACAGTTTTTTATACATGAATGTTTAGTTTATTTACTACTTGTTTCCAAAGTTCTAATCACTCTAATCGCCATACTTAGACCTGATGTCGCAATGAAATAAAGGAAGAAGAAAAGAGAGAAGAAGCTAATTTAAAGTTTACTCGCAATAAACTAAGAGGGGGGGGGGGGCTAGTCCCTCAGAAGCTCTGGGGTAAATGGTGCAAAACCCTGCATTCTGAGCATTCCCAGGCACTTCTTTTTCACTTTCAATTTGTCTACTTCTTTAAAAAAAAAAAAAAAAAAAAAAAACTTTTATGTTAGATATACTTTTCAGTGTGTCGTCTTATTCACCCTAGAATTAAATGATATACGGGTGTTAATTTTGAATGATTCAATGACATGTAAGTATCCATCTTTCATACCATTTTGACTTAAAGTCTCGTTAGAATCAATAAAGATTTTCATAAGTAAACATAAATATTTTAAAAGTGAATGGTTTGTTAATAGTTTATATTGTGTCTTATTCAAGTAACTATGATATAGGCATGTAGGCATTCGTTAGATTAACCTTACATCTTTGAATACTAGTACTTTAAAAAAGGAGGAGCGATTAGTAATTTTATCTTCTTTCTTTGTCAAAATAACTAACTTTGCAAGGGTGGATCCAACAATTTTTGAAAAGGGGGGTACCATGAATATTGGTTTTCAAATGGGGACCCATCTTTAAAATGTGTTATTTTTACCCTTTTTAAGCAAAATTTCCTGAGGAAAAAGGGATCCGACTACCACCACCCCCGGTCTTCAATTCTACGTGCCCGATTGAGATGTAATTAAATTAACCTAATCCTCCTCATTAAAAACATCATCATAATGACACTCAGATTACAACACAAAATTTAGCGTCATATCTATGGGGCATAAGTGTCAAATCTGCTTAAGGGAGCTACAGGGGAAGGGCCCAAAAAAAAAAAAATACAAACTCCCCCCCCCCCCCGGAAAAAATTCTGAATCCGCCTGTTATACTAGGCGTGTTCATTCCAGAGCGAATCGCCCATAGACTAAATCGCGTGGTTACCTCTGGAAAGAAATATCCGAAAATGAAAGTAGGGGATGATTATATGTGAGCAGGTTGATATGATATTTTGTTTTGATTATCTATTTTACAAATTCTTTTACCAATTTTTTTTCCAATTCATTCAGCAGCTACAGTATAATGGACAGGCGCGCCATACATTTTAGTTTCATATATTTTTAAAAGATTTATTGGTGTTTCTTGGCCGAGTACGAGCACCAGCTGATTATCACTATCAGTCTATTCTTTTTAGAAAAGTATACAGACATGTCCATTTCCTGATAGTGAATAATTATTCCCATATCGGCGAAGCCGGAGGGAACTTTAATTGCACTCTGTCTGTCCGTCCGTCCGTCTGTGTCAGTCAGTCCGGCAAGTCAGTTTTCCGCAGGTTTTTTTTTTTTTTTTTTTTTCTCGTCATGCTTGCAGATTCACAGGAGTCATCAGTTTTATCTGTAAAGGTCTACAATGTAAACACTGAGCTTCTGATGAAAGGCTTAAAATTGATAACAGATGTTCCTTGAGTCAAGGACTTTTGGACCAAGTTCTCTCAAGGTCATTTTGTAAAGGTCAGTGTAACCCAGAACATATACCTTATGTCAACAATATTTCAACAGTTATTGATTTACATTGTCACACAAATATGTATTGTGCTGATGATTTCGCAAAATTAAAAGTTATTTATAACTTGAAGTAAAAGTTCATTATTTCAACAGTTTTTATATGCCTGTTTTAGATGGGACATATTTTGGTACAGCGATGTCTGTATGTCCATCCGTTCGTGGTTTTCTGTTTCTATTTTCATTTCTCTGTCACATAGGAAGCTGAAACTTGCTATACAGCTTCTTTGTGTATCACCGTAGACTAGAACATGCAATTTTGATCTATTTGGACCTCTCTCAGGAGTTTTGCCCCTTTATTTGAAAATTATTGTTATATGAAGGGTATATACATAAGTTGTCTGGTTCACTCGATATCCCACAATTTTAAAGTGAGGACCATCTTGTTTTACAGAGTGTTAGTATAAGTATATATGGGATGGGTATTGAACATGTGCATGTGAAATAGGTTTTGATTTCCTTCTATTTTTGAGAATATTACAGGTTGTTGAACTTGGTCCATTTTGAGGAAATAATACATGGAGAGTATTGGATTTGTCCTGTGAATTCCTCCCAAAGTTTTCAAGTGATAACCTTCATATTTTACACTGTATATTGAGTTAATGCATGTGGCAAGGATTTTGATTTCCTTAAATTTTTGAGAAAATTACAGGATGTCGAACTTAGTACGTTTTGAGGAATTATTAGATAGAGAGTACATGATTTGTCTGTTTTTCCTTCCATGGTTTTCAAGTGAGGACCTTCTTATTTTACAGAGTATTTGTATGGGTATGGAAGATCTGTATCAGTGGTAAGGCTTTTGATTTTCTTCAATTTTTGAGATAATTATAGTCTTGAGAAAATATGCATATGATAGATAAAGGGCATGGTTTGTCCTTTTATATCCCCTCTCACAGTTTAGAAGCTAGGGTCTTTTGAAGATGTGCATAGTGCAAGGATTTTGATTCTCATAACAAATTTTAATTTTATTTGATGTTTTGAATATTAACAAATTGTTGAACTTGGTCTTTGGGGAAATATTTTGGTTTGCATGTCTATCTACCTCTTGTAACTGTTAAGGCTAAGAACCTTTATTCATACAATGCAAAAAAAGTATGTCACAGCCTGATGATGGCTGATACTACCTGAAGCAAAATTCTACAAATTATGGCTTAAGAAAAACACCCTATGTAAGCATTTTCAGGGGTGTATTATGTATTATTTGCGGTACTCTTATTTAACAGGTACTCTTCATGTATCACACAAATATCAAAGTATTAGGAAAAGGGCCTGAAGGTCATCTTGTAAAGATCAAGGTCATTCAGAAAATAGACCTTATATATGAAAAAACACCCTACATTTCAACAATTATTGATCATGAGGGTCATTTTGTCATAAGAAGTAGCGCATTCAATGGTTAGATGCAGTTTGGAGAGCATCCATCAGTTTTACCAATATTCCTGTTTTTTTTTAGATCAACATCCTAAACAATGAAGTTATAATCTATGAAAATGTCAATGCAAGAGACTTACATCATTAAAAAATGGCCGTGTAGTTACTATGACAACACAGTTCGAAGATGGATGTATGGGACCTTGTGTATTATGGGCCATGGCATAAAATTTACAACAGACGATGAAAATTCACATCAGGACATACATTATTCGAACATAGCTGAAGTGAAGAAAACGATGACTGGCATTATATTTAGAGCAGTCTTTGTTGCCACGAAGACTGGGATAAAACACTGGTTTTCTTCATTTTCTGATGTTCAGTCAGTTGTGCAATTCATCAACTTCTTTCTGAGGTCAAAATTATTGCAGAGAAAAGACACCAAAAGTACGATGGACACAGAGATTAAGGGACGGACTGAAATGGGTCGCAAGCTGTTGACTGTTGCCATGGATTCAGAGAAAACATTACAAAATGCTGCAGAAACACTCAATAGTCAGGTATTATAGATTAAGCCATCCCTTTTGTTTGTCTATCAACATAGCTCAGTGGTTAAGGTATCGGATTAGTGACCCACAGATCTTGAGTTCAAATTCACCAGTGTTTGAAAACCATGTTTCTTTTAATATCCAAAATTGCACATTTTTGCCTTTTTATACGCACATCATTAGACGGGACGTATTATGTTATGGCACTGTCCGGCTGGCTGGCTGTCCGTCCATCCGTCCCGGGTCACGTTTTCCAGACTTTTTTCCGTAACGGATGCATGAACAACTTTGAAATTTGATCACAATGTCTCCCTCAAGAATTGTAAGAGTGAATTTGCATTTCAGCTGGATTGGTCCATCCTTGACCTACTTTAGGGCTATAAGTAGGTCAAACAGTTTTCTGGACTTTTTTTGTTACAGATACAGAATATTGCCCTGAAATTTACACATTAAGCTTTTTTTTTCAGTGGAATACAAGTTCAGTTTGCATTTCAGCTGGATTGGTCCATCCTTGAACTACTTTTGGAATAAAAATAGGTCAGATAGTTTTCCGGGCTTTTTTTTCATTATGGATTCAGATATTGCCCTGATATTTAGTCAAAGGCTTCCTCTCAGAGGAAGACAAGCGCAGTTAACATTTCAGCTGGATAATTGGCGCACAATAGGAGTAGAAGTAGGTCAAAGTTTTCCAGATTTTTTTGGTATGGTCACAGATATTGCTCTGAAATTTAGTCACAACCTTCCTTTCAGAGAAATACATAATCAGTTCACATTTCAACTTAATTGGTGCACCATGACCTACTTTAGGGCTAAAAGTAGATCAAATGGTTTCCTGAACTTTTTATCATTATAGATAGATATTGCACCAACATTTTGTTTCAACCTCACTCTCGGAGAAATACACAATCAGTTCACATGTCAGATGGATTGGTGCCCCATGACCCACTTCAAGGCTTTTCTATTTAGAATGTGTGTTGTATCAATTCAAAGTGCACAATATGCTTCCATGTTGAATTTCACCGTCCGACAGGCATATATTGTACCGTTTGCGGTACTCTTGTTGACACATGTATTTAATACATATCATCACATCTTTCATAATCTAAATGATTTTGTGCTGATTTGATAAATTCCTTCAAGGTGTAGTGAGCCACCATGATTTTCACTCTGTTCTATAAATAGTACACCTCCTTTTGCTGGTCGAATGGCATTTTAATTACAAGCTCATGTGTAGTATCACGAGGCTACCAGTGGGTCTTCAGACTTTCATTTCAATTTTTAGCCGAGTTGCGTAGCAAATCTCGGCTTTTAAATTGGGGGAGGATGGGCGTCCAGTCAGGGGGGGGGGGGGCATCCACAATTAGCTTGTCCAGTCTCTAACTTTCATACTTTTTGGTGCATCTTGTAATGCGCTTGTAATGGCAGCTTGCACTGTATGCTTCCTAGGAGGCTGAGAAAGTTCTAGATTGATATAAGGTCTGCCGGGGTAATAATGTACATTGATTATTGTAAAGCGCTTTGAGCAGCATACGCTGGAAAAGGCGCTATATAAAACCAATCATTATTATTATTATTATCTTTGTGAGACTTACATAACATGATCACATCCAAACGAGGAAGTTTCCTATTTATTTTGAGGTCAAAAGGTCAAGGTCTCTTTTTCACTATATACTGTAGATTTGAGCTTGCTTCTAACTTTTATACATGTACTTGCTGGTGCATCTTTATCAGACTTCAAATCCTGATGACATTCAAGATTCATGTTGCTTTTGAAATCCAAAGGTCAAGGTCATTATCACACTAAATACTTATTGCGGCCATTCAAAGCTTCATACTTATAAACTATATTAAATATGTGCATGTTTTTACTTAGTGAATACAAGCGTGCATAATTTTCCAAACTGCAACTCGGCCATACGCATCTTTGATGCGTTTTAGCGATTTTTGTAAGTTCATTTGGATTTATTGCCAATGCATGCCAGTAAATTTTTAAATCATTTTTCAGGGTCACCAGCTAAATTCAGCGATGGCGACAATGATGGATATTCATTCTGACCTGGATGTTACAGAAAACCTCATTTCAGGTTTAGAATCCTGGCTTGGCCGCTGGTCACTCCCAGAGGAGTACAAGGCTAATGACCCCATTGTGGTCTTTGACTCGGACCTCTCTATGGAGATCGATCATGAAATTTTGTACACCAAACTGGAACCAAATAAATTAAATGCACAGAATTTAGGTATCTTCAGATTAGTTCAGGGTGGAATTTACCTAATGACAGACAGGCAGAGAGTGGTCCACCACTTTACATGGGGCGATATTTCCCGTATCCGTGTGGTTAGCCCATGGGAAATCACAGTGACCCGATTTCAGATTGGGAAAGCTGACATATCCTACTCTCTCGTGTTCACTTCTGTGTATAGTGTGCTGGGTATTCTGGATAAAAGGCTCCGGAGTAAGGTGGAGTTCTCCCAAGATGCCTTTCGCGAGGAAACATCAAATACCAAGCCACTTAGTACAACCTTAACCTGTAATTCCTCTAGTAAGTATCTCCGAGTTCTTAAACTGCATTCTTATAAATTAAAGCATGCTTAAACATGCAACTAAGGAAGGACAACAAAAAAATAATTGTGTGTTACTTATGACATGCTTTTCAGAAATAAGGTAGGCAAGTTGAATATTTTTGGGGGGCAGGGTCTTCTAACAAAAAGTTAGAGAGGTTAATTTTGGTCTGTCTCCATCTGTCCATCCATTCATCATTCTCTCTGTCTGTCCATCCATCATTCTCTCTGTCATTCTTTCATTTCCAGCCTAAATCCTGAAGCTTTTGCATTTGAAATTTCATACAATTACTCCTTATGACTTAAAGAAGACCCCTATTGATTTTAAGGTCAAAATGTCAAAGACCATGGTCAGAAAATCATTGCATAAAATGACAGATGATACAGTAACAGAGATCTGTATTTTAATCAGATTGCGATTATGCAGACAGTGGTAACTAAAAAACCTGATCGAACTAGTTGGCAACAAACATGTATTCATTGTCTATGATGAAAGCAATGTCACATTTCAAAAGAAATATATTCATGAGAAGATTCAGTGAATGTAAATATTTGATAATAAATGAAAAACATACATGACAAGTGATACTGAAATATTAAGTAAATGTCTAAACTACGATATTGTTCATACGTTGTTGTCACTTAAAGAACTAGCATCTATCTTTTTGGGGGTAAACGTGGTAAATAGGAGTAAATATATGATTTGATTACAATAATTGGTTCCTTATCCCTAACTTTAAAAAACTGGATCAGGGATTGAAAAATGAGGCAAGTAAGGAAACTGAAACCACACGATAAATTTTTATTTTACGCTTAAGTTATAAGGGTGAGCCTCAGAAATCAAGGTTGCCGGCATTGGTACTTGTGAAATACAACAAATGACTGTGGAACAAGGAGTACACACACTAAACAATTAAGTCCTATCTATTACAACATTCACATGGTGACAAACATCTACATAGACTGACGATAGACATAATGATGCGACTACGGTGGTGTGAAAATATATAGAAATATACATCAAAATAGCGATCGGAAATATACATCAAAATAGCGATCGGAAATATACATCAAAATAGCGATCGGAAATAATGATGACAACTTACCAAGTCATACCAAAAAGATTAATTAGTGTTCAGCTGTCTTGTTAATTAAGTGATATTAATTAGTTAGTAAAGAGCAAGGTACGATTGTATACATAATGTACAGAAAAAGGCCCCCAAAAAATGTCTCTATAAAATGTGTCTGCAATTAACCTTAATCAGCATTTTAAGAAAGTAAAATATATGCCAGGTATACTATGTCAACAAAATCAGAATGATATTCCTATTTCAATAGCATTATGACGTCATGAATAAGACATTTCCCGCCTTTTTTTCAAAATAAGCCTCAAAACTGTCAAATGTCATACAGATTATTGCTCAGGAAAAGATGTGCGCATTTGTCGAACAAAATGAAAACGATATATATTGTGAATCATTTTAAGATGAAAAACGTACTTGAATATGAATTGGCTTGATGCATGCGCTGTATGTTTTCTGAAAGGAAAACCACCTGAATTTGTGGATATTGTCATTGAAAATGGCATTTTTGCAATTTTATGCCAACTTCAAGCTCTCATCATATGACGCAAATCATTTTGCTGATCAAACTGAGCGGATTTTGAGTTTGCTAATCTATTCCTTATTTGAATGCCAGGGTTTGAGCTCCATGTGAAATCATCGATATTTTGGGCCAAATGACTTTAGAAACTGTACCTACTTCTTTGTTCAAAATAGAATGCCTTACCTTTCTTTCAAAATGACAGGTTCTTACAATGATTTCTTTGTAGAAGAACTGTTTCAGAGGAAAAGTAAAAAAGACACTGAAGTAAGAATACCCGAGTCTGATCGTCACGCGACAGGAAATGTAGAATTAAAGGCATCAGGAAATTCAATGAACAGATCCCAAGTGTTACAACTAGGTGTTCAGAAAACCGTGAGCGATCAGGAAGTGGCTGAGTTGAGTAGCATTTTGGGAGATTTGAAATCTCTAGCTCTCGGAGTTAATCAGGAAATAGGAGAGCAGGACGATATGATCAACAAACTAAACAGGACAGTCGAGGACGCCAATATAAGGGTGGCCAACACGGAGAAACGTGTTCAAAAACTTCTAACTTGAAAAAAGTTAGGTCCACAGAGAAAAAAGTTCAAAAACTTGTACTGTATATATTTATAGTGTGTATTTACACATTGAAGTTAATTATAAAGTTCTGTTCTAGTCAACTTTAGCTGAGGGTATGGATCTTAAAGTTTGACATTTCAGAAATGTAAATGTTTACCTGATTTTTTCAGTGTTAAAGTAATGACTTTACCAACTAAATAGGACACTGTTATATGTGCATTGGATATACACACACACCACAGCAGTGACATGTAGAATATACACACACACCACAGCAGTGACAACATGTAGGATACACACACACCACAGCAGTGACAACATGTAGAATATACACACACACCACAGCAGTGACAACATGTAGGATATACACACACACCACAGCAGTGACAACATGTAGGATACACACACACCACAGCAGTGACAACATGTAGGATACACACACACCACAGCAGTGACAACATGTAGAATATACACACACACCACAGCAGTGACAACATGTAGGATATACACACACACCACAGCAGTGACAACATGTAGGATACACACACACCACAGCAGTGACAACATGTAGGATACACACACACCACAGCAGTGACAACATGTAGGATATACACACACACCACAGCAGTGACAACATATACCATTTTACATGTACTTGGTTACCGGGTGATTGCATTAATATTGTATGGATTTGCATCTATAGTTTTGTATCTGAAAAATGTTATATTTCTTTGGGACCAACACACTGATCAGTTTCCAAAAATAACATTTCCATGACATTTATTTGATGAGCACGTTTATCAGTTGTAGATCCTGGATTTACCGGTAAATACTACTCTAAAGTCAATGCAACATGCAATCGGGGAAAATTAAGAATATATATTCCTTTTTAAATCTGAATAATAAACACTTATGACAATGATGTACATCTGTAAGTATGTTAAAATGTGCATGAATTAAAAAGTCAAAATAACTACTGAGTTCCACTTCACAGTTTGGTCTGTGGTCCTCTTGTTTGCTTCTTCAAGAAGTCTGCTAATAAACAGTTTTATCCGTAATCAACTATAAAGCATGTTATTTATACCAAGAAAATCAATTTTGTTCAAATCCATCTAAAGTGAGGAAATAAAATGGACACGAAAATTGTCATTTGTAGCGTTTTATATATATCTTGCATATATATGTTATACGATTACAACTGACCTACTCAATATAGAACATGTATTAATTTGCTGTAGACCTGTTTTCAGACATCCATTCACATGATTGTCACATATTAAAAGAAAACTGTAGATCAGTTATACAATCATAAATATTTATTAATTTGCATCTGTATAACTACAGAAGATGATGTTTGTAAGTCAGTAATTATAGGTATTTTTTTCTTTTATTCTCATTGTTTTGTTTATTCATGACAACATATGCTTTGTTTACATGTACCAATGAATGTCAATAGCTTTAATTCATCATAAATACAAAAAATTGAAATTCTTGCACTATTTCTCTGATAGACAAAAAAGTGATTCTAAAGGTAAGATTAAAATATGAAATCTGGATGAAGTTTACAAAAATAAATTCTATGCATAAATTATACACTAATAAAGTTCTGCTCTTTGATGAGCTATATACATCAATTTGCATTTGATTACAGACATTGATCACAGTGAATGATAAAAAAAACAACAGCACCATAAATTATTCAGTGTTTTTTCATCACAGTATCCAGATCAGCAAAATGAAATCGGTCTTTCTCGTGGAATATTGATCATCATGGAACATGGGACCGCTGGTGTGGAGGACTGTGTGGTGTACTTATGCTGGTCCAGGGTATTCAATTAGGCAAGCAGCTCCCATTCCTGTTCCCATGCACATTGAAACAACACCCAATGATCTGAAAAGTGTCGAGAAAGTATTCAATTTTAGAGAGAGGAAGAGTTGATTCATTTGATAGAAGTGTGCAAATGCAATTTAGGGTTTTCATGGAAGAAGTTGAACTACATCTGCACAAAGTCCACAACCATGCTTTGTACTGTGGTTGGTATAGATGAAAATTTTCAAATTTTAATTTTCCATAATTTCCTAAAGTATTTCTGATGGTCAACCAAAATCTTAATAACAATTGTTGCATTACAAGTGAGATACAGCATTCACAATTCTTTTTTTGTAACAAGGCTCGTGCCATGTTTTTGAATAACGTATAAATTGCTTAATAGAAAATAGCATGTTTAAAACAAAATGTCTTTTTTAATGAGATGTGCCAAACACTGGAATCTGTTTAATTGTGTTCAGAATTAACTTGTAAATTGAAAACATCTGCTTTAAACGAAACTTTTACAAGTATATTTAATGTATGTTAACAATAACATGGCGCTAGCCTTGTATATACATAACAAAGAATTGTGAGCACTGTATCTCCAAGTACCTCGACAACTGACATTCAAATTTTGCTGACCATACAGATGCACAAATTGACAAAATTTGTTGGTTCTAGGACTCAAAATTTACATGAGCTCCCAAAAGGGTTATCCCATATACAACATGGCCATTTCTTCTTAATTATAGGTCATGTTGACCTCGATTTGGAGTGTGACCTACCTTCCACCTAAGACAGATTAACTGACCTAAGTTCGATGATTCTAAACCAAATAATTCTCCAGTTAAGAGTCGGACAGGATTTTGCCATATTTGGCCATATTGTCTTAATCACTGGTCACAGTGACCTAACTTTAAAGTGTGACCCACCCTCTACTCAAGATGTATCAGCTGACAAAGTTTGATGATTCTAGGTCTCGTAGTATTTAATCTATAGCCAGACATGAAGCGGGACAGATGGAGACGATTGCCATACCATAATACATCCCGTCTTAGACGGACGTAAAAAATCATTAATGTTTTTATACAGTCTTCAGTTATTGGAGGTGTGTAAGAGAGCAACATTGATTTTCTTCACTAGAAGTGTATTTACAAAGAAAGAGTAGTTAAAACACAGAGTAGAACAAGAATAGTAAATCTACCTTTTTCCTCTGCGTTCTAATTCGTGTAATAGTGTAGAGATCTGTCGTGCACCAGTGCAACCCAAGGGGTGACCTAAAGCTATAGCGCCACCTAGGGGATTCACTTTCTCTGGTGGAATACCCAGTTTCTGGACTGTGTAGAATGCCTGACTGGCAAACGCTTCATTGATCTCAAAAACATCAATGTCATCCACGGTTAGACCTGAAACAATGAAAAGCAAATCCTAATACTGGAGTGTTGTCTGTGATGACAATTAACAATTAATCATAAGAAATGGAGAATGCTCTGTGAAATATCAGAGACCCGTGTGTTACAACTACAGGGTCCTATAGGACATGACAGACGGACATATTACAATACGCTATTTACAAGTTGCTAAATGGTTGTTTCCTTTTGTTTAACTCTTTCACACGATGACGCAAAATATGTTTTTGTACAGAACACTAGTGACCTTGAAACCCGAGGAAGTCGCTTGATTCACTGACTGAACTTACCAGTCTTCTTTAAAAGTTCTGGGATGGCTACAGCTGGTCCTATGCCCATAATATCTGGGGGACATCCCACTACAGCATACCCACGGATCACACCAAATATCTTCATACCTCTCTTCCTGGCCTCTGATCTTCGGGCCATCAGAACTGCAGCCGCCCCATCACTCACCTGACTGGAGTTCCCTATATAAATAAGATTGATTGAATATTGTTTATTGTCCCTCTCGAGAATATTTCAGTCATATGGAGACATCACCACTGCTTAATTTCAGCCTATGCTCGGCGCTTATGGCCTTTTAGCAGGGAGGGATCTTTATCGTGCCACATCTGCTGTGACACGGGACCTCAGTTTTTGCGGTCTCATCCGAAGGACCACCCCATTTAGTCGCCTTCTACGACAAGCAAGGGGTACTGAGGACCTATTCTAACCCAGATCCCCACGGGGATACATAAAAAAAAAGAAGAGAAAAACAGATCTACACATAGGAAGTGATTACAGGAAATTTTTAGATGATGGGGTATACACTGGTACACTTGTACTCTTTCTTTCAAAGTGTTTGCTCATGTACTTCAGAATTCTGCAACATGATTATGCAAAAATCCACCCCGAATATTTTATATGATTTCTATACCAAACAAATGAGGCCTATGGACATTCACTGTCACCTGAGTACCACACAATGTACACCACAAAGTATAAATGTAGTGTATATATGGTGCCTGTGTGCACATTTATAACTCTGAGAACTGGATGTTCTTATGGTCAAAGAGAAAGTTTAATTCATATATATAAAAGGTGAGATCAAAAATTCAATGTCTGATAAAAATCTAAATTCAAATAGCAAGTGTGCATATTTAAAACTCTGAGAACTGGATGTTCTCTGGTCAAAGAGAAAGTTTAATTCATACATTTAAGTGAGCTCTGTGCCGGGTATGAGTTACTAATCTCACAAGGATTAATACTAATAATGGTCCTGACAGAATTTGTTGTAAGTTTAAACCATAACTTTTTTATTTGTAAATATTTTAAAATAGACAGTACTTCATTAAATGATGCTCAGAAAAGGATTCAGAAACCAATGAAATACGTTCTTTACATCAGTGACTGTTATGAAGTGGGTAGCACTGAAGAAAAACACTTCTGGTCGTTATAGTGGTTTATTTGAACTGCCTTGTTATCTAAGCAACATTAATGTTTACATAGCATTATGACATCACAGTAACGTTAGCGTAATACATGAGTGTGGCTAATCCACGTCACAGTAACATTAGCGTAATACATGTGTGGCTAATCCACGTCACAATAACGTTAGCGTAATACAGGAGTGTGGCTAATCCACGTCACAGTAACGTTAGCGTAATACATGGTGTGACTAATCCACGTCACAATAACGTTAGCATAGTACAGGAGTGTGGCTAATCCACGTCACAGTAACGTTAGCGTAATACAGGAGTGTGCCTAATCCACGTCACAGTAACGTTAGCGTAATACATGTGTGTGACTAATCCACGTCACAGTAACGTTAGCGTAATGAGTGTGACTAATCCACGTCACAGTAATGTTAGCGTAATACATGTGTGGCTAATCCACGTCACAGTAACATTAGCGTAATACATGAGTGTGGCTAATCCACCTCACAGTAACGTTAGCGTAATGCATGTGTGGCTAATCCATGTCACAGTAACGTTAGCATAATACATGTGTGGCTAATCCATGTTACAGTAACATTAGCGTAATACATGTGTGTGACTAATCCACAACAGCAATCTATTTGAAATTAGACTCGTAGATCCGCTCCTCTACGATACGCTTCAATACAAGCAGATCTACAAGTCTAATTTTAATAAGATTTTCCATGACAATGACCTTGGTTCAAGGTTATGACACGTCATCCAGTTAATAAGAAACTTCAGTGAAAAGTTGCAAAGACTATTTGCATTTTCAGTCTATTAGCCATAGAGCCCACCCTTGGGCCAGAATCTCTATTAAACCCAAGCACTATGAGTTTCATATTTTTGGTAGAGGCTTCAATACTCATTATCACTAAAACACTCCGTGCTTAACAGGACTTTTAAAGATTTGAGTAAATGCATTCTCACTTTAAAATACTTTTTGCCCTGCACTGGAGCCTTAACCCTTTTCCCATGGACCTTGGATTTCAAACTTTTGAAAGAGTCTTCCATGTTCAATATAACTCTACACATTGTTCGTTTCCTGTGTATTTAGGGATTGAGATGAGGATTTTTAAACATTTTCATTATGATCCGTAGCACCACCCTGGAACCTGATCTTAGGTTTCATCACTGTGGCAGAGGCCTTCATGCACAGTATAATCATGCATCTTGTTTGTTTCCTAGATGTTTCAGAATAGAGAAGATTTTTAAACAATAAATAAATTTTGATGTTATGATCTATATAGCCCCACCCTTGAGTCTGAATCCCTGTGACAGGGAGGGGCCATAAATTTCACAATTTTAATTCAGGCTTTCAAGTTCAATCTAACCACAGGAGTCTGAAGTTTTATAAACCAAACTGAAGTAAAAATACGGGAAATACATTGATTTTTTTTGTATAGAAGATGGTGGATAATTTTTTCTGTATTTTTATTTCAATCTAAAACTTCAGACTCCTGTAATCTAACTATTCATCAGTTTCTATGTCAGATGTCAAGGAGTAAAGAGGAATGATATTTCAAGGTCAAATTTTTCAAAAAGTTTTCAGGTCTATTCCTATGGTTTCAAAACGGACAGGAAAACATCTCTTATGGTCTCAAAAGAACAGGGACCCACCACTATGGTCTCAAAAGGGACAGGAAAACATCCCTATAGCTTAAAAAAAGGACAGGAAAAGATTCCTAAGGTCTTAAAAAGATAAGGTCCACAAAATTCACCATATTTGTTAACTAATTCAAAATTGTTCAACAGCAATGTTGGTAAAAACTGGACAAGCATTTTCTAAGAAGCAAAAAAAAATTTAAAAAACGTTTGCAACAAACATTGCAAGATGGATACTAAATGACTGGCACAGATACATGTAGCAAAAGACAGGTTTGAAATCAGTGTAACATTCAGTCATTGTAACGATCATCAGGCCATAGTTGGGAATATTGTCCATGAGGGGTGGTGACCAACCTGGATAGCTATTGCCAAGTCAAAGGCCTAATTATAAAGTTGTGTATACATGACAAGATTTACGGAAATAAAATTCAAACAGAAAGAAATGAATTATATCTATCATATACCTCGATTTGAAATTAACATCAAAAGTTCCTCCATTACCTACCAGCTGTAGTGGACCCGCCCTCTTTAAATGCTGCCTTAAGTTTGAGCAGAGACTCTAATTTTGTAGGTCGGACACCTTCATCCTTGGATACCTATGAAACAACAAGAGGAGGAGTGTAGTGTGTGTGTGTGTGGGGGGGGGGGGGGGGGTATCAAATGCGTAATTAATCTTAATGGTCTTCTTGGAACATGATTAGATATTTTAGAAATAAAATAAAATTATTTAAAACAACTGATCAGAAGATCAAACAGATGTTTAGCACACTATTTACACTCAGACTAAAATGGGTAGATCAACTAAGTTCTAAAATTATTTTAATCAGCCTCACTGTAACAGTGTGTTCATTTCCATCTTTGTCTGTGACCTTGGTCTTGACAGGGACAATTTCCTTGTTGAATGCTCCAGTCTGTTGTGCCTTACCAGCTCTGTCAACATTAATGTCATAAATTACACACTTCCCACAGCAGAACTTTAGACTGGAGTTAGCTCCTTCTACGATATACAGTTATACAAATTCTCACAATGGCCAACTGTCAAGATAATAAAACGTTCAGAGGGAGGCCCGTTTGCTGAGTGATGAGTTATGTCCCTTTATACAAAGTTTCTTTTGTTCCTCGTGCCAGTCATAAAACACAAATTTAATGAGGGACAACAACCTCCTCCATTATCCTAAATTAATTACAGTGGATTAGAATGTAAAACAATTTTTAAAAGGTCAAATTATAGTGTATGTAAAAATATCATTTTTCCCCCTGTATCTACAGTAACTGTGATGAATTTAACAATTTTTAAATCGTTCTAATATTGTTGCATAGAGTGTGAACTAATAATGTGTATGCAGTCTGTACAATGACATTTGAGCATTTCTTCATCTAAAATCTGATATGATTTGAATCAAAAGGAGAGGAAAATTTTCCATCAATGCACTATTTTCCCTGCACGCTTGCACACATGGCCATCAATGTCAATCCTTCATAAATACATGAATATGCATTAGCTTGATATCAGTGCTATTTCTTATATCCGTGTAAAATTCATGTCAAAACCTATACTTGTGGGGAATGGGTTCACTTTTTATACTTTTTATGCATATCATTCTACATTTACATTGAGCAGTTAAAGTTTAAAACGTTTAGGTCACTCCCTTTAACATGACCCTGACATTTGACCCTGACCTTTGTTGGGATAGCAAAGCGAATTTGTCCTGTTGTTCTCTGGTAATTCCAAACTTCTCTGCAACATTCTCCGATGTTATCCTGAAAAACAATATAGTAAATCACTGCATCTGTTATACACCATATCTGTCACAGTGATGTATCCTCTGAAAAATGTATACACTATTTGCTATTTCTTCGTACTACCTATCACTATAACTACTGAAGATCTGGAAATTTTCACGAAACTTAGCATTTTAAAATTATTTTTTAGACCTAGTATGAAACTTCAGTCTTTTAGAAGAAATTTTCACAAGACCCGGTGTTGTTGATTTAAACTTCATACAGAACTTTAACAAGTGATGAATATTGCACTAATACACAGAAGCAATAGAACATGAGAGAACATTATACAATATTACGCGAAACATTCTCCTGAATAAATCGCGATCTACAGTAATTAATCTATGAGCATGTTCATAGTACATGTACTGTATTTGTACATTCCATGAATTTTTTTTTTTTAATTTCAGATTGGAAAGTCATTAACTTAAATTATGTATATGTATTCAAGAACAAAAATCACTTCTAGGTCACTTAAAGGTCAACGGCAAGATATCTGAAGGAACGATGTTTACACCACAGGGCTTTGTACTCTTATCCTGGTCGCTTAGTTTCTCAGGACTAAGAAGGGCATAATCATATCATTTAGGAAAAATTACCTCCTCAAACCAAAGACAATGCTCACACTGCAAAATACACCCATCCAATATATTCAGGAATGCAGTGGTCATCAAAGAAAAGTTTTACTGTAAAGGGTTTTAATTTCAAGGGGGGAAATTTTGCAATTTTTATCGTTCAGTATTTCACAACGATTTAAATTTCGTGGATAAACCCCTTCGAATAGTTTGTGTTTACTTACAAATATTTTGAACAACACATTGCAATGGTTTTATTTTCACAATCATTAATAGCGAGCGAAGCTCGAGTCGCGACGAGCTCACTCCAATGATTACACATGAGTCACGTGATTTGATCTTCATCAGTTGAAAAAGTTGAATATCACCCATAATGCTTCTGAAAAAATGTCGCCGTCACTGCGGTATACTTCATTGACAAACCCATAATTAAAATAATTAGATTGTTTAAAAAGTACCATAAACGTTTTTAAATTCCAGACAAGCTTTCTCATAGCTTCAAACATTTTGTTTTTGCTTGGTTTGAGAGAAGAAGTAAAAAAAACATTGCAGCTAATATGATGTCACAATTTGTGACTGTTTACATCAAGAGCGTTATATTTCCCACGTTAAAAGTCGTGTTGCAAGATGTTAATGAGCTTCGTTCGTCTCAACGGTCACACCGTACAACATATTATAATAGCGAAAGTAAAACCTGAGCAAATATTTCCGCCTTTACAGTACATCTAAACGAATTTACTCTTTGGTCAAAAAATGGCTCTGTCAGTGTTCTTTCCACATTTTCTCGAATATCAAAAAGTATTGATAAAATGTTACAATAGATTCAAATCAACAAAAGATGTCGCTTTTGATAAAGCACAACTTGGGAAGCGAAGTTTGTTTTCAAAATATGCTTGGCACTATTGACTAACACCAAGGGAATGCCTTATAAGCACTGTTTTTATCTGATTAACGGTACTAACATACAGACAGACAGACGGACAGAAGCACATCACCATTCCATAATATGACCCGTCTATAACAGCAGGCATAGAAAATAACTAAACATATTGTACAGATACAATCTATTACAGATCTAACAGAAGACAAAACATTATAAAAAGTGAAAACAATTGAGTACGTACCCCATTGGAATAAGAACCTGTCGCGCAAGATCGTGTTCAAATATGGCGGGGTTCAGGGGAACTGAGGATTCTGTACTTGCATTTCTATGTAGGGACATAGATTCCACCCTGTATAATGAAACAGTGTACTGTACGTGTACTCGTGGTAACTACATACTGAAACTCAGCGTCTTCACGGTAACATAAGAATGCAGTTATGTACATCTTTGTAAACTAGGTCATGCATTGTTTGCTGATCTAACTGTTCAGCCTTTAATATCTTTAATGAAAATAAATGCTGCATTCCTACTATCAATAAATAAATATTAAGATACAATTGTAGCTCACTACACTATATGACACAACATCACAAGATGGCGATTTAAATGTTTTGTGAAATTATTTGTATCGATTGAATTGTTTGTCTATCATCGTAGCTCAGTGGTTAAATCATTTGGCTGTTGAACCGCAGATCTCGAGTTCAAATTCGCCAGTCTTTTGTTCATATGTGTCAAAATAAATTTTTGAGAATCATGTTTATATCCAAATTTGCATATTTTCTGCCTTTTTGACGTATATATTTATCATATATCATTATATCTTATATGATTAAATCAATTCGTACTGATTCGAGAAACTATTTTACTGGGTGTAGTGAGCCACCTTAATTCAAAGTTTTTTCAATGAAAACATTTTACCCTGCTCCAATTCCTAAATCAATCTGGCCTGTTTTTATGGCACCTAATGTAAATAAAAATTGATTCAATGTTAGATAATGCTTTGCAAATCAGATTTATAATCATACTTTTTAGATACAATTAGATTTAATTACAGATTCTTTATAGGCTGCACAGTATATGTATATATGTCAAAGAGTTATAATACATTTATCAACATTTCGCCGTGAGTTACGTCCCTTTCCAGGGTCACCCAAATGTCAATTGGTGGTAAAACTCGTCATTGTGGGCTCCTCAAAAAAGAATTGGCATTAACCCACATCGCATTCAAGGAGCCCATAAATTTTAATGCATCAATTTCAACTTTTGTCATCAAATAAGATTCTTTTTTATTAAGAAATTGAATACCTTGACTTAGGAGAACTAACAGAATTAATTCTTTATTCAAATTGAACCAATTTTTGTAATGCACACAAAATCACCAAATCTAAGATCCAAGAAAGTGACAGCAGATATAATTTTTGGACACCCAGAGGAAAATTTGAATCACAAATATGCTAGACAGAAAACTGATTCTTTTAAAAAATGCAACCTTAGTACTGAAACTGACACTTAAAGGAATAAGTCCCCCCCCCCTCTCCTCACCTGCTATATTCATACAAGCCTGCAGGCCTGAGGAACATTGTCTGTTCACAGTGTTAATGGGCGTCGTTTCGGGAATTCCACTAAAAAAAATCATTGGACATATTTGCATTACTGTACAATCGTTACTTTTTGTAGATGATCAATGCTGATTTTTGTTTGTTTTTGTGGTATGGACATACAAACAAATATAAACTCTCCACAACCATGCAAAACTGTATCAACAAAATCTATCAAATCTTCCCGGAAAAAGTCTTATCCTCAGTTTCTGGCCTATCCCGAGTCCATGAGGGGAATAGAGAAGATTGAAAATCCACAACCTGTCAAGATATCTACAAATATCTACATTTCTAATGCTTTTGCCTTTGATATCTTTACAAATTGTAATGATAGACATTTCCTCATGAATGCACTGCAGTTGTGAACAATGCATGTATGAATCTTGATAATTATAGTACATCTATATTAACATTTTTTAAGTTACATGATGGTATGAACTGCATCGCTTCATGCCAGCATACTTTTCAGCAGGTGCTTCATGAAGTATATACCTCCGTGAAGCATCACAGTTCATACCCTCATGTATTTTCAAAATGAAATTTATTCCTTAAGGTGGAATAACACACCAGAGAAATCCGATATGGATAGAAAGTTGACGATATGTATAATAATCCTCTGAAATTCAAAACTTTAAAATTTACCTTATATAATTTTTAAAAAGCAGTTTTATCAAAATGTAATTTGAAAAAAATTAAAACCCCTGTTGGACTCAAAACCCGCAGTATACATATCAGCAGTTGACACGTAAACCTACTAGCTAATCAGCAAGGCAATTAGATTGAAAAGAAATATACAAGTATTGCTGATATTCATATAAATTTCATTTATAGTATGTATATGTATGTTTCATTATGACAATATCGATGCGTTATTTCTCCTTAAATATAATCATTCTGCCATGCAAATATGCAAATACCTAAAGAACTGTCCTGTTCTGGCTGAAACAGCTGCCCTTGGATCTCCAACATTTCCTGTAAAATACAGACCGAGGTCAAATATAACTCAACATAACAAAGAAAAATCCCCACCCCACCCCTCTTCAACACATTAACATTGTTTTACCTTTCCCTGTGAAATACAGAGCCAAAATATTTGTCAAGATAAAGAAGACCCCCTTTCACTTCTCTCTCTCTCTCTTCTCCTACCCTTCTCTTCTCTCTCTCTCTTCTCCTACCCTTCTCTCTCTCTCTCTCTCTTCTCCTACCCTTCTCTTCTCTCTCTCTTCCCCTACCCTTCTCTCTCTCTTCTCCTACCCTTCTCTTCTCTCTCTCTCTTCTCCTACCCTTCTCTCTCTCTCTTCTCCTACCCTTCTCTTCTCTCTCTCTCTTCTCCTACCCTTCTCTTCTCTTCTCCTACCCTTCACTTTTCTCTCTCTTCTACACATAAACATTACACATCAAACACATGAACAAGAAATTGTTGCTAGAGCTCCATGTAGGAGAACATGATTTTATTTTGAAATGACAGAAGTCTTAAATCAAGATATTCCTAATTCTCACCGACACAAATATCCTGCACGTCCTGTGGAGCTACATTTGCCTCCTGCAGCACAGCCTGAAACACTGGAACCAGCAGGGCATCAGTAAATGTTTCCTATCAATATCAAAAGTCAATTTTGATTTATCAGGATAAAAGCATACACATACATGTTCCATGATGATATGTAATACATAATGTAGTAAATAATAAATTTCATTTGTTTTAAATGACTTGATCAATAAAGTTTAGAAGCTTAGAAACTTGTTTGTAAATAGGTTTCACCACATGATGTCCTGGGAATGATGCCACAATGTCTGGCTTCTCTGTTTTCATTTTGTTCCTTCAATCAGCAAAACTATACCTTAAATAGTTCAGGAGCTATTGAATAGGTCAGGGTTTTTTAAAAAATAGGTCAAACTTCCAGGTCAAGGTCAAACACCAAGGAATAACAAGGTCATGCCATAAAGAATTTACATTGTGACATAGTTGCAAAGGAGAGTAAGAGTGGACTCCATATTGAAAAGTGGGAATTCAGCGACATCAGCTGGTGTCGCTGCTTTATTTACCTCTTACAACTTTATTTCGTGGATCTATCTCCCAAAACGCGAGGATTCAGTTATTGGAAGATTATTCTACACATACATGTAAATCATGATTAATATGATGCTATCGCCATTTAAACGATGAAATTTTGTGTGCTTATGTGCTGACGTCATGCGCAAAGAAATCAAATGGTGAGGTGACGACCTAATTCAAGTGATGCTTAAATTGTCGGTGTTAGGGCCGTTTAAACGGTGATAGCATCATATCAATCATGATCTATTTGTAGAATAATCTTCCGATAACTGAATCCTCACGTCTTGGGAGATAGATCCACGAAATAAAGTTGTAAGAGGTAGGTAAAGCAGCGACACCAGCTGATGTCGCTGAATTCCCACTTTTCTATATGGAGTCCGCTCTGACTTTCCCCCGCACATGTCACAATATAAAAGCGGGGGTAGGAGTCAGACTCAGAGGATTCTCGGATTAAAATGAGGCAAGACGTATTCAGTGGAACAGATCAACTGCACGAAGCAAGACTTCAGTAAATCTTTCTTTCTATCCTGTATCACAAGTATGCTATCTATCTGACACTAGAATGTAAAAAAAAAAAAAAAAAAGGTGGGGGCAATCCTTGTCCAATTGTGAGCCCCTGATTCTTGCAGAAAATAAATCTTTTGCGCTCACTTTCTTAAGTTTTACTGACAGTGACTATCGCCTTCTAAGCTCTTACCCGGTTTTTAAATTTGGATGGGGTATGGAAGTATAACTTTGAATAATACCTTGAATGCCCCTCTACCCCCTTTTGCAATTGCTGTCCGGCGAGCAGATATTATGACCACATCATCAGCACTGTCTGGGAATCTCCTGGCTGCGGCTTCGCTGGTCTCCACGCAGCGGCTACTGACGCCTGACTCTGCACCATACAAGTGACCGAAGGTAACTTGAAGTCGCTCCATTCTCTACAACAGGACTGACAGTCAAAATGAAGATAAAGGTTCACTTTTTAGGCCATCAGTCTAGTTTCTGACCGTCCGAATTTCGATACCGGTTCGAAGTCCACATATACAAAAATAGAGGAATGTCGATCCCGATGTAATGCTTAGCTGAAGTATGGTTTCATCATCGAAAGAGTGATACAAGCTCTCAATTATTTTATATGAATGTTGATATTAGCGATTCCTCCAGCATTTTGATTTTAGAAACAAAGAATTATAAGTTTCATTTCTTAAATCTACGGATGGGAATTATATATATATATATATATATATATATATATATATATATATATATATAATAGTCATAATGAACATAACAATCAGAAAACTATATACATTCCCTTGATGTAAAATCGATGGTTTAAAAAACTATAATTTAAAAATTAAGGAACAAATTTCTTGAATTAATATGCATACAATTAACAACATGATTACTTTAGTAATTTCTATCGATTTTGAATGAGATCAGTACTTTTATCTCTCGTTGATTCAAATCTAAAATTCAGCGATTTAGTCATTTCATTTCAATTTCTTTTTAAAATATATTTGTCTTTAATATGTATATTTTTTCTAATAGACATACATGTTTCGTATAGATTTTATCCGTAGATTAAAACATTATTAACGTTTACAAATTTCATAAACATCTTTTTTCTAATAATTTCGACTGTTTAGCCGAGTCTTTAGGCCTGCTTTATTAGACATTCACACCACGAACCAAGTCATAATTAATCTTACTAATCTTTGCCTGCAAAAAAAAAAAAAAGACAAAAGACTAGTAAAAAAAAAATATTTGTAATTCTGATTATATCATCCATTCGCATACCTGTATACATGTGTAATGCTTTGATACTATTTCCCATTTGGATGGATGATTCCCGGAGCCGGGTAATACCTTATTTTACATGTACTATAACTCCCACCCCTTCCATTATAAATACTGTAATTCATAAAACAATTGATAAACAAGTACAATCCTTTAATTAATTGTCCGTTTAATGCATCATTCAATACAGAAAACCTCTTATACAGACAGACCTACAAGATTTTGGATTTCAAATGAAATTTTCAGCAGTAAGAAATTACAAATATTCCAGTTCAATTTATTAATTGAATACACATAATTTCTAGTATGGATGTCATTGATCTTGAAATATGAATTCATTTGCAGCTGGTGAGAAATCAAAATATTTACGTCGCTGTTTGATGAAATACAAACAGAATGTTATCTGTCTTCATTGTCAGTGGTTCTGATGGAATGTTGGTAAATTTTTGTGTGTTTTCATAGAAACTGAAGGTTAGATTCGATAGATTGTCACCATAGTCCTCTCTAATAATGTCGTTGATAAACATTAGTTCTTGTGAATTGTTATCTAACTCCCAAGTTGAGTCACTGTCTTCCATCAGGTCGTCGCTCTCCGATTCTGCTATGGCAGAATTATTCAGGTTTTCCAGATGGAAGACCTTGTTTGCCCGTTGTTGCTTTTTTCGCTGTTTTCGGTTTTTGGAGGTTTTGCTTGTGTAGGTCTCTGTGGCCCCATATCGATCTCCTAAATCCTCAAACTCGTTTTTCTTCCCCATGATGACTGTGCTGGGCACGCATTCAAAATGTCTGACATCTGGCTCGCTCTCTCCGCTTCCTACACAAGGTTTATCTGGGCTCTGTTCTTTACACGTGTCTTTAAAATCTTTACAACTACCTGAGTCAGTAGAGAGATTACAAAGCATTTCATATATAGTATTGCCTGGGGACACTTCTGGGGCGTCTTCGGTGAGAAATTCCTGCTTTAGGGGTGTTTTATGGCGGTTAGCTACACCTCTAGTCTTCACTTTCACTTTCGGTTCCTCGAACCGTTTTTTCGCGCCTTTGCCGTATCTCTTGGTTCGTATTCGATCATCCAGAGAACTTATTCCGTCCTTTTCGAACGTCCAGTTTTCCTCGTACGTGTAGGTTGTTCCATGTCCAGGTTTGGTTGCGGTTGTCGTGTGGGTGTCGCCTCTATCCTCTGACTGCTCTACGTTTACATCTCTGAGATTTGCAATGTCTTCCCCCAAATCAATGTTTTCCAACTGTTCATGATCGCACTTGGTATGACCCTTTTCATCTTCATCGAGTGCAGATCCAAAATCATTTTCTGAATCGCTGCCACCTAGGTTAAACACTTCTTCGCGAGTAAGTAGGCTCTCTGTATTTTCGCTGTCATTCTCGATAAATCCCCCTCTGATGCCTTCTTCCGATAGCGTTCTTGACACGATTCTTCTTCTAGCCTTGCACTTTTTTCGAAATCTAGGCATCCTCTGGGGATCTTGTTCTTCTCTTTTAATAAAGAAACTAATGCAACATTTCAGGCAGTCTAAGTCTTCTATTTCTTTCGCGAAATCTGGGAATTTCTCCTCGAAAGAAGTTCCAAGAGAACCGTACAGAATGAGACCAATATATTTTCGTCTAACGCTTGGGCATACCAATTGCTTTTCTTTCGCTCGGACATAATCATCAAACGAAACTAATTCTGGAAACTTCTTGCGCAAAGTGTAAAACTCCCATTTATGTGCATGAGATATTAAATATGCCGAATCATTTGCGTCTTTCATAGTCTCTTTGATCCATAAGGTATCGCTGCTTTTTAACCCGGCTATTTCCTCACGTACACGGTTTAGTATCCCGGTGCTATTGAATGACTTCATTAGGGAGTGGATATAGCTGTTGTCCTGTTTAGATTTCACATGGTTTTTCCACACACCACTTTCTGTAGCATTTTTTATTACTCGAGTCAGACGAGACATGACAGCGTCAGCATCTATACCCGGAGTTCTTCCTCCTGTCTTAGTGTTTGGAGCTGCCTTAATTCTAGGTTCTGTTAAGACTTGTTCAGTATCTGGTGACATTTCTTCACTTTTCACTTGCATGTCACTACCACATATTGACGACGAGCTGCCAGCAATGACTCTGGGGGTGTTTTCTACCTTCTTATTGTCATTCAAAGTTTCCTCGCTCTCGTAAGCACCATTTGAATCAAGAATCCGCAACTCATTTATACCACGGGGTACTTCAAATTTTGAACGAAAACTCCCATTTTCAGTTTTCAGTATTTGCATCTGATTTGACCCAGTCTCATTAATCATAGGATGGGTAACAGGACAATTTTCTTGATCGGACAACATACATAAGCTGCTTTTCTCCTTGTCGATGTCAAAACTTTGCACCTTGTTCAAATCTGTCTTGCTGTCGACAGGATGTATTTTTTGGGCATTGTCGTGATAGTGTGAAACTGTATTGTCCGTGGTTTTATTCTCAGACCGCTGTTCCTTATCTGTTTGAATTTCTTTTGCTTCAGAAAAAAGATTGACGGTTTTGCTAATGTCACATATCTGCCGCTGTACAAGCGTATTTTCCGAACTTCTTTTAAACATGGTGGTGATTTCGGATGGTTTGGAATTAGATCTACACGCAACTTCCAAATTTGGTCGTATGTTTGGGCTTTTCTCCACAGCAGACATGTGTGGAGAATCTACAGGTTTTCTCCCTGGTTTTATATATAAAGTAACATTTATGTGATAATCGACCAACTTTCCTTCAATTTTCGAATTACAAAGACGCAATAGTTTGGCACAAATATTACCGGAGTCTTCAGTGTTGAAAGACAATCGAAGTAACAGGGTACCTTTCAGTTTACGTTGGTTTGACTCTTTGGGTATTCCAGATTTCGTCTGAAATTCCCTCAGCTCCTGAACGATGAAATCCACAAGTGCCTTGGATATTTCAACCTTGTCTGGGAAAATTCTGACACTTATCTGTGTATTTGAATCCAAAATATCATCTGCAACGTCTCTGTTGTCTGAAGCACGGGCAGTTTTGTCGTCGAATACTTCGGCTGGATGCCTCTTGAACAAACGCCGACAATTGTCAGTCAGTGTTCTGAATCCCGACAAAAGTTTACTCATTTTCTACTTCGTGGGCAGACAATCTATCTTTCATTATTTTCTTTTTCAAATATTGCTTATAGATACGCCGTTGCGTATTAGGTTCTGTACATGACGTCATAATCGATATTCCGAAGTGTCGAAAAGGCGCTATATTGACGTCTTCATAACAATCTTCAGAGAGAGAGAGTGAGAGAGAGAGAGAGAGAGAGATTATGTGAATACGAGAATGCAAAATAAATTTACAAGGCAGTTATATGTATATTTTAAAGATAAATGAAATATGACAATATTTTTAGTCATATTTGATATTTTATGTACGGGCAATGTGAATATTTTCTTTTAATTAAGCATCATGAAACATGCACATAGATTTTTCAAAAAGGAAAAAAAAAGAGGTTTAATAAGGATCAGAAAATTATGGGTGGTATCTTCCCCACCCAAACGGGCGAAATGTGCAGCAAATACATTTCATGAATAGAATTTATATATGCACAGATGACAAGCGAAGACAGCCCGGAAAAAAAATATTTGAAAAATCAATAATTTTCAAATGTATTATTTTCACGTGAGATCTGTGTGTATAATGTATTAACGAACACAGCAGAACAGCTAAAACTGGTTGATTGTAAGTTCGTCTACCTTTTGAATTTAGGGGTGGTAATTTCAGAAACGTAGAAGCGGGCTGCATAATTATGCATGTAAAACATTGTATTTGTACTTGTATAAACATTCTTTGAAGACCTGAGAGATCTACACGATATTCTCCTACAAAAAGTTGTGATCGACAGCGACAATGAGTACACTCCTGTCTTTTTCTCGGCTGAGATTCGCCTCGGCTGCGGTTGAAGGGTCTTTCTGCTTTGTTGTTTATGTAACATTCAATATGATAAAACAAAATGCAAGTAGTCGAAAAACTAAAATGATAGGTACTACACGTATGTAATACGCCTCGGTTGACAATGGTTTTTTCGGGATGAAAATTTTCGATGTTACCTTCAACTAGGGCCTACATGCTATTTTTATATAGTGTGCACATGCGTTGGTTGCACATGTAATTTCTGCATTTATCAAATTTTATACAACTTGCTGATATGCTAAAGCCAATCCTGATCTAAAGAATTAGTGGGCTAATATTTACATAATGACCTAACATTGCTTGCGGAAAAAAAAATCACACAATGGATACATAAATATGACCAGTCGGGAACGATAACTCTGGGTAGATTAAATTTTGAAAAATAGTAGAGGAAATGAACGGCGATGCTTCCCGCCGACATACTTCACGAAGCGCGTTTAAAAAATAACATTTTCTTCTTTTTAAAATATGTTACTTACATTCTTCTTTCAATTCTACTGGAATTTCCAGGCGATGAAATAGACGTTCTATACATGTATATATATATTATCTGATATTAGATATATATGCAACTGTTCTACTCGCACAAACCCGAGACAAGGTATATGTATTACAGAGAAGGCTGTTAAATACCGTGAAACATATTAATCTCTGTGTTGGAGAGTGGTTTGATTCCCAGAGGTAAGAAAAAGACATTCAGTTTGGAGAAGAAAATAAAGATAGAAGAAATTCACCCTAGAGAATGAAATGGGTGTGTGTGGAATATTTATCTATCGGTTTCCGGGGATTTTGGTTTGAAAATATGGGGTTTCATGCGATTTTTATGCGTGTTCTCAAAATCGTCTGGAGTAAAGAAAGGGTCGAGACTCGAATTCATAACTTTTTAGTTCGAACACTCTTCACAATGAACGGAAAATGCAAGAAAACACACAGCCCTACTTGTCAGCACATCCCAGTAACAGCTTTAGATATCTACACAGCCTCTCGGGGTGGAATTACCTTTTACCAATACGTTGATATCAAAAGCATGCAGTCATTGACTCTGATATCCATTACCATGCTTTGTCCCCATTCTATTTGAAAATCAGTGACTGTAGTTTGAGAGAGAGAGAGAGGGGGGGGAGGGAGGGGGTGCCTTTACTATATAGGTCTATACATATTGTAATAATAGCTATTTCTCCATGAGCGAGCTACAGTTGTAAACAATGTATGCATGAATACAGATAAATATAGTATGTACAATTACGTCCATTTTAACGACTTTGAATTCCGAAAGAAATGAAAGTAGAATGTAAATATAAGAAATGAACTTCTTTTTTTGAAAATACACGAGGGTATAAATTGTAATGCTTCACATCGGCATATTTTTCATGAAGCGCTAATATGATGTCAAATTTTGCGGTATTTTCATTGCTTGAAAGGTTGTTACTTGCAAGGGAGATAATTTGATGTTGATCTAAGTCACGTGTAACTTAACAATTTCCAATATCTAAGGAAAAAAGAAAAGAAAACCAGAAGTAAAATTAACCTGGTCTCTAGATGTTCTTGACGCTTTGATTTGTTTATAATAACATTGTTGATGTGACGGGAAATTCTACCTCTTCAAGGCAGTTCTAAAAGCATTTCTATACTTTGATTTATCATGGTTGAAAAGGTTTCTGTTCTTTGTTTGCATGTTCATGATACATGTATTTGATTTTTAAAATCTGGTATAGTACCCTCCTAATATATAGCCTTTAAGGTCAAAATTCTCCTTCATGCTAATTTCCAATAAAACCATATCTTTGTGAACAGTACTGACTGGTACTTTTTATAGTTGACAATTTCCCCACCCGAAAGTCTCATTGCCTAAAAATTACATGGGATAAGAGTATATTTTTGGTACGATGTATTCTTTGCGATAAAAATTTCCAAATGATAAATAAATTGGTTGTAAACACCGTATATACTAGACTTTAGAAATTGCTGCACCATTGCAGAAAGTTATAGTCATCCATGACATAAATATTTGCTGTGGTTTACACTTCTGCGCTGAGAACATATCTATATACTGGAATGCATGCTTGTAGATATCACCTACATTCCGCTTTACCCACCGTATTTTGTTTTTGCATTTCTATGATATAGACGTGACCTTGAGAATATTTTCGCAGCTTGCCGCTATTTATCTGAAAACAAGTTTCTGAAAATTCCAAACAACTCGCGTGCCACTATAATTCACTTGCACCCAGAGACTCCAAAATGGATGTTTTGCCAATGTTATCGGTAAAATTTGTCTTTCTGGTAAGTTTATGTATATTTTCTTGAATCACAAGGCCTGTCGTTAAGAATAATAGTTAACTGTGATATTAAATCATTCTATTGCATTACCTTTGGTATGTAAATACACCTTTGGTAACAATCTCTCTCTCTCTCTCTCTCTCTCTCTCTCTCTCTCTCTCTCTTGAGTTGCTACAACGCGGTTGAAGAAATGTTACAAACACCTACTCAACTGCAAAACCTTTAATACTTCTAATAGGACACAGACGGTCATACTGTATAACAAGAGGCCCACGGGTCACAACGCTCACCCGAGGCACCTGGTCCTACTGTTTTTCAGAGGTCTTTTTTCTAACCCAATTTTAATCCACGCAAAATAGCGATGCTTTACTATCAATATTACTAACATGGTCTTGTTGTTCAGAATAAATTTTTTTAAAAAGATACTACCCAGAAAATGCCAGCAAAAATAATTTTAAAAATCAATAAGACGATTCAAAGACTTTTAAAACAATTTATTACAATTATTTACAGTAAATCCTGCAGATTACTACGCGAGGAAATTATATCATCACGTAATTTCGCGATAGGCATCACTCGTAGCGCATGATGCAAAGTTTTCTGTCTTTTTTTTCGTGGAATCCCTCCATCCACCGAAAAGATAATATATATTCATTCCTTATCATTTAAATATGTAAAGCATTGAGTTTGAATGATAAAACATGATATGATTTGAAATCAATTAAATATTTATTCTAGAACTACATTATATGACGCTTCGAAATTGGCGTAGTAATTTATGAAAACATCAACTGAAAATCGGAAATGGCGGCTTCCACGAACTGTTTACTTTTGACTCACAAACGGGTTCCTTGAGAACTGAAAGGCCCAGCTTTGAAAGGATGAGTTAGAGATGAATCCTGTGGATAGAAATTGCTGGAACTTTGTTGAGTGGAACTGTCATTTACCTCAATGTTCGATGTCGGTACGAACGGTAAGTGTGGGACGTGCATGATGTGTCATGCGATCAGGAACAGGGAAGTAGGGTTCTCTTGGGGGTTTCCAGGGGGACGAGTGAGTGTTGCAGAGGGTCTTGCAAGTTTTACTAGTGAATTACTAAGGCATTGCTTTTGATGGTCACTGCAATCCCTGTTATAACTGCGTACGGACCCCTCGTACCGGTGCCCACTCACGAACATATAATATGTCGGAGTTCAAAACCATCGTCGTTAAGGGTTAGAATTGCAGTCGCTCTGAGACAGTGTGCGGTGTAATTTTGAGAGCATCCAGAATTTCTAGATACTAAGTATGTCAGACATGAATTTCGAAAACTGGTATGCTTTGACAGGCTAATTTGCTGTGAACCACACTTTCTCTGATTGTGGAGACGCCATTGCAGCTTCGGAACAGTGATTGAATAATGATGTGGCATTCGGGTCTGTGACATGAAGAAGTTGTCGTAGGGTGCGAACTGGACAATTAATTGTCATTCCCCGTTCAGTACGTTCGCTTATCCTGTGGAGCATCAGATGTGTTGAGATCACCCTGCCAATTCTTTTGCTTGGTTTCATGGGAGTCATATTTATTTTATTTTGTATAATTAATTGTTTATTTATCATTTATTTTTAATATGTTAATGTTTTTGTTGAAGGAATTTATTTGGATCGATAGAGTTGTTAAGTTGTTCTTTTCAGGATTCCCAATCTATAAATAGATCTATAAATATAGACCATTCAAGGGAATCACCAACATTCCAATAGAAAGTAGTTCCGGTCATTTATTATTTTATTTTTCGGGGTATACGATATGATAATTCAACCAATGAAAAGGCGTGTAAACATGTAAAATTAAATGATTTAAATGTCACTAAACATACATGAGGGTGTGAACTGCGATGGTGTACGCCAGCATTCTTCATGAATGATGTTTTTAAAACTAGCGCTTCATGAAAATTATGCTGGCGTGAAGCGTTGCAGTTCATACCCTCATGTATATGTGTTTTCAAACATGACGTTTATTTTTCATATTCACATTCTACTTTCATTTGTTTTGAGATTCTAGCTGTCAAAACAGACTTGAAATATTTAAATCAGCATGTTGTTTAAATGTTTTACTACAAATGTACAAACTCCATATCTATTAAGAGGGCAGAGTAGTGTACAAAGTTAAAAATCATTGACAAATCAACATTAATTTAACAGTCAAGTTTTACATAAAAATACATGTCAACAGATTGCACCAAGACACCAGGAAAAGTGTTACTATATAAAGCATTGATACCGGACGTCTGTGGGGGTATGACAATCATGTAGTGCAAGTAATCCTTTTTGGAATTGTCAGAAAATCCCTGCATTCCTGAGCAAATCATGTTCTTTGAAATGTTGAAATCTTCGTATGATCCATGTGTGGCAACAGCAATCCCAATAGTGATAGACTCCTCCACACCTTTAACAACTGTCTCTCTTGGAGTGTAAAATAAATTGCTGTAAACAGGGAAATATTCGCCCCCGTTTTATTTTCGTCCCTTTTCGCCCTCGTTGCCACTTTGCGAATTTAAGAGTGATGAAACTGTTTTCTCTCATATCTCTCTTTTAACACAACTATGTCTGGGCGAATTTAAAACGGAGCGAAATTGTCTGCAAGTGTAGAAAGGCGAAAATACATGGGGCGAAAATAACCCGGTATACATCATATTTTATTTAGGAAAAGACGTAAATTAAAATATTGGTGATATTCCTTTGCAATATATCTAACCCTCAATAATAAAGCTGATCAGAGATTTCAAAAGAAAAATATTTTTTCAACATTCCTATTTTTCCAAACGAATTTGTGTTTTGGATTCTGATATATGGTAAAATTATGTGCAATTTTACACACTTTTCATTCCAATTTCTAGGCAGACAGCAACGAGCAACCATGCTTACAACATTGGTTTACAACTTACATAAGAGTATAAATAAACACGATTCTTATAAAACTTTTCTAATCATGTAAATCATGTATTCCATCACATGTTAGGCAAAGTTCTCCTCAAATAATTGATTATTGTTCGTTATCTTCACCTTTCACTCTGCATGGCTAATTTTTATTTTATATTTGTTATTCTTTCAATGAATTACATCAAATCAATCATTTTTAAGCGATTGTTCAACGCACACACTTCCAGATTCAGGAGCACTTATCGTTCTTTTGAAATTCCCGCAATTTTCAAGTTAGTTCTATTTTTACTATAAAATTTGTCATTAAAACATGAGAGGTTTGTGGTGAAAACATAATGAAAAGGCAAAAACAAAAAAAACACTGATTAGTACGTACATGTACCAGGTCCTTTAACTGTAAAAATGAAAATAACAAATAGTGATCAATCTCATAACTCTTATACAGAAAACAAGATTAAGAGTAGGGCAAACACGGATCCCTGGATATATCAGAAGTGGGGTCAGGTGCCTAGGAGGAGGAAATGTTTCCCAAGAATCTTTATTCTCTGCAAAACATACGGCAAATGATTAAAAGGAACTGGTTTTAGCGAAAGTCCATCAAATTTTCTAAATAAAAATGATATAACATTTGTTTGTTTGAAGATATCAAAATCGATTTATACATGTGTATACGGTTTAATATTGTAAATCGAATGGAGATGAATTATAAGTTTTCCTATACGTTAGATAAAGCAAAGTTTACAGTGCGCGAAGCAAGTGATTATCTTTTGATCCCATAAACTTGATTGGAATGAAATTAAAACTATTTTGTTTTGGTTTTCAAATAACAAAGAAATATTAAAAACTACATGCACATATATTTATGTTATGTTCTGTGCGTATTTTCAGATTGTTTTTTCCTGTCTACCGTGCGTATATACAGAGGACTGCTTCAAATTCCAAAAGAAACAGAAAAACTATGCTCGGTTTAACGTCACAGATTCTGATTTGTCAAAGAGGTTTGTGGTGAAAAATATGTAAGGCTAGCAAAATTTCTAATGTAATTTGTTTTTTGTATTTAGAATACGCCTCATTGCAGCATCCTTCAATGTTAATCATTATATGATAGTATATGATATTAGTTTGATACATGTAAATTCAATAACGTTCGTAATTAAATAAATTACCTACAATACATTTGGCTGTTCACTTCACTAGGAGAATCTTGAAGGCCGTTGGTAAGTTTAAAACAGAAGAATTCCAGTCATAGCGATTATTGTGATCTTGTTACTCTCTAAACTTTTTTTTTTAAAATGGCTGAAAAATACGTCCAAAAAGTCAATATACCACAGATGATCATAGAATTGAAATCATTTGAAGGAATTAGAAGAGGCATTCCTAGTCAGACTCCATGATAATCATAGGTCCGTTCATTGTTCTCCTTGATGTGAATTTTACGAAAGTATAAATTCAATATCTGCATATTTTCAAATTTGTGACAGTTGTCGAAACCTAGAGAATATTCATATATTAAATAGGCCTATGTTATATTTTGAATATACTATGCCAAATAGCAGTCAGGGTTTGACAGACAGTGCACGACCCTAATGGGAGTGCAATATTTGTAAAGTTTGGCATGGAGTAAGAGAAATGTAACATTATTATAATGTTGAGTGCCTTGTTGTTGTTTTTTGTAACATGTACGTTGGATCAATGAGCGCTCACTCCTAACACAGAGACTTGCTCCCCTTTCATAATATGTAAACAATGCCAAGGCATTGCCGCCTAACAGGAGGAGACATGATGTCGGACCTCCAACTTCCTGTGAACCTTGTTTCCCTTGTAATGTCCCCTACTTCGCTCACTCATCGCCTCAGATATTTGAAAGTCATGTGAAATCCGCTCCCCACACGATGTGTTTACCGTGACCCACAGAAAGGACCTCGAACCTCGCACACTACATGTGTTCGTGTGAAGAGCAGCGGAATCATCCGAAGGTTGCCGATTGTATGCGCATGTCGTGTCCGGTACTGTAGGGGGTTCTTTTGATTAGGCGATAATATACTTTTTTATTATATTATTACAACTCTGTCACTATAACATATTGAAAGGGAATTTTGATGCCCTATGATTGTCCAAACGATCTTTTCTCGTGGGTACCTCAGAGTGAGTTCACCTCAAAATTAACCTTGGGGTTTATTCGGATTTCCTTTTTGACCAACCATTGCGTCGCTGAATTTCTATCGACCAATCAAATTGCGCATTTAACAGTATGTATCGGTAAATCAAACTTGACCGTTAATGGCTTTACCAAACATCACTAATTATGATCAAATCACTATCAATTATCAGAGGTGGGATCAGGTGCCTCGTGTGATTCTGCATCAATTTACAATTTATCCAATTTGTCAGAAATTACCATTCTATATACAGTTGTAGTTTATCATACTGACAAAATCTTTATCCGAGTTTCCAACATCTACATAATGTTGTTTAACGCAGCATACAAACTTAAGCATTGAGAACTTTATGACAAACTGGATGATTTCAGCTAGATCCATCGTCAAATTCTCATATCTACAGTATGAAACAACATCCCATTATCTCATGTATATGGTGTTTCTGTCTTTCAACTGATCCGACAAGCGGGAACATGTTCTGCGTATGATACATTTTTATATTGAGGTAGGTTATTAACAAACACGTTTATTTTAACTACTGATCACTTCGTTTATCTGATTAAGATATAGGACTCAAAGCGAGTGTAACCGGTCAACAGGGAATGTTTACACCTTTTCCCACCTCTGGTATCTCCAGGGGTTCATGATTGCCTTTTTTGTCAATTTTGTATTCTTTATAGGATTCATGATATTGATCACTGTTCGTTATCTTCACGATACAGACTTATCGCAAAAGTACACGAAATATTCCTTTAGAATAGAGAGTCGTTATTTCAGAAATTTGGATATGTTATGTCAAAAACAAATGCTATCTGTCATTTTTCTTTTCCATTATTAAATGCAATCATAATTATTGGAATCATGCTAAATCGGATCCTGGTTGTATATTGTTTAACGTCCTGCTCGAGAATTTTTCACTGAAATAGAGACGCCAATATTGCCGACAAAGGGCTGAAAAATTTAGGCCTATGCTCGACGCTTATGGCCTTTGAGCAGGGAGGGATCTTCATCGTGTCACACCTGCTGTGACACGGGGCCTCGGTTTTTACGGTCTCATCCGAAGGACCGCCCCATTTAACCGCCTCTTACGACAAGCAAGGAGTGCTGGGAACCTATTCTAAGCCAGATTCACATCGTCATGACATTTGTTTGTTTTTAACATAAATAAAATACTATGAAAAGGTGAAGATAACGAACAGTGATCAATCTCATAACTCTTATAAGGAATACAAAATTAAAGAGTTGGGCAAACATGGACCCCTGGATACATTAGAGATGGGATCAGGTGCCTAGGAAGAGTAAGCATACCCTGTCGACCGGTCACACCCGCCGTGAGCCCTATATCTTGATCAGGTAAACGGAGTTATCCGTAGTCAAAATCAATGTGCCAAGAGCGGCCTAACAATCGCGATGAAAAACGTCAGACAGTATTTGACGCAATGACGACGTATTTGACCGTTTGTTTAAATTCCCCACACTACGCTTACACCAGTTGACTGTATCAAATGACGTGACGTTGTAGGTTTTGTTACGCATTTCTTCGCCGTCCAATTTAGTGAATGACCGAGTCTGAACAATCAGGCTGATACTGAAAATAATGTGTATAGTTTTCATGTAAGGAACCCCTTTAAGAGACCCCTGGCACCCTTTCAGTCAATATCCCTCTCTATGTACCAATCATTCTTTTTTCTATTTCAGTGCTGAATTTAACTTGACCTTTCGCACAAGAAAAGCACACGGAATGATATTTTACATCGAGGGAAAGTACTCCAAAGAAGCCCCATACGATTTTGAAAGTCTGTATGTCCGGGACGGGAAATTAAATCATTTGGTGTTCAATCCAGAACCTACCGGAATCGGAAGTTCATTTGGTAGTCATGTGATTACCGACTTCGACGTGAACACGGGGGAAGATATACAGGTAGATGAGGGAAATATTCTGTATCTGTGATATCAATATAGTAGATGAGGGAAATATTCTGTATCTGTGATATCAATATAGTAGATGAGGGAAATATTCTGTATCTGTGATATCAATATAGTAGATGAGGGAAATATTCTGTATCTGTGATATCAATATAGTAGATGAGGGAAATATTCTGTATCTGTGATATCAATATAGTAGATGAGGGAAATATTCTGTATCTGTGATATCAATATAGTAGATGAGGGAACTATTCTGTATCTGTGATATCAATATAGTAGATGAGGGAACTATTCTGTATCTGTGATATCAATATAGTAGATGAGGGAACTATTCTGTATCTGTGATATCAATATAGTAGATGAGGGAAATATTCTGTATCTGTGATATCAATATAGTAGATGAGGGAAATATTCTGTATCTGTGATATCAATATAGTAGATGAGGGAACTATTCTGTATCTGTGATATCAATATAGTAGATGAGGGAAATATTCTGTATCTGTGATATCAATATAGTAGATGAGGGAACTATTCTGTATCTGTGATATCAATATAGTAGATGAGGGAAATATTCTGTATCTGTGATATCAATATAGTAGATGAGGGAAATATTCTGTATCTGTGATATCAATATAGTAGATGAGGGAAATATTCTGTATCTGTGATATCAATATAGCTTTACTTAAGGTGGTTCATCATTTTATTTTATTTAATGACTCGTTTAATCACCTCGTCTGAAGCACAATTTCATTTTTTTCCAGAATGATAGAAAAGTTCTTTTGTTTGGAAATACGATATTCTAGAGTCCAAATTTTGTTGTGATTTGGTGCATGAGATGAATATCTAATAAATCACGCCGAAAAGATTAAAATGAAAGGTGAAAATAACGAACAATGATCAATCTCAGAACTCTTATAAGCAATACAAAATAGAGAGCCGGACAAACACGGACCCGAGGGGCCCTGGATATACCAGAGGTGGAATTGGGTGCCTAGGAGAAGTAAACATCCCCTGTCGACCGGTCACACTCACCATGCGCCCTATATCTTGATAAGGTAAACGTAGTACTCCGTAGTCAAAATCAGTGTGCCAAGTACGGCCTGACAATCGGTATGAAACAAATCAGATAGTATTTGACCCAATGATATTGGCAAACTAGATCATTCAAATGACCATAATCGTTCTAAAAAATATCTATGAAAATTGAAAACATTATTGATATTTTGTAAATCTACGGATAAAATCTTCAAAAAATGTGTCAATAGGCCTGTCTTAAGTTTTCTCTCTTTGTATTCTAACATTTAGTGTGAATGTGACAACTTCCGGGTAGTGACACAATCAGACTGTGCAATATTTTAAGTGTTATATTGAGTATGGATGCTGTTCAAAATCGAAAACAGTTGAAATAATTTCTATGAGAGGGTAAGAAAATGTTAATGGAAAAAACCGTTTAGATTAGGAATACTATACTTCTATGTAATGAATGGTATTATAATGGTATAGAAAGGGTTTTGAAATATATATAAGAAATCCTCACAGGTATAAAAAAGGGTTCTCAGAGCGGCAAAGCTGTTGTGTATTTTCCTCATCCGAGTTTTCATGAAATGCCAAAATTGAGATGTAGTGGTATACATATTTCAATACACGTATCAACACTTCGCGAAAGTTACGTCCCTTGTCCGCCATCTCCCGGATAAAAATAGTATTTCCCTACGTTGGCCTTTGTAATTTTCCTATCTGTAGCTTGGACATCTGTTATTTTTCCATCAATTGCAGTCAACTACAATATGCCCCAGATTGGGGCAACCCATTAATTTGTATGAAAACTTGGTAATTGGCTAAAATTCAAAGTAATAACATCTTACATTTGGTAAGGTAAAGAAGGGAAACTTGGTTTTTCACCGATTGACCTTTGACTGACCCCGCAAAGGGACGTAACTCGCGGCGAAGTGTTGATAGGTGTATTATGACATCACATTATTTCGCGGATTTTATGCCATCAAATATTTTCATGGCCTTCTGTAACGTATACCCGCGTGCACGATTCCCTCCTAAACATAACTGTATGAAAGGTGAAGATAACGATCAGTGACCAATCCCACAACTCCCACAAGCAATACAAAATAGATAGTTGGACAAACACGGACCCCTGGACACACCAGAGGTGGGATCAGATACCTAGGAGGGGTACGCACCCCCTATCGACCGGTCACACCCGCCATGAGCCCATTATCCCTGCCAGGCAAACGGAGCCATCCGCAGCCAAAATCAATATGCCAAGTACGATTTAACAATCGATATGAAACACGTCAGACAGCATTTGACCCAATGATAGGTTATATTGCCAACTAGATCGATATAACGACCATAGAATTTGCGAAAAGCATGCACGATCCCCGGGCCAGGACCAATCTAATTAAAATCAGTCTTCTTAGATCCGCGTTCGTATACTCTGCGTAAGTATAGTGATTGTGAGCGTATCCTAGGATCTGATTTTAATTAGATTGGGCCAGGACCAGGGTGGAGCCACAATATAACTTTAAAATTTTGCATGGGAATACCCCATTTAGTTGCCTCTTACGACAAGCAAGGGGTACTGTGGACATATTCTAACCCGAATCCCCCAAAATGTTCTTGGTTTTTAAAGGTTATTTTAAGATTATACTTCTTTCATACCCAAGGACCATGGAAGTCCATTTGACCATATATGAATGGGTTATACTTTTGATCCATTGCGAAATTTGCCTTAATTTGCAGCATAATTACTGTGAAAACGCCGGTGAATTTATATCATCAGCCTTACAGTTCAAGCTTGAAAGCAGGGAATATCCTTTGATGAAATAGTTTAGGTATACAGTACAAAATCATCCCACTTTTCTTCGCTGCTATTTTATGCCTCTGAGATCGAAGATCGGGAGCATATTGTTTTTGTCCTGTATGTCATTCTGTCTGAAACTTTAACACTGCTAATAACTTTTGAACAGTAAGTGCTAGAGCTTTGATATTTCACCTGAGTATTCCTTGTGACAAGACCTTTCCATGGGTACTGAACCTATTGACCTTGACATTTGACCTACTTTTTAAAAAAAATGGCATTGTTCATAACTTCTACATGGTAAATATTAGAGCTTTCATATTGCATATGAGCATTTCTTGTGACACGATCTTTCTACTGGTACCAAGATATTTGTCCTTATGACCTTGGCCATCTTTGGAATTGACCATTATTGGGGGCATTTGTGTTTCACAAACTCATCTTTTTTTTTACATTTCAGGATCTCCCCATAGAAATATATACATTTGCAAATAAATTTAATATTTCTTATCAGGGTATTCTTTGCCAGGTTCCTTGGAAATATCACTGAGGGCCCCTTAGCTCTAGAGACGTACAAAATGGAAATGAACGGAGAACAGCAGACAGACAAGCATTACTTACTTAATATTCTTCGTGTATGTCTACACATAAAACGGATACAAGGTCCTTCCATTGGCTCATGTCCTCCGCTGCTCACCCTATGGTGTTCCAGTTGTATCCAGTCTCTTTCATTTTTGAATCTACAGTTCTTCTCGAAAGTTCCTTCCCATCTCCAAGGTCTTCTCTTTCCAAGTGGTGCCCACTTCATAACTCTTCTTTCAGTGCTGTCTTCATTCTAAGTACATGTCCCAGATATCTCCACCTTCTGCGTTTTATCTTATGTTTTTGTCTTCTATTCCTCCTTGTTGCTGATCCGATCTTGCCACCTCACTCCAAGAATCCTTCCTAAGCATCTTTCTTCAAACTCTCTTAGACAAGAATACAAAGATCCATCTTTGAAACCAAAAAAGTTTTCTTGAAGTTTTCTTGCTACTCCAGTTCACATGAGATAAAAATCTCAGTGTATTTGTAGGTAAATTTCTTCCGAAGAAAGGACTTCCCTGTGGATCGTCACGAGTTAGATACATCTGCTCACCTTAAGGGGAAAGACGAAACGTCTTCATCTATAACTGCTTTGAGATCTGGCTTTGTGGTTAATGGAAAAAAGTATACAACACTTTCGGGCACCTTTCCTTTGGATCTGAAAAACAAAGCAGACGAACAGTTCATATGGATTGGAGGAGCATTTCCGAGCAGGGTACGATCAACCAATAAATCAAACAAATTCGATCGATTATTCAAGTGATTGATCAATCAAGTCACTACAACAATTAATAGAAAGTAAATTTTTAATTAAATATTCCATTTTAAACAGGGATTGGAACACTTTGATGGCATTATCAGTGATATTGTTAATGTCATAACAGATGAGAAATTCGATTCACCTGATGGTCGCAGCCTCGTTCTCCCATGTGACGAACACAATGTTGATGAAACGGGAAAATGAAATTAACCAGAATGGATTTTCATCAAACATGACAATGTGAACACAATGCTATATGAGTGTATAAAATGTACTTTGATTTTTAATGTTATATACTATTTATGTTCGACAGTGAACAGAGCATGTCTGGGTTTTTTGTTTTTTGTTTTTGTTTTTTGTATTGACTCTTTTTTAAATACAATACCACGTAGCGATTAAATTGTCACTTACGGATATCTTTTGAATGTTACATCATAGAAGTTCTTTTTTCAGGAATATTCAGGGAAAGAATGTTTCAGATGAAATTATAAAAGTTCTTGGAATCCAAATGCAACGGAATGGAAATGAAAATGATAATAGTTAAGCATCACCTATTGTAAAAATTGAGCTTAATTAAGTAGATTTTGGCGTGATCACGAGGTCAGGGGTCGAGTCCCGCTCGTCCTTTGGCCGCGTCCGACCTATGGAGTGAAAATATAGGTAAAAACTGCTCCTTCGCCAAACGCTACTTAAACATTTAGAAGTTACTCTCGAATTGAAGTTTCGTTTCGCGGCAAACCTTATCACAATACAATATCCTCACCACCATGGCTCACAGTATCCATTTACAAAAATATTACGATTGCGACTTAAACTTACGATATGCGTTCGATGAAAACTACGTATTATTCACGAAAGTTGCTTTAAGATCCAAACAATGTCTTAAGACTAAGACGATCGTAAGTTGTTCTCGTCCTTGGTTTCTGACAACTGTTCATGCGGAGTGAGCTATGTGAAAAAAGCGAAACTTATAACAGACGATGGCAGAGGAAAGGAAAAAGCACTGGTCTTCATCAGAGATAAATCTGCTTATTGAACAAGTTACGAAAAGGGCAGACACACTCAGGGGGAAATTTTCTCTATCCTTCATCGAAGTATTTATGGCAATAAATCGGAACAGCTTCCCCGGGTGGCAATTGTGTAACCAGGTTACCCTAGAATACACGGTTACTGTAGTACAGATACACCAACATCTCGTCAAAGTCAGGGTTATGTAAGAGTTACAGCCCCTTGTTTTATCACCTTTTCAAAGCCATGGTTATAAGGGCAATTTTGTAACCCGGTTATACTAGAAAAAGAGTTACCGTTACGTGAGGGTTATAGCCCTTTGTTTTAACACCTACATCTTTTCAAAGTCAGGGATACGCCGATTACAGCCCCTTGTTTCAAAATCCTATTTTATTTCAAAATCAAAGTTACGAGGGTCACAGCCCCTTGTTTCAAAAACCTACTTCGTTTCAAAGTCGGGATTACGAGGGTTACCCCATGTCTTAACACTTACTTATCTTTAAAGTCAAGGTTACGGCCCCTTGTTTCAACACCACTTCTATTCAAAGTAAGGATATTCTAAGCCTAGTGTCCAATCATCTTCCGAAGTTACAGTATTTTCTGTCTGTAACACTCCCGAATCTTTCGAAAACCATATGTATCACTGCTGAAGGAGTTACAAGGATGCAGCCAAAATCATAAGAATTAAAGATGGCCAACATCATAAAAGGATGGTCTTATTTCTAAATGATTCTTGTACATGCAACATTCATTCAGATGTAATGATATTAAGTTTTGATTAAAATAGCAGTTCTTAATGCATAGATATACATGTATTTTATGATTTCTTGTGACCCTTTCTCGGAGTAAAGGTGTTGGGTATTTATGGATAACTAACTACTGCATTCTAAAACTATAAGATATATAAGTTTTACATGTTAAAGATCCCTATTGTAATCTGGTTACAAAATTGCCACTCGGGGAATTTTTTCTGATTTATTACTATATCTAGCCTAATTGCAAAAAAATAAGCAATGTACATGAAAGGTGAAGATAACGAACAGTGTTCAATCTCATCAATCCCGTAAGCAATACAAAATAGATAGTTGGGCAAACACGGACCCCTGGGCACACCAGAGGTGGGATCAGGTGCCTAGGAGGAGTAAGCATCCCCTGTCGACTGGTCACACCCGTCGTGAGCCCTATATCTTGATCCGGTAAACGGAGTTATCCGTAGTCAAAATCAGTGTGTCTGTCACGAACGGTCTAACAATCGGTATGAAACACGTCAGACAGCATTTGACCCAATGATAGGTTGTATCTCTTTTCCCATTGGAATGTATCACATGTACTTGACCTCATGTACCACGTATTGTTGGTTTGAGAGAAACTTGAACTCGGCAAACTAGATCGTTATAACGACTCTAGAATTTGCGAAATGCTGACTTTAAACGAGACTGTTGAAACCCATGTACCCTCAACTTGTTTGGTAGTAGCTTGTCTCGATTTAAAAAGTGATTATACGCAGAACAAGCTCTTGCGTATGAAATCAGTTGAAAGATACAAACACTATATGCAGGTGATAATGGAATATTGCTACATAAATATTGGGAATTGACGATGTAGAAGCTGAAATTATCCCGTTTGTCATATAGTTGAGTTGTTAGTTTCCCGTTAGTATCTACTTTCAATAAATTGTCTAAGTATGAAGTAGAAGACTCTGTGGTGTCTTTTATTTCGAGTTCGCAGGGATATATCGAATCGACATATGAATGAAAGTTATTACCCTTAATAGATAAAACGTCGTCGATATATCTAAATGTCGAATTGAAGACAACAGGAAGATATTTTTTCTCCTCACGTAGAAATTTCTTAATAAATTCTGCTTCATATGAATATAAAAACAGAGGAGCAATATCTAAGTTTGTCCAAAACGTTCACCCTAACAACTAGGCAGTACTCATGTGCAAACACCGATTATCTTATGTTATGAATTGATGTATATACTTTGTTCGATTTTAAGAATGTCGTTAATGCTTTAAGATACTGTGTAAGACAACTCTCCATACTTCTGTATAAGTTGTTGATTTTATAGAATATATTTAAAATCGTGATCTAATATTCATTAAAATTTCGAAATCTTGTTTCATTTACACGAGTAAAAAAAGAATCAAAATGAGCATAGTGATTAAAAATATATAAAAGTACATGGAATACAATGGGAGAGAAAGATAATACAATAATACAATGATTTTGGAAGTTATAGCACAAACAAACAGTAGAGTTTAGACCACGCCCCCTTCAAAAGGAGATAATCATAAAAATGCAAAAATAGGGTGGGGTCATTTAAAAATCTTCTTCTCAAGAACAACCGGGCCAGAAAACCTGAAATATAAATGAAGGCTTCTTGACATAGTGAAGATTCAGCTTTCTTCAAATCATGACCCCCGGGGGTAGGATGGGGCAACAATAGGGGATCAAAATTTTACATGGGAATGAATAAGGAAAATCATTAAAAATCTTCTATTTTAAATTACTGGGCCAGGAAAGTACGAATTTACACAAAAGTGTCCTGACATCGTGCAGATTCAAGATTGTTCAAATCATGGCCCCCAGGTTAGGATGGGGCCACGATAGGGGATAAAAATTTACATACTAATGTATAGAGGGAATCTTTTAAAATCTTCTTTTAAAGAACTATTAGGTCAAAGAAATTGACATTTACATGAAAGCTTTCTGACATGGTGCAGATTCAAGTTTGTAAAAATCATTGTCCCTGGGGGTAGGTTGGAGCCATAATAGGGGATCAAAGTTTTACATAAAAATATAGAGAGAGAAAATCTTCTCAAGAAACACTAAACTAGGAAAAATCATGGTCACCGGGAGTAGGATGGGGCCACAGTAGGTACCAAAGTTTTACGTGCAAATATATATGGAAAATCTTTATCTATGGGCCAAGGTGACTCAAGTAAGCGATGTGACCCATGGGCCTCTTGTTATGAATGCCATGTCAGTAGTCATAATATATTAACCTTATGATAATAAAAAAAACTACTGGGTGGGATGGAGATGGGGTTAGAAGACCTGATCTTGACCTCTAATCTTGAACATATAAACTCATAACTTTAGAACTGGAATTGATAGAGACATGGGGACCTTCAGAAATGATAAAAGGAAGGTAAGATCTACAAACTAGTATCAAGGTCAAGTAAGTCCAATGACCTTGACGTCTGACTTTAGAACATAAAATTGATATTACTTAAAAGAACCAGATATAATAGAGACATGGAATTCTCAGAAATGATGAGAGGATGATGAGATCTACAAATTAGTATCAATGTCAAATGACTAGTGACCTTGACCTTGAACATTTAAGGTCATATGATCTTAGAACTAGAATTGATAGAGATATTGGATCTTCACAAATGATAAGAAGATACATGTACTATCTTCAAACTAGTATCAATGTCAAGTGATTCCAGTGACCTTGACCTCTGACCTTAGATCATCAACTTCATATTACTTAAGAAGTACGTCTGATAAAGAGATGGGATCTTCAGAAGTAATAAAAGGATGATGGGATCTACAAATTGGTATCAAGGTCAGATGACTCCAGTGACCTAGACCTCTGACCTTGAACATAATCTGGTATAATTTTAGAACTGGGGCTTATAGAAACATGTATAGAAACATGGAATCTTCAGAAATGAAAAAAAGGATATAGTGACTTACAAACTAGTATCTCCAATGACCTTTGACCTTGATTATAAAAACTTGTATAACTTTAGAACTAGGACTGATAGAGACATGGGATCATCAAAAATAATAAGAGGATGCTGGGATCTACAAACGAGGATCAAGGTCAGCTGACACCAGTTTTACAGAAGAAAAAAAAGTGATTTTTTTTTTAAAAATATCAAAATCAAAATCAGCGTGATCTAGATTGGTTAATGAAGTTAGAATTGGCGTGGATTTTGTCATGGGAGGAAAATAGTAGGACTCGGAAAAAGCCATATTTATACAAACAGCACCGGTACTTCGTTTGGGAGACTTTATAATCGGTCTTGTTCAGTTGTGATGTCACATCGGCTAACAGAACTTGATTATTGGAACTTCATATCTGTTTGCAAATAATATTAGTAAACACTTCGTCTGTTCCCAAAAATGCGAATGAATAAATATATATATATATATATATATATATATATATATATATATATATATGTATATATATACATATATATACATATATATACATATATATATACATATATATATACATATATATATATATATATATATATATATATATATATATATATATACGCTTTTAAAATAAAGTGTTCATCGAATTTAAAAAATATAGTTATGTAATAAAAAGGTTATTGATTGAAAATCGGGAAAATGTTCATCGTTGCGCGGAAGCGGACCCGAGCCTCACAAACACTTCGAGTGGGTCTACTGCCCCGATCTTCAGTCAATAACCTAGAAGTATATGCCATTTGAAGTAAATTCTTATGACGGTGTCTGCTATAGTTGGCCATTGGGGCACAAACAATAATAATTCAAATTTACATTCATTGTGAGAAAAATATTCATTCATTAGATTGATCCTTTATGCACTGTGTTTGGTGATAAATTTAAATTATGTTTAATTAAATGACGCATATAACAATTGTCCCCCTGGTTCTGATTTCGTTCTATTTAATGCAGCAACCAGGGTCCTTTAAAATATGCACAGGGGCTGATAAAATCTCAAATATCGCACCACAAGCTTGACAATTTTATCAATGCTGCTCTTTAAATTATCTTCAAATCACTTCATATTGACGGCAGTGTGATTCGGGAGATATACATGATTTTTTAAATGTATTCCCTCACCGTTGTGTATTGAGAGACAGTTCTCGAGGGGAGAACCAGAATCATTGACGAAAACAAAAACATGTTTATTAATTCTGGATTTACGTAATGGATTAATATTTATATACTGGGGAAAAAGATTTATTGTTTATGTAGGAGATTCTTGGAGCAACTGCACAGGCGGAAAGTGTGGTTCATATTTGAATTCAAATTGATAGAAAAATCGAAAAGTAAGAAGCATGGATGTCGAAACAGAGAGAGAACGAAAAGATGAACAGATGGAGCGTACGGCCATGTTCACAACTTTACAAGAACATGAACTTAAAGTAAAGGTAGGTTCAGTAGCGGTTCTTATGAGAGAGAGAGAGAGAGAGAAAGAGAGAGAGAGAGAGAGAGAGAGAGAGAGAGAGTTAAAATTATATATACTGATTTCTGATCTATTTCTGCAAATGTTGACACTGGAACAGATGAGAAATTTGAAAAGAAGAAAAATCATTTGAGAATTTTACACCAGAATACCATAATTTTAATATATTTACTGCATGAAGTTTATATCTCCCTTTGGTCTCTTAGAGAAAAAAAGATTTCGCAAAGAAAGCTGCACATTTCTGGGGAAACTGTTTTAAACATGAAATTAAACATTAAAACAAACACCAGTATATAACATATATACATGTATAACGGTATTGATAATCTATTTGCGGATTTAAAGTATATGAATTATGGAAATAAATATGACTACATATCGATGTAATTAGATTCTGGGTAGGAATATTGCGTATCGATTCAGACAGAATTGTACATATGGTTGTTGCCAAGAGAAGACAATGATATTTATCTATCACCAATATCTTAGATCCTTCTGTTTAAAACAACCTTTATTCTCGCACGAGTATATAAACGCCCGTCAGTCTGCAGATAATAGATATACGCTCTGTCAACAATCATCTGCAGACCAAACAACCCCCTGCCAATTTTAAAGTAATGCGATACAACAAATTCCGTATTTAGCAATGTACCTCTCTCTCTCTCTCTCTCTCTCTCTCTCTCTCTCTCTCTCTCTCTCATTTTATCCTCTTTGTCATGGAAATCAAGACGTCATGCAATCTAAGCATACTTTTTTTGCTCTCCCCAAGCGATATCAGTAACGAAGAGTATGTTGGTGGGCAGCCTCTTTTTTCTCTTCTTAATAAAGTTGCAGTTTCCTTATATCAAATGGTGACTCAAAATGAGTTTTAAACGGCGAGGAGATTCGGCTTGTTTTCTTGAAACCGGAGAAGCTCGTAATAAAAGCGGGAGGGGGGGGGGGGTTTAAGTGGGAGGAGCAGATTTATTTCAGGGAATCAGGCGAGTGCAAACAATTGTTTCAGATTTTACCTAACAACTGTTGACTCATTCAGATCTGCAATCCGTCCTTATTTTCTATTTGCTTTTTTCCTGTGTTTTTTTATGGATCATTTCAAGGTAACAAAAGAAAAAATCCTGTTAGTCCAGATCTGGTTTTAGTGTTTACGAACTAGCTCACCCATAATCGTTCTAGATTGTCACCTAAGGCTGAGTGAATGTAAGTGATTGTTTTACAATACCTTCAAAATCTATGTGTCTTGTTGCACAACGTGTTGCGTATTTAAGAACCAGACCGGTTCCCGGAAACAATAAGCATGAAGCAGGAACGTACAGTTCCTGGATTTAATTTTCTATCGGTAAATGTAATTGATAGATTACTTGTATAATATGATTACGGTGTGACCGTTGGGGCGAGCGCAGCATATCTGAATACATTTTCAAAAAATTTATATTGAAAACAAGGAAAACTGATCCGGTTCACTGTCTTCTCGCCAATGTAGGAACCAGTTTAGCGGGAAATGCAACGAGCGTGTTGTGACGTAGCCTGGTAGTTGTGACGTGACTGTTTACATTTCTTTAGACAATATTTTAAAAAGAAAAAGAAAGGGGGAAGAATATGATTATCATCCTTTCCTTTCAAATAAGAAAGGTTTGTAATACTTCAAAGATTTTTTTTATTATTATTTTACGAATTGAACCATCCGCCATTTTGTACGAGGGACTTCTGGGATTGGCGTCAAAAAAAAATTCTTGTTAAAGGTTGAGATTTAGCTCGGATTATTTCCCGCGCTCTAGTCATTAGAGCTCGCAGTACGAGCCAGCGCTCCGCGCTGGCTCGCTATAATGAAAAATGTCAATCGGAACATCACTCGGCCTATTCCGGAATAGGCCGAGTGATGTTCCGATTGGAAAAATGTGTGTACAATATGATGATAAGGATAAATGGTATGAAAGGTTTAGTTTATTTCCTTGTAAGAATTGCAAGTGTCAACGTTAAACAAGAATGTGAAATATTCTTGTATGACACGTATTTTGAAATAAAATTCTTCGAACGTCTCGGATGTAATACGATGGTATCCATGAGTGAATTTGATGCATTGCCAACTAATTCACTCTCGGATTAATACGATGGCATCCATCGTATTAATCCGAGATCTATGTCGAGTGCGCGAGACATTGGAGGAGTTCCGATTGCCCATGAAGCTTGCGTAACGCGCCACCTGGTGAGAGAATGGTACTGAGGACCCAATCGGAACTCTTCGAATGACTCGCGCACTCGACATAGATCTCGGATGTAATACGATGGCATCCATGAGCAAATTTGATGCATTCCTGTGACGTCACAATTGATAATGCATCAAATTCACTCATGGATGCCATCGTATTACATCCGAGATCTATGTCGAGTGCGCGAGACATTCGAGGAGTTCCGATTGACTGAGGACCTACTCTACCTAGCAAGCACGAACTCGGAAGGCCTCGGGTACTAGGCTACTACTCTACCTCGGATCCCCACAGGACTAAGTATGGTTTAAAGTTAATTGTTTACATTTAAATGATTGTAATGTATCTAATGACAGTTCGAACTCCAGCATCAAATATTAAAATTCGTTTACCGCATTATAGCTCGCTGCTGTACGTGTAATAATTTTATTAAAAAGTCCAAACTAACTCTCTAGAGTGCCGTTGGTTACAATTTAAAGTTTGTACCACGATCCCGATGGCAGATCTGATGTGGGGTTTCTTTTAAAATAGCTATAAGCTGTCACCAACAATTCTCCCCCAAAGTTAAATATTGAAACTTTACTTCCTAGGATTACTGCAAAGTTTCTCCTATAATCGATTTCTCGCCGCATGCCCTACAGATATTATCTACGAGACAAGATCGATATCTGGCAGCAATCAATATTTTCCAGGTATTATACAAAAAGATTACCGGAGCGGATCAAAGATCTGATTTCCATCAGATTGATTTTAACCGCAGACAGTTTTTCAGACCGAAAATCTTAATATCATATACATATATTTAAATCATATTTAGAAAACATACGTGTACAATGTATACCAGATGACAGACGAAATTTCATTTCCTTTGTGATTCTGTCGTTTAACTTCATTTTAAGATTTTAAGATAATATGATTACGGTGTGACCGTTGGGGCGAGCGCAGCATATCTGAATACATTTTGAAAAAAATTATATTGAAAACAAGGAAAACTGATCTGTTTCACTGTCAATACGTAGGATTACTGTCTTGCTCTTCTCGCCAATGTAGGAACCAGTTTAGCGGGAAATGCAACGAGCGTGTTGTGACGTAGCCTGGTAGTTGTGACGTTACTGTTTACATTTCTTTAGACAATATTTTAAACCGAAAAAGTAAGGGGGAAAAATATGATTGTCATCCTTTCCTTTCAAATAAGAAAGGTTTGTAATACTTCAAAGATTTTTTTAATTATTATTTTGCGAATCGAACCATCCGCCATTTTGTACGAGGGACTTCTGGGATTGGCGTCAAAAAAAAAATTCTTGTTAGAGGTTGAGATTTAGCTCGGATTATTTCCCGCGCTCTAGTCATTAGAGCTCGCAGTACGAGCCAGCGCGGAGCGCTGGCTCGCTGCGCTCGCTATTAATTTAATTAATTAAAACAATATTTTATTCACAAATAAGTCAATGGGGTCGGGCAGCAGGCATAGCCTATCTTAGCCCTCTGCCTACATTAAAATATACAATAAACACACAGTCTGTAATTATTCTGATACTAATCCATTTGATAGAAATGGCAGAAACCCATTAAGGGGAGTACATTGAATAGTGTGACCTTTAACAATGATCATTACTAACTACGAAACAAAGCCGTGCACTATTGAGACACCTGAGCAATACGCGACATTCATGACTGTTTTGTGCTTGATTAAGGAAGACAACATGCTTGTACAAAACTTGACAACGTGTTCAAAATGTACCAGTGAAGGCAGGTGTACAGAATGAATGTTGTAGTAGTTTATTGAGCACACACCGAAAATGTCTTTTTTTTTCTTTCTTTTATTTTATAACAATTTCATGAATTTCTAAGTCTTTAAAAATGAAGTTTAGCTCATACTTTATGACAGGTGAAAACTTCCCTCCATCGAAGGAAAATCTGTCATACCTCTTATTCGACATGAAGGCGCATGGATGCTAAATGATTGGAAATGACAATATACCGCTTAGATACACATTAAAAATTTCCAAGTCCGGCGTGACCTTCTTTTGCTGTTGAAAAGAAATACTTCCAGTATTATTAGCGTCCTAAAGTATCCAGAAAAATCCTTCCATTTTTGGAAAATTAATTATTGTTTTAATTATTGAAAGACTGCCGTATTAGAGTCGGGCTAGATGTCTGTTGTTTTTGTATTCATGAAGACAAATATTTCCATGTATAACATTTTAATTTCTGCCTCCACTGATCAGATAATCAAGATGTTTAAATCAACTCGTCAGTTAATTCTGTGGACTTGTGAGAGGATCTTGTCAACTTGTCAAATAATAAAAATTAACCGTAAAAATGAGTTTACGCCCAAACCGTGCCTTCTACTCAACATAATAAGAATCCGGGTAGTCGACGTAATGATTTAACAAGCCGAAATAAAGATCTGATAAATGGACAAGTCCACATAATGATCTTTTTGTCCCCCGGTCAGATAATTAATGTCGACTTGTCAGATCGTGATGTTGACTTGTCAGTTATTAAGACGGAATGTAGATGTCATCAAATGGCAATATAATATCAGAATTAAAATATAATGAGAAAAAATGAATGAGGAATTTTCCGAAATGTCGACATAATTATCTGACAAGTGGTGGCGAAAATATACCACCAGTTAAAGACTTTTAGTGCGGGTTTTCCCATGTAACAGTAGTGCTTCTATTTTCCCCAGTTCTGGACGTGTATAACTGTAGAATGATATTGTTACAATTTATACATAAAGTATACACTAAATAATTGAAAAAAATGGTCCTCCTAAGTTTTGGCAAATTGCGCGGAATATAAACAATATTTAATTAATTACCCTACTTTTACCCAATAGGAACGCAGCAGATGTCTATAAACTGATATTGTTTGCGTGTGAACGAGGTGTCCGTCTTGTTAATGAAATGGATACCGCAAGTCAATAGATTCCTACTAGTGATCAAAATCCAAATAATCAGCATGTCAACGACCGAGATATGGATTTAAATGCTCATTTTATATACCGAAATTTTATACCCTATACCTAATAAAATAAAGCAGTATATTGTTAATATTCCTTCTCTTGGTCTTTTTATTACATTTATTTTAAAATGAATACTTAGTTAAATAATCTTATTTTTTTGTCCTATATTTCAGCTCTCTTGTACTGGATTGCAATGTCCTTGACCTTACGCCATCGTCCGTATTCGTTCATGTAACTCCGCGCCCGCATCAAAACAAAATAAAAGGGCGAATGTTGAAATGTTGCTATCCCGTCTATCTTCTTGTTCATGTACATATGTACATATTTATCCCCCCACGGATGTGAAATTAATTAAATTATATTGTTGAAGTTGATTAAGAATCAATGTCCTAATTAATTTGATATTTATAATATATATAAATCGTTTGTCTCTTAGTTTTGATCCCAGGGCGGAGTTTTAAGAATAATTGTCTTACATTCAGGCGCCAGACTTAGAGCGTAGCGTGCATTGGTGGTTACAAGTTATCAACATACAATTATTACCTCCATATCATCCTTAAAGTATATCAAATATAATAAAAATCAGCTTAAGGTAAGATCACTTAATTCTGGTGGTCTTCGGGGGGTGTTTGTTTAAGACAAGGATGTAATATTCTACTGACCTGTTTTAATTATCGGTCAATGGTTACGAATGTCTCATATTACTTTAAATATCTAATAAGGTTTTACTGAGAAAACCCTCCGTAGATTATAGCGTCAAATTTCAGGTAATATTTGTTTTATTAAACCATGAAAACATCCACGCGATGTTGATTAAGAAATGCGCGTCAGTCAATAAACTAGTACTGCCGTGAGGAGAGTCGATGTGTATCAATCATCTAGTATACTTTTAAAAAAAACTCTGAAAAAACATCTCTTATATTTACATTTTTGTTTTTCTATTTGCATTTTAATAGGTTAAGTATATTCTGAAGCAGTGATTGATTGAAAGTTTATGAGGTATTGACCTCCAGTTTAGGTTAGGTATAAAACGGAGCGGAATAGACACATTTGCAAATATGCATATATACAAAAACCTATACGGTATATCAGTATTGAATGGCAAGCGAGCGTGGTAGAATTGAATTGAAGTACAATTTATATTCCTATTTTCAGCAATTAAAGGTGCGCATGCATGCTCTCTCTTTATGTTAATGCAGTAAGTCTTTTGATAGCCCATTAACACATTGACTTGCTTATGTCTTTCTATAATCCTCTCATCACGAAAATCGCCATGTCTTATCCACCTTCAGTGAGTAAGGAGCCGGTAAAACAGTTTCTCGTGTGTGGTCACTGTTGTGACGTTTAAAAATTTGATTGAAATTATCAAAAGTATTTTTAACAATGTCATGATTTTAACAGACACAAAATATAAACATGAGAAATTATAAACCATTCCGATCCGAGGAGGATGGAATTCAAATTGAGGCATTAGGAAATCTACCTCACAGTGTAACTATAATACACAAACTGCAGTCTGTCTCGTAATACACGTACATTATAACGCATAAAATACATAGTTACAGTATTTATGTATATTATTATGGGGGCGGACGTAGACATTGTAACGAAACTCAATCACAATAGTCGACTCATCACGGTCAATTGGGGAGATTTAATCCCAGGTATGTTTACCTGCATAGATATATACACAAAACACGATTAGTGCAAACAATTGCAAGCCTTATTACACTCCATGACTTTTCCCGAACTTTTCTGTGCGGTATATACGACACTGCATGTTCTAGTTTGTTCCTCTCTGGGTTTTGTGATGACGACATGTGATTTATTTTATTTAGGAGCTTAGAAGTGTGTTCGTGGAACCACCCAAGACAATGGACCCACAGTCCCGCACCACCAAGGAGAAAATCCAATCGGGCTTACAAGGGGTAAGAATATTTCTACATGTAAAATCTCATTTCTGAAATATTTGATTCGAATCATGCCTGTAAAGCTGTTGTGTAGTAGTTTTTAAGCGCTCATTTTAATATCCATGCCAGGCGAATTTTTGTTTTTCAAGAAAAAGAACTTTAATTTCTTGAACATCGTTCTGTACAGTGTTATTATAAACAGACAATGTGAACTGACATACAAAAGCAAGTACTTTCTTCATGTGTCGTGAATTAAATTATATGAATTTTTATGTTATGGTTTAATTATATTTACTTATATTACTAAATATAACAAAAGGAAGATGTATCGTGACAATGTGTCAATAGTTTCTACTGAATCCCGAGATATTTTTCAATAAATGAAGACATGGAGAATATACGGGGGTATAACACCTTGTTCTTTTTGTTAGAAAGTGTAGTTATGATTTTTTTTTTTTTAAATTCTTAGAATCTTTGGATTGATAGTCTTTAAAATTTTCAAGTATTCTAGAATTATAGGTTTTTATAAATTAGAGAATTAGAATTAAGATGGCTCGAGTGAATTGTCATTTTTCTATAGAGTGGGCGCTGTATGTTGTTTTAAAACTACCAATTTCAAACAAGGATATTTTACAACTGAAAGATCACCGTGTGTGTAAAAAAAAAAATACGTTCGAAAATTACTTTATGGAAGATATGCAAGAGTTTGCAAATGAAACCAGAGAATTTCGACATTTCATATTACATATACTTCAGAAAGAATAATCACGTTACATTGTTTTTTGATACACTCGTAAGTATTGTAGATAGTTTAAACTATAGAGAACTGTTATATGTGTATTTTTGCGTTGCAACCTGTCATTAAATTTTATCCCATTGTTTACTCTTAGGTGAAAAATGGGTCCAAACGTTTTGCAAACTTTGTGAGAAGCAAAATAATTCGGCGGAAGGAGAAAGAAACCGTTGTTCAGGACATAAATATCGTACAGGAAGACAACGAGACTTGGGCGAGAAGATCCGTCGGAAGCGCCGCCTCACGGACAAGTATAGACTCAAAACTATCGTCTGGTTCTGACAAAACCAAGGACGTAAATATTCTTACAAATCTGGATGATGGAGAACTTGAAGAGTGAGCGTATTCTGATAAGAAAAGTATTTAAATTTTTGGAATGTGAATTTTAAAAGAACGTGGTGCTGTCTTGTGCAATGGAGAAAACTAATTCATTAACATAATTATATTACCACTGACGAAAGGAGGAGCTGACAATTGTCTGACAGCATATCATGTACATGTGTATAGTAGAATGAACAAGTGCTAAACATTTTTTCAGTATTCAAAATGGAAGTATGGATCGCAAATTAAATTTTTGTTAAGTGCATTCATAAGTACCATGAACTATACTAAGTATGTAAACAGATCTTGAATTTCAAAAATAGTAATTTAAGGTGGTTCCATCCTCATGTGACTTATCAATATTAATGATTGAAAGTGGAAAAACTGTATTAATGTCCACTCAATATACATGTAGTTAAATATAATTAATAGCCAAAGAAAATGTGCATGTTGCCATCTTTTTAAAGATGTCAGACATACAAAAACAGAAGAATATCTTAACATCAGAAAATAACGCATTTTCGTTAAATACAGTATAATAAAAAATAGATAAAAACTTGTTGAAATGACAAATTTTAATTGTCAAGTTTAAAAACACTGCTAATTCATAAATATTTATAAATTAATTGTTTATTTTAGGGAAATCGGTGTATCTTAGACATGCAGTAGAAAAAATACCAGCTTAGGAGTTATTGCCATTTTTTAAAAACTTAAAAATAATTGATTATCTATGGAAAATATTAACTTTTTCAGTATCATAGTTAACCAAATTTTTTACTTTATGCAGTGAATAAAATTCCTCTGAAATATATATTTCTATCATGCGCAAAGTTTAATTTAATAATGATTTTTGCAAAAACCAATGACATCACATGAGGATCAATCAACCTTAAAATATTACAGAGGGAGGAATGTTTACCACCCCGGCCAGATAATCGTGTGCATACTTTGAAGTTGGAGCAGTGAGAAATACGTATACATGTAACGTTCACTACCTATAACATCAATGGGGTGTAAATAGCCTCATATTTGATATTTATTTCAGGTGACTTTTTAAATGGAATATTTGTTTGAATTTATACATGTAAGTGTGGCGTGCACTCTGATCTGATAACTACTGCCTTACTAATTACGCTATAAGATGATTGTGATATTCACAAGTTTATGTACCATCTACCTGAGTCAATGCAAATGTACATTGTACAGTGTTGTACACTAGTATTTTTATAGTGGAAAACTTATTGCCTAATTGAACGTACATGTAAATAACTGTGTCGTCATTTGCAGATGTATGTACAATGTAAATATATCATCGTATTTATTGATTATGCTGTAAATCGTTGTATTTATTCATTATGTTAATCAACCGTTCTGTTTCTTTTCGTGTATTGTATAAACTGTGATTGCATGAAATAAATAACAACAACACTGGTGGACTGTTCACTCAGCAGTGTAGGCCCGATTACGATAAGATAGCATAATATTGGAACACTGATTTTGACTACGGATAACTCCGTTTACCTGATCAGGATATAGGGCTCACGGCGGGTGTGACCGGTCGACAGGGGATGCTTACTCCTCCTAGGCACCTGATCCCATCTCTGGTGTATATAGGGGACCGTGTTTGCCCAACTATCTATTTTGTATTGCTTATAGGAGTTATAAGATTGATCACTGTTCGTTATCTTCACCTTTCATAGGTACAATATGATATAATGTAATGGCTCTGCAAAACATTTAATAAACACGACCTTAGAAATATGCATAATGATTATTATCTTCATAACACGTATCTCTAGTTATTTTCTCAATATACAAATAGCTTAAACATTTATCAATTCAATTTATTAAAGTGATATCCGCTGAACCTATTTAACTACTAGAATTAAGCTCTAAAGTTAAAAATATTAACACTTTATATATATATATATATATACTAAACACTAATGACTTTAAATATAAACACTGTAACTTACCACACTTATGAATTTTAGACCTTTTGATATTTGACATTTTTACGATAAGCGTACTATGCTAATTGCTATAATACATGCAGAATTGAACATACAGATTGTTATGGAGCAGTCACACCTTACCGGATAGCATAAACGGACATCGCACAGATAAAATAATTGCGACACCATGCTGTCCACTGATGAAAGTCGTTCTCGCCGCTGCTCTGGGCTCCTGCGATCGGTGAATGAAGCGTATAAAACGCATAATAACCGCACGATTACTGGACACGTACCGGCCAATTAACGGACATTGCCGTCTTAATAACGGACAAGTACCGGGTTCAATGATCATGGGTAGCATCAGAAACTGATACAACGTTCTTTCGACGTTAGACGAACGGTCATGTAACTGACAAAACGGATATAATGGAAATTGGATATAACTTTTCAGACTGATCACCCTCGCGGACATATTTCCATGATGCCTCCACAAAGGAAGGCCTAAAATGTTGGGAAGGGAAGAAGTGCACGGGGAAAGGCTACAAGACCCCCATGCACTCTCTTTGACAATGCTGGGAAAGAGCAGACTGCGCAGGATTCATAAGTAGAATTCCAGTCTGAATCTGGATAGATTCCGAAAGCATTACCGTCTGAATAACGGACAATTACTGGGTTAAACGAACATGAGAGGCTGATATAACGATCTTTCAACGTTAAACGAACGGACTTATGCGGGTCACGTGGGTCTCCGTTTGACAGCCGTTATTCATCAGTTTCACATGCGTTTCTTGTCCGTTTGGTGTCTATTACATCTTTGGTTGACCCGCTGCATGTCTTGTAGTAGTACGGTCATGACTCATGTCCACCGGACATTAATGGATGTGAACTGGACAAGTACAGGAAAAGAAACGCACGAGTTCCGATTAAAATGCATAACAACGCATAGGTACCGTAGATTAAGAAGCGGACTCAATATTCTGGTGGTGTCCGTTTCAAGTTTTGAACATGCTCAAAACCATCCGTCGGATATGCCAGACTTTGCCGGACAAGGAACACGTTGGTCGAAAGAGAAACGGACAAAAAACGCAAAAGAACGGCGATAAACAGATTGAAAATTTTGTTATCCGTTGGACGTAGTTAGCGTTATCCAGTGAGGCGTGACTGCTGCTTTAGCAGTTTGAAACCTGGGTAGAAATTCTAAATGAATCTCCAGAATACCGGTATATGTGATACAATAACTTAAAATCAAACATACCCAAAAGCTGAATATATACTGATCATATGAAAGAAAGCAGAGGTGAGCACGCTCACATACCCCACGCTCCAACATTGCTTGACAATGCCTCACTTAATGCATGGTAATGTTATGCAATACTGCATGAACAGGACAGACGGGCTCAAAATTCTAAGTTCAACAGTGGCGTAACTCCCACAAGAATGATTGAATCACAATTTTCTGGAAATATGCACATCTACACCGTGTGTCCTTATTAACTACAAAGTTTCAAGAAATTCTGTTGAGCGGTCTCAGAGGAGTTACGCTGACAAGAAAGGGACTGACGGACGGGTAAAAACATTATACCCCCCCCCCCCCCCGCAACCTCGTTGCGTGTGGTATAAAAAGAAACGCATAGTACAATTTCACATTCATTTTGATTTTATGAGAAATACTTAATCATTGATAAACAAAAATGATGTAAACGCTGGGCTAATAATCAAAGTATCATAACCTCAAATGATACATTTAATTACAGTCATTAACAGTTCAAGGTCACCCAAGTTCAATATCTGGCGTGTTCCTCACGAGCACCAATGACTGCCTGACAATGGACCCACAGGTGAGGGGGGAGAGGAAGCGTAATCGACCGTGGGTTTCCGACAATGGCTACGACCAAGGTCAAAATTTGTGGTACTTCACTAGCTCCCTACAACAATTCTCGAATGGAACAATATACAATCAAACCAAACCACAAGCTATTGTTTCTCAATGGACAATAAAATGGAACAGCCCAACACATGCCCCTTTGAAAAAGATCATTACATGAACGAGATCTAGTAATTTGCTACTATTTGATTGGATAAAATGCTGATGTCTAACAATTCTGTAATCCTGTATTTACGTCAATTATAAGTAGAAGGCAATCGAAAATTTCATTTTGTTAAAAATAAACTGGAAATAACGTTTACGAAACTCCCGCGAGTACGTGTGTGCGTTTTAATCCTAGATTGTGTTTCATCGCACCTGGAAATTATCATTCAACAGGTGTAATTTTTGCAAAAGTTTTTAACATACGAACTGTGTTGTAAGTAAATTTTATCATGATCTGAAACTTGAGATATTTAATTTGGCATTGTTAATATTACCTTTCTGTCCCCTGCCCTAGCGCGTAATTGCCAGAGCGTGAACAATTCCATATTAACAGTACATGTGCGTGTTTTACTTCACTTTCTTCATCTAAGTGTTTTTAAGATATTTAGATTGCTTGTTTGACTTGTACGTCTGTTTGCAAGACAGAAGAGGTCGTATTTGTGGATTTGATTAGTTTTTACCAGTCTGGTGCAGATGATAATTTGCATGAGAGAAAAATTCACCAAGCGTGTTTCTGGTGATGAGTGGACCACATCTGGATCTGCAAATCGTATATGTTTTGATAACATGAAATATGCCATCCACTTTAGAATACATCTATGTTAAACTTTGAACCCATCGTTTCAACAAGTTATTATCTGCATTTCTGAAAAATTTTCCATTTCAATTAGAAAGTTGAGGCACTCGGCATATGTAATTTCATTTTGTGTGATGTCTGGTGAATTGTCGAGTGGATCCGGGTTAGAGTATGTCCTCAGTACCCCTTGCTTGTCGTAAGAGGCGACTAACCGAGTTCCTGTGTCAAAGCAGATGTGACACGATAAAGATGTTTATCGTGCCACACCTGCTATGACACGAGACCTCGGTTTTTGCGGTCTCATCCGAAGGACCGCCTCCATTTAGTCGCCTCTCACGACAAGCAAGGGGTACTGAGGACCTATTCTAACCCGGATCTACACAAGACGAAGAAAAACCGCGCAAAAACAATAAGTTTCCAAACTTCGTTAGCGATACATTTTCATCAGAGAAATTGGGGTTCTGGATACAACTAGCTAGTAAAATACATAGCCCCAGACATGACCTTTATTAAATGTTCAAGGTTATTCACAGCCATGATCAAGATCAAACCGCAATAAGCGTTGAAGCAATAGAAGGGTGCTTGTGGATTGGACTTTCGGTACCCTCCTTTTTGCATTTTTTTAAATATTCAATTCCTTGGGTATTTCGGATGTATTTTCAATAAAATATATAAATCTAGAGTGTTTATATTTCAATGAGATACACAAATTTCGCATAGAAACCGTTTTAAAAAAATCATATTAAGAACCCTCACTGTTACGGCTGTAAGCGCTAAGGATAGGTCTAAATTTTTGTGGTACTTTACTTACAACTGGTGACTTCTCAATATAAGTGAAATTGCTCATCTAGACGTAAAACAAACAAGCAACCAATCATACAGTACAAATTAAAAAATATATATGAAAGGCGAAGATAACGAACAATGATCAATCTCATAACTCCGATAAGGAATACAAAATAAAAGTTGTGCAAGCACGGACCCCTGGATATATTAGAGGTGGGATCAGGTGCCTAGGAGGAGTGAGCATCCCATGTCGACCGGTCACAGCCGCCGTGATCTAGCCGAAATCAGTGTGCCAAGAACGGCCTAACAATCGGTATGAAACATGTCAGACAGCATTTGACCCAAACATAGGTTGTATTGGCAAACGACAATAAAATGTGAGAAATGCTGACTTTAAACGAGACTGTAACATCAACTGCGTTTGTCAATAGCCTGCTTCGATTTAAAAATTGATCATACTCAGAACAAGCTCTCGCGTATCGAATCAGTTGGAAAATATAAACACCATATGCAGATGATATTGGAATATTCTACATGAATATGGAAAGTTGACGATGGAGAAGAGTTGTAAATTTGTCGTTGCCATCTATGTTCAAAATATACTAGATCCTAAGTATGAAGCAGATGTGGAGGACTTTGTGGTGTCTTTTATTTAGAGTTCACTGGCATATATTGAACTGATATATGAATGAAAATGATCTTTGTTAATAGATAAAACGTCGTCGATATATCTAAATGTTGAATCGAAGTCCAGAACAAGATATTTTTTCTTCTCATATATTAGACGTTTTGAATAAATCATGCCTCCTAAGAATATTGAAATAGTTCAGCTAATAAAGGAGCTCAATTTGTGTCCATGGAATACCATCAGACTGTTTGTTGGAAGATCTGGTAACAAAGACTACGGAGATATGACAATGAGAAACTCCAGCATTCTTTTTTTTTTTTTTTTTTTTTTAGAAATATCAACTTCATGTATAGAAGAACTGACATTTATATGTGTATAAATACTGTTCTTTTACTTGGTCTTAGTTAAGCATAGTCATCTGCTATTCACGTGTATCATTTTCTGTATGATTGTACAATTTTGGTGAAACGGAAAAACATATTCAGATTTCCACTTATGTTGAATGTGAAGACATAAAAATACCATTATTAACGCCAATCAACCTTGTTTTTAATAATTGATGGGAATTAAAATATCTGTAAATTGTCAAGGTCTAGGCGATATCGCAAAGCGAAGAGATATTTTTAACTATTTAAGAAGTCTAAACTATAATACATATTGTCTTCAAGACACCCATTTTTACAATGAAATAGAGAATGATGTGAGAAATATGTGGGGATACCAATGCTACTTTAGTTCCTTTACTTCGAATTCAAGAGGGGTAGCAATACTTTTTAATAACAATTTTGATTTTAAAGTATGTTTGGAAAAGGGTGATAAAGATGGAAATTATCACATACTGAAGGTATGTATAGAGGGTCATGTGGTTGTTTTATGTACAGTATATGGTCCAAATACTGATTCACCAAATTTTTATGAAAATATTCAACAGTCCATTGAAGAAATGAACTGTAGCAATATCATATGGTGTGGAGATTTCAAGTTAGTATTAAATCCACAACTAGATTGCTATAATTACAAATCTATTAATAACCCAAAGGCTAGAGAAAAAGTACTAGAAATTATGGAAGGATATAACTATATGGATCCTTTTAGACAACTCCATTAATCGCTTCGCAGGTACACATGGAGAAAGAAAAACCGATTTAAACAAAGTAGATTAGACTTTTTTATCATGTCCGAGTCATTGCTACCTTGTCTTAATACATGTACAGTTGAACCAAGTTACAGGTCTGATCATTCTATGATAACACTGAATTTAACTTTCAATGATTTTAAAAAGGGAAGAGGCTTATGGAAATTCAACAATTCTTTACTTGGTGATAAGGAATATCTAGATTGTATCAGAGAGGTTATTTTGAATTTGAAAAAACAATATGCAGTTCCTGTTTATGATTTTAATAATCTTGATACAGTGTCAGATGAAGATGTATGTTTCACAATTAACGATCAGTTATTCCTAGAAACTTTACTTATGGAAATAAGAGGAAAAAGCATTTCTTACTCTGCATATATAAAAAATAAACAAGTGAAAGAAGAAAAAAAATTAATAGAAGAAATTAAGGTTTTAGAACAAAATAGTTCTGAACACAATATAGAGGAACTAAATGAAAAACAACAAAACCTGGAAAAACTCAGAAACCATAGACTTCAAGGAATATATGTAAGAAGCAGAGCAAAATGGACAGAAGAAGGAGAAAAACTAACACATTATTTTTGTAGTTTAGAATCAAAAAATTTTACCAGTAAGATAATTCCCAAACTTATAAAAGATAGTGGGGAGATAATTCAAGACCAGTTTGAAATATTGGATGAAACAAAGCAATTTTATGACAATTTATATTCAATACCTAACCAGGAAATAAACATAGTTGACTTAAATTCGGAATTAAAGTATGAGGATATTCCCAAGTTATCCAGAGAGGAATCTATGCTTTTAGAAGGTAAAATTACATTGAAGGAGGCTTCTACAACACTAAGTAAAATGAAAGCAAATAAATCACCAGGCTCTGATGGGTTCTCAGCTGAGTTTTTAAAGGTTTTTTGGAAATACCTTGGTACATTTGTTGTAAGGTCTATCAACTATGCATATGAAAATGGCACTCTGTCAATAACACAGAGACATGGAATTATTACACTTTTACCTAAAGGAGACAAACCAAGACACTATCTTAAAAACTGGCGTCCAATTACACTTCTGAACACTATATATAAAATAGCTTCTGGTACCATTGCAAATAGATTAAAGATTTACTTGGATAAACTTATCAATCCTGATCAAACTGGCTTCATTTCTAATAGGTGTATAGGAGAAAATACTCGACTAATTTATGATATTATGCAGTATACTGAAGAAGAAGAAATCCCAGGTCTTTTACTACTTATTGACTTTGAGAAAGCCTTTGATACCCTCTCATGGAATTTTATACAAAAGATCTTAACTTATTTTAAGTTTGGACCTGATATTCATGAATGGGTGAAATTATTCTATCATAACATCATATCTACTATTAACCAAGGTGGCAATCTCTCGGCATCTTTCAACATTCAAAGAGGATGTAGACAAGGTGATCCTTTATCACCTTATATTTTTCTTCTTTGCGCAGAAATTTTAGCTATACAAATAAGAGAAAATAAAAGTATTAAAGGTATAACTATAAATAACAATGAAAAGAAAATTTCACAACTAGCCGATGATACATCAATTATACTTGATGGTAGCAAGGAATCTCTTCTAGAAACAATAAAAGTATTGCGACACTTCTCTGAAATGTCAGGACTAAAAGTTAATTTTTTCAAAAACCAATACAGTATGGATTGGATAAAAAAAATATAGTCAGGATACCCTTTCTAAAGACTTTCATCTGAATTGGGGGACTTGTAAGTTTACTCTACTTGGAATTAATTTTGATGTAGAATTACAGAACATGTCAAAACTAAATTATCAGCCAAAGCTAAGCAGAATAAAATCAATCTTAAATCAATGGGAGAAAAGACATTTGACACCAATAGGAAAAATTACTGTTATCAAAACTCTGGTCTTGCCTCTATTAAATCATATTTTTATGGCAATTCCAAATCCTGATGACAGCTATTGTAAAGAATTAGATAAACTATTCTTTTCTTTCTTGTGGAGCCATTCTCAACATAGAATTAAAAAAGAGGTAATCGTAAAGCAATATGAGGATGGTGGGTTAAAAATGATCAATGTAAAGGCTTTTATAGCCTCTTTAAAATTGTTTTGGATGAGACAACTCCTTTTTTCAGATAGGAGTTTACATAATTTTATACCAAATTTAGATCTTAATAAAGTTACTACATGTGGAATAGAATACATAAAAAACATTAAGACATCGCTGAAAAACAAATTTTGGGTTGATGTATTTGATTCTTGGATTGAGCTACAGCTTAAACAAAATCCATTTACAGTAACAGTAGATACTCCAATATTTTACAATTCTAACTTTCTTGTGGGTGGGAAAGCATTTCTTAATAAATCCATGTTTCTCAATAATATTAAATACCTTAATGACCTTATTGATGAAGAGGGTTTGTTCCTGACTTATGAATCTTTCTGTAACATTTATCCAAAAGTAAAAATCAATTTTTTAGAATATATGAGTGTCATAAATGCTATTAAAGCATGGATGAAAAAAGTCAAGTTTGATAAAAAATTAATTAAATTAACAAACCCTCTGATTATGTCGAGTATATACACTCTTCTACGATGCAAAAAATCAAGACAATTTTATACTCTTCTCAATCAAAACTGCACAGAACCTACTGGTAAAAGAAAGTGGAATGAAATATTTGAATTAAATGACACAGAATGGAAAATGATCTTCAGACTGCCCTTTAAAGTTACAAGTAATTGTAAACTGCAGTGGTTTCAATACAGAATTCTGAACAAAATTTTAGCTTCAAACTCATACTTATTCAAAATCAAAATTAGAGATGATAAGAATTGTACATTCTGTCAGATAGAAGAAGAAACAATTGAACATTTGTTTTGGGAATGTGATAGTGTTCAGCATTTCTTAAGAGAATTTGAAGTTTGTTTTGAACATAAGACCAATCTTCAAATATCAATAACAAAAAATAATTATATTTTTAGATTTTTGGATGAAAAGAAAACTATACAAAATAATCTTGTTCTTTGGCTGAAATATTATATCTATACTATGAGGTGTAAAGGGAAGACACTGAATGTAAATGTTGCGATATCGCTAATGAACACATTTTATGAAACTCAAAGACATATTGCATATAAAAATGATGAAAAAGATTTGTTTGACACCTGCTGGAACCGCTGGAATCAATTATTTCATTGAGTGTTTGTTTGCTGTTGTTGTTTATTTTTTTTGTTTTTTGTTTGAAAATTATCTTTTTTATAAATTTCAATATATATGTACCCTTTTAAAATATATTAAATAATGACTGAACTCTCTCTCTCTCTCTCTCTCTCAGAAAATAATATATACATATACCTTTGATAGTTCTTCTAAACATTTTGTACAAGTTTCTTTGCAGAATGTATGTATATATATACTGTGTGTATGTTTAAAAAAAAAAAAAATATAAAAAAAAAAAAACGCCAATCAAACACATTTATAGATATATGTTTTAGAACACTGATGGACTAATCAAATAACAACACAACAAATTACCTGACTCACTTTTTCTCAAGGCGATCGAAAATTTCTTGTTGAAACCCATTTAGGATGATGCAAATGTTCATAAAATTGGCCCTTTTCATGATCATCCAGTCCTGAGGAGATTTGGGTTAAAATAAATGTCCTTAATGCCTCTTGCTTATAAGTGGGGTGGTCCTTCGGATGAGATCACGAAACCCGAGGTCTCGTGTCACAGCAGTCGTTGGGCGATAAATACCCCTCCCTGCTCAAAGGCCGAGCATAGGCGTACTTTTACAGCCATCAATCATTATCATCCAATCAGTTGACCTGCATCCAAACACAATAACCGCCACTTTGGTGGCCTTGCAATTTCAAGGAGACCTGAAATGAAAAGATGGGTTTAATCAGAAAACGAATAATTCGCTGTCAGCAAGGAATTATATTTGCCTTGTATATTTCCAACCTTGTGGTCCCAAATATACTCAGAAATTGGAAAAGATGTGCGTATCTAATTAATCTTGATAAATATATTACGTATATTTTAACAGCTGGGAATTCCGACGAAAATGAATTGAATTTCTTATTTGTAAATAATCCTTTATATATTTTAGCATGCATCTGTATTATATGATTTTATACTTTAGAAATAACACGATGATCGTGAATATGGGAATCACTTGAAATTTCGTACAGGGCACATTGATTGAAACGCTAATTTAATATCAGCGACCTGAAGGATTTGCGGAAATAGTGAAAGGCATGTTTCAATCCACTTGGCTTTTTTACCCATATTAGAAAAGAAATCAACCTAAGAAGAAAGTTAACCTCGAAATTTATGCGATTCGGTTGTCGGCATGCACAACTGTTAGGTAAAAATCGCTTGAATGAAAATAGGTTTCTGTTCATTGGCTGGAGAATGTCCTCAAATACATGCACATCTATTATAATGGGTCATTAAATGAAGACCATGTTTTTTTTATTATACATGTTCTTACTGCAAACTTAGGTATACTCTTTGTTTCAATAATGGAAAACTTTGAAAAATATAATACATGTATATGGCTCTTTGTTTAATGAAAAGCTACAGATTTTTTACATGTACTCGTTTCACAAAAACTATAATTTTACGACTGCAATTTGAAAGAGCAGAATAAAACCGGGGCTCAGTTTCACAGATAATCTTACGACGTATCTTATTCATATAACAAAGTATTTCAATACAATCGTAACAAGCTTCATTAGTCTAATTCGATAGGTAAAATATATTCGTTACACGTGTAGTTTTACTGAGATAAGGAAATGATTATTGGTTATTCGTACAGGTCTGTGACAATGATCATCTCTCAGTCCGTCTTTGTTCTAACGTTCACTACAAATACATGCCGTTAAAAGTTTATTGATTTCTTAAGATGATCTGCGTATTTCTCAGAGAAACCGCCGCCATGTTAGGTTTTGACTTGAGACATGCATCCAGGTGTGTTAAGAGTTTGTTAAGATATTGTCCTATCTGACATATCTTATTGTTACAAATGAAATCTGCAACACGGCTACTTTTAGCTATGATGGGATCTTATGAAAAATTTCTGTCTATAGTCAGTTTTGTGAAACTGGGTTCTAGTTTACATTTGTCACGGTGCCCATGCGATCAAGGAAATACACTACATCCTCATAATGGCGGACTTCTTTTTAGAGCATGCATGAATGGAAAAATGAATATCAGCAATATTTGACCATTTGGTCTCGATTTAATTGACTAACTGATCAGCCCAGTAGGTTAACGTTTCGACTGCTGATCTGTAGATCGCAGGTTCGAGTCCCGCTGGGGTTTTAACTTTTCCCCTCAGATTACTTTCTACTAAAACTGTGCGCAACAAATCTAAAAATGTTCTATTTCAAAATATTGCTATACATATCCTCCACTTTTCATCCATATAAAATTTCTCTGGTGTTGAATTCATCCTTAATTTGTATACATCGGGGTACGGCATTTACGTAAGTTTACATTACGTACGGACATCACGGTATTTTTTGTACGTACTCTCGAGTTTAAGGGTCGGGCTAAACCCATTCCATGGCTGTGCGGAAATAGTTCGAAGACCGTGAAATTATACGATTATTCCCGCGCGATATCCACAAAACTCTCTTGGAAATCGTATGAAGCCTTCGCGACTCCCATGCAAGACCCGTTCGGATCTCCTACAAGACTACAATCTCCGTACGATTACCCCCCCCCCCCCCCCCCTCCCTCCCAATGTCTTTAAAAATATCGTGCGTTTGCTGTTTGATCAGCGAACTTCAACGAATGGCCGTGCTGAGATAGCTGCAATAATGTAGCCCTCTCTGATCTTTTTTTTTTTAAGGGAGAGGGTTACAACTCCTTAGGATCTCTGTAATGGTGCAAATGCGGGAGTGATTCACTCCCGCAACATTTGCGCTCATTCTAAACATTTCCCAACTTTCTTTACGTAAATAAAATGATATTCTATGTTTCTTAGTCAATATATAAATTTACAACCTGCAACTTAAGATTTGTGAGGCTCTGTTCTACCGTTTTCAACAATTTCGATAAATTCCAATTTCTCGATTCATATTTGTGCGCCATGTTTGATGTACTGAAGTTTCAACTTCCGATTGTCAAGTCATTTGCATATACCATATAAGGTAGTATTTACATCAATGGACAAGTATGGAGGCGAAAGCTATTTCGTCGGTATTGAAAAGGTTTGAATTTAATATCGAGTTAAAAACCGAACAGCAGAGTGTAAATTCTTTCTGCAACAATATGATTTTCCTTTCTTTGTCGAAGTGACTCGAGTAACTACATTTTCGCGCTGATTGTCAATGTTTAGGTTTTTCATTAGATCCACCTACGAGATCTCGCGATAACAAGCATGGCGGAGCAGACGAAGAATTTTGCATGCTGTACATTATATTTAATGAAAAACACCTTTATTAGATATGCCCGAGCACAAAGTTGGTACTCCTTTTGGTGTAAACATTTGGGACTAATACACAGAGTTTATTATCGGTTATTCATTAAATTATTTTGCACCATTACGGAGATCCTATGGAATTGTAGCCCTATCCCGAAAACGTCAGAATAAAAAAAAATTGGATAGGGCTACATTATTGCAGCTAATGCTGAGATTGTGCAATACATTGTGATTTTAAAAAGTATAACTTTAAACATAACAATACCGTAGATGCCACGGAGTCCTTGCTTCTGTTCCACAATTTCACAGTCACCACTTGCCATTGCACGAAAACCACACGACAAGGTATATACGGTCAGGTTACAGGCATCGGTTACTGAGTTCGGTAGTACCTACCCTACCTCAAACCATGGCTACATCATCAGCGAAACTCTCGATTTTCATGAATATTTATTAATGACTCAATATTTTTTTTTTGACCAATCACAGTCACAATAACAGATTTCCGATATTTTAATGGCTGCGCCTATAACTGAAACGTGCAGTATTTGTTTACAAGTAATAACAAACAAAATAGGCTATAGATCCTTTGTTTACAGAAGTTAGTAAAGTTTATGAGTATTTATTAAATGTAATTCGCACTAACAGTAGTGGTTACATTTGTAAATTCTGCGTTAATAAACTTAATCGTATTCTCAAACTTGATGAGAAAATTCGGGTTTAAGTGGATGTGTTGAAATCTGAAAGACTAGAGTTGATCGGACAATTATCTGAAGAGATCGGCGTGGTAACGCATATTAAATGGTAAATTTATTACACCGGTTAAGTCAACAAAGATGTGTCCATTAATTACAACTGCTAAAAAGTGTCCAGTTTCTTTTCAATCGACAATCCTCGGATTATTCCGCTACGAGCACGCAATGACCACCGCATGAATTTCTTTCCACTAAAAACATGAAAAAGAAAATCATGGAAGCTCACCGACTGGTTGACTAATGTACATAAATGTTCATGAAATGGAGGGTTTTTAAAATCACACAGCCACGACATTTGACGCAGTGTTAACGGAAACAATAGGTGTGGCTTGCGACGATGGGTTACAGGCTTCGCGAGAACATCACAGACCGTATGTAAACTAAGATTAGTGTCCTTGCAACATGAATCACAGAAATACAGTAAATCTAATTGCTATGTTTGTTGTACAATGTAATGATCTAATTTGGAAATACACCGTATCATTATGTTGAATGTTGGATGATGTGTTTCATCCCAATTGTTAGGCCGTTCTTCCATTCATCCGATCAAGATATCGGGCTCACGTCAGATGTGAGCGGTCAACAGAGAATGCTTACTCCTCCTGGACACATGTCCTACGTGCACCTCCAGGAGTCCGTGTTGTTTTGTAATCTTTATAGGATTGATGAGATTGTTCGGTGTTCGTTATCTTCACTTTTCATGAAATAGGACCTCCTCGTACTTGCATATTTATCGATTTTTAATGTTTCACTTTATCCATAAGATTTTTATGTGAAAAATGCGATTTTGAATAAGGAAGTGGTAGATTACCCCCACGATTCCATTATTGATGTAAAGAAGAAAAAATACATGAAATTAATATCTAAAGATTCACTCGTTCACCGCTCGATGAAAATAAACAAACAACACAAATCCACAAATGTCGTCACAAAATATTGCTAACTTAGTAATTTCATTACTTCACCGAGCAAGGTAGTAATCGAAGGAATTTGTTTACAGGTTTATGGGTACATTTTGCCCCAGAATCAAAACAAAATCGTTAAAGTCTGCGGACCGAAAACCATTGATGTCTTGTTAATAAAAAGCTGAAGACATGGGCACTGTATGTGAAAATAAATATTAGGTTTGAGGTCAAATTGAAAATTTTCTCTTTGTGTGATGTTGAAGAATTGGGGTGTCGTGAATTTCTATTTAAACTTGAGCTCTCGTCAAATAGTTTGTATGCATCGCTGCTCACGTGTTTAAATATAACACTTTGCTGCCCTGGCATTGGGAAAAGTACGAAAATAGAAGTAAGTGCAATGTTCAAGCAAAAACAAACGACATTTATGATAGAAAAAACAATTACTTGGAACGCACCTTCTGGTCCCGTGGGAGTTTTTTTAAAGGGGCAGGGATCAATGAGCACACCTGTGAAATAACGCGTCATAATATTTTTGATTTAGAAGTACGGTGTTCTAAGTACAAAAGGATCTCAGATACGACACACACAGGTAAGTCTCGGCTTCTGTCCCTGCTGCTTCTCTCTCTCTCTCTCTCTCTCTCTCTCTCTCTCGTGAAATATATTTGTGTTTACAGACGTTTTGCTCCCTGTATGAACCGTTATGATAGGTTTCATTTGTGCAGACCTGATTAGATGTAAGAGTGTACAAGTCATTATCTATCAATCACTGTGACCGCACATATAATTATCAAACTATATGTACAGATCGTAAATATCCACTTCATCATAACTGTAAAGCCGGAGTTATGACGGACATGGTAATGGGGTTAATTTAAAGATTGAAACTACTTGGCATATATATATATATATATATATATAGAGAGAGAGAGAGAGAGAGAGAGAGAGAGAGAGAGATGTGTGTTAAAATTAACCATCTGCTCATCAAAATAAATTAAGATGAAAGTTACATGTACTCGTGAATATATCCACGTGTATACCTTGCACGTTTAATCACTTTTCACATTGGTGGTTAAAATTTTCAACTTATAATTAACCTCTGAAAATAGCCGCAAGGTATGCACCGGATTGGAATGTATCAAGATAAGAAAATGAAAGAATTGACATACAGTTTAAATGTATCAAGAACAAAGACAATAAACTAATTTACAAGCATTTAGTTATTAATCTAATTAGTTCTAAGGGTCTCTCTCTCTCTCTCTCTCTCGTAAAATTTATGAAACATATAATGTGAAGGATATAACATTCCTGACAAGCAAGGTAAATTGCTACCAACATCCGGGTAATTATTTTTAACTGCTTCATAAATAGACTGTACTTTTCTAGGTGTTAGGAAAATAATATCTTTGTTGGATTTAATTTACAACGAACGAGAGAAGAGAAGAAACATAGACAGACAAGAAGAATGAAATTGTTGATTTACCATTAATGTTTCTACTTTGCAGGTTTGCGATTTATAACACATAAAATTTACAATGATGGAAGAGGGAGAAAATACTGTAAAGTTACGACAAGTCAAACCTATTGTTGTAAACGACGGAGTCAATACAAATTACGGCAGGTCGCAGACTCCAGATATGACGTCAGGTCAGGACAATCCCGCATTTGATCTGGAGGCTGGTGCTGAAGATCAACAAGCTAAAGCAAATGTTAGTACATGTATAATAATATCTTAATTGTTTGTATGATGGAGTTACACGTATATAAACAATAAAACCATACAGGTGATTGAAATTATCGGGAAGCCATCTATTATCTAAATGATACAAACTATGTATTGTAATTCGAGTAAATCGTAATACTGTGATAATATGATTTGTAACTTTTAATATCGATATCTCATTACAAATTATTGACTACATTGTCCACAAGAAACTTCTTCTGCAGCTGCATATGATTACTTAAAATGTTTGTTATTGTATTATTTAAAGTTTACGAAATACATGAGTTTGTTTTTATACCCCAGGGTAACCTCAAAGACGAGGAGGATTATAATTCTTCAGACGATGAATATGAGGATGAAGTTCTCTATGGTAACGCTTGGTCACGTGGTGTCAAAAAGTTGCAGACAGCTGTTTTTGGTGCATTCAATGCTTACAATGAAATGATTTGGAGTTGTATATACGTATGCCTGTTGACACTGTATATGGCTTATTTCGTGGCTGCTATGGTGTATCGCTTTGGAGATGAGGGATCCTGGCGCCTTCTCGTATGCACCATTCTGTTATCGTTTTACGTGGGCTATTACGTCCTGCATTCAGTGTTGGGGGACAAGATCACTATCTATTTCTACTGGAGTAAACTTGAAAGAGACACTCGGAACATAATATTTAAATGGTGAGTCAACCAGAAATCTCTTATGTAATTTCCTTCATAATGACTATATTTCAAGTTTGATCAATGGTTATGTAAATCACAATACATGTCCTTGTAATGTCATTTTGAAGGTGTTTTAAAACACATAAAAGACATTCACCGAAACATTAATTCATTGATAATGCAGTGTAATTTCCCCCCAATCTATTGATTAATTAGTTTTGCATTGCTGTAAATAAGGAAAGCAATATATCTCAGAAAAGAAGACAAATTAATTCAAGAAATCTCTCATTGAACAGCTTGCAGTCTTGCAATAGATTTCATCAGAATTCGTAAAGGACACTATTAATTTTTAGACTTCTAATTTGACACCCCACCCGCCCATTCAAGTTTGATAACACAAGAAAAAAAAACCCCGCAAAAGTCGAGTAGTAAGTACTGTAAAAAACAAAAACAAACAACAACCATGTTTCCAAATTCTATGGAATTATGACAATTTTAATTGTTAAATCACTGAAAATGTTATGTACGTTGACACAGAATATGGGACTCGGTCTGTCCTCTTTATTTGGTACAGCCCATTCAATTGCACATATACAAATACATTGTATGTCATTTTCTCTAATTCTAATATCATGATCTTGTAACATTTCTGGGTTCGATCTGAGATTCATCTGTCCAATATAGATTGATAAAAATAGGTCCCAATCACAGATTTTAATCAAGTAGTATTTACAATGTAACTCCTTAGCCTCTCTTTAGAATGCCCACGTGCCTTCCAATTCAGTGTCTGAAGTGCATATGCTGCTTCTCAATAACAGCCACAATATTGGACTAAGTTATATCCCCTAGCCTATTTCAGACATACAAGTCTTTAATCGAGTAACAGTAGTAGTGCTTTACTCGTTTTGACTGTGTTTTAGCTCCCTGGTCTTCCAATACAGCCTCTCTCACGTGGTAAACACTTCTACAGTTTGTATCGGACGGATGTGCTATATATATAATGATTGAAGAATTAGTAGAGTAACTAGTCGGCTTTACTCGATCGGCTTTGTGATATTTCTATCATACTACTTGTGTAGATTCTATAATCAGTTAATTTTACATGTTACACACTTTTTCATTGGTTGAAAAATTATTGGAATATCGTATCCAACGGAAAAAAAATTGCCGGAACTACTTTGTACTGGGATGTTGGGGATTCCTCTGGATGCTTCGTGTATATATATATATATATATATATATATAATATATATACATATATATATATATATAATATATATATATATATATATATATATATATAGATTAGGGAACCCTGAAAAGAAAAACTTAACAATTCGTCGATCTACATAAATTTATCAAACAAAACAAACAAATATAAATAATGATTAATGCAAAATGATATAAACATGACTATTTGAGGACCCCCCCCCCCCCCCCCCCCCACTAACTATAACAACAGACGTCTGCTTCTGCAATTCTGGGCTGAGAGTTAAATGTATTCAATCGGGGATGACAATAGTCCAGTTTTCATCTTGAGACAACTTCCTTCATGTCACGAACCCAAATACCCGATACACCGCACACTGCCTCAGAGATACTGCAAAATCGTAGCCCTTAACGACTGTGATTTCGAACTCCGGCATAATAGGTTTATGAGTGGGCACCGAAACGAGGCTTCCGTACGACGTTACAACAGCTCTGACGCCTTAGGAATTCACTGATAAACTCGACAAACCCTCTGTAACACTCACGTGTCCACCTGGAAGCCGTGACAACCCTTAAGAGAGCCCTACCTGGCATCCCACATCTTGATTGTGCACGTGTCCCACGTTTTCCGTTGTACCGACATCGAACTTTGCACTTAATTCCAGTTCCACTCAACAAAATTCCTGCAATTTTCTCTGAACAGGACTTATCACTAACTCATCCTTTTAAAACTGCATTTTTCAGTCCACAAGAATCCCGTTTGCTCAACAGTAAACAACAGTTCGTGGAAGTCGCCATTTGGTCTAACGTGGTTTTTTTTTAAAGTTGTGTATTCACAAATTACTACGCCCATCTCGAAATGACACAGAATGTAGTCAAAGAATAACTCGTTAATTTAACTCAAATCAAATAATGTTTAATCATATAAACTCAATGTTTTAAAATATTAAATCATAAGGAATGGATTAATTATTTTTTCGTTGGATGGAGGTATTCCACGAAAAAAAAGACGGAAAACTTTTGCATCATGCGCTAGGTATTCATTCCTTAATGAATGTCTATGCCTGTAGATAATTCTTGTAAGTAATACATATTATATCAATGATTGTAGATAATTCATGTAAATAATACATATCAATGATTGTAGATAATTCATGTAAGTAATACATATCAATGATTGTAGATAATTCATGTAAGTAATACATATCATATCAATGATTGTAGATAATTCATGTAATACATATTATATCAATGATTGAAGATAATTCATGTAAGTGATACATATCAATGATTGTATATAATTCATGTAATTAAAACAAATTATATCAATGATTGAAGATAATTTATGTAAGTAATACATATCATATCAATGATTGTAGATAATTCATGTTATATCAATGATTGTAGATAATTCATGTAAATAATACAAATTATATCAATGATTGTAGTAATTCATATAAGTAATACATATCATATCAATGATTGTAGATACTTCAGTGAAGTGGTACATACTGTGGTTGTATTTTCGTTGTTTCTGTTTTCAGGTCTTACATCATACTGTGTATTCTCTTGGCTCTAGGAGCCGTTATTTACGTCATAGTGGAAATCGCTCTAAAAACTCCAGAAAACCTCATTTCGCTGTCAGGGATGGCCTTCTTCATCATCGTCTTCTACATTTTCTCTCACAATCCTGCCAGGGTTGGTACTTGTATCTTTGTATCATAGTTCCATCAATATGGTAGTTCTGGTTAGTTTTATGACGTCATAAAAATACTAACAATTGAACAGAACCAGTAAAATGTAACTCGATACCTATATTTGCTACTCTGAGATACCGGGGCACCTACATGTAAGCTTCAATCAGGCTTTTTAAAGGTTTACCTCGTACCCCGTGTAGTTTTTCTTTGAATTAAAGGGCAGTATGCCGCATACATGAATTGGCTGGTAATATTTCAATGCAAAACCAACAATATGAGAACTAGTTGTAAACCGAACTCACAATTCAAAATTCTATTGGTAATTAGCCCACCTAATGTTTTTGTCGGTGTTGAACTTTTGTAGTTTTATCATTATAATGTTGCATACCTTTCAACTGGTAGAAGGCGGAGTCAACAGAATCAATATTAATATTAAGAAAAAACCAGTACAGTTGAATATTTAAGATTTACTTTGCACTTATCAATCCATATACTCCAATTTGTAGCACCAGAAATGTTTGAAAAATATATCCACTGCACAATTTCACTGTTCATATACTGAAGTATCGCCGCGTTGCCTATTCTTGTTTTCCCCATAGAAGACCTTTGTCTACAAAATCCAGTCCTGTTTTCAATATTCACTCATCTATTACCTGCTCCATACGGAATGAAAAAACAACGGTTAAAAAGGAATTTAGAATGCCGCCATCTTGGATTTTCGCGAATACATTTGACACAGCGATAACATGTCCATTCAAACCAAAAGACCACAGTCTAAACGTTCAGATATGCTTCCCTTGTCATGATCAGCAATTAACTGGGCAAAATTATATGCATACAAATATTCTTACATTATGAAGTCAAAAAATGTTTAATATATACCCATTTATGTTAATTTTGATGATTTCCTTTCTGTAGGTGAACTGGAGACCTGTATTTTGGGGGTTAATACTACAGTTTTATTTTGCGGTCGCCATTTTACGCTGGGGTCCTGGTTACGAAGCCTTCCGATGGTTAGGGGACCGCGTCTCGGAGTTCCTTCTCTATACAGATGAGGGGTCAAAGTTCGTGTTTGGAGAAGCCTTTACCATGCACTTCTTTGCTTTCAAGGTAATTTGCGTAAAACTTTCGAAAACTAACTTTCAAGAGAATACTGTCCTTTCTGACATACTTTTATTTCATTCCCAATGCAACAAAGTTGCAGAGGGTATAATGTTTTTTTACCCGTCCGTTAGTTCCTTTCTTGTCAGCTCCCGTGGGGATCTGGGTTAGAATAGGTCCTCGGTACCCCTTGCTTGTCGTAAGAGGCGGTCCTTCGGATGAGGCCGCAAATACCGAGGTCCCGTGTCATAGCAGGTGTGGCACGATAAAGATCCCTCCCTGCTCAAAGGCCGTAAGCGCCGATCATAGGCCTAAATTTTGCAACCCTTCACCAGCAGTGGCGACGTTTCCACATGAGTGAAAAATTCTCGAACGGGACGTTAAACAAGATCAAATCGAATCTTTCTTGTCATCACAACTCCTCTGAGACCGCTCAACAGAATTTTATGAAACTTGGTAGTTGATATAAGGATGTGCATTCTGATTCAATAAATTTTCTGTGAGTTCTGCCCCTATTGAACTTAGAATTTCGAGCCCGTCTGTCCTGTTCTTGCAGTAATGCATAGCATAACCATTCATTCTGTGAGGCATTGTCAAGCAATGTTGGAGCGTGGGGTATGAGAGTTTACTTTTAATCTTTCATCACAAATAAAATCTGCAACATGACTGCTGTAACGTGTAGCGGTCACCCAGCCAAGTGCTGATCACGAGAGAGACTCTACCACAGCACTAGAAAAGCTAGCTCTCAAGCGAGACAGTATAAGTTACCCCTTATACTGTCCGCTACACTACCATATTTTCACAAATAAAATCTGCAACATGACTACCATATTTTCACAAATAAGGTTTTTATTTGCAAAAATAAAAATATGTCAGAAAGAACAGTTAAAATTTGAATATCTATTGACAAATAGATAATGTGCAATGATCAGTTATGAATGCATATTTAATAATTTTGTTATCAGTCAAAACACTTCACTTGTATTAAAATTAATTGTTAGGAATTGTTTATATATATTTCAAAGTGTTGATTACCTGTCTGGAAAAGAAGAAATTCTTTCAAATGTCAATTATGTAATAAACAGGGTTTTTAATCTATCGTTCTTTGTTAATTTAAAAAAGTAAAGTGTAAGTGTTCGATAAGCTGGACATTTCTATGGAACAAGCAGTCAGACCTGCATGTCTAGCTGATTTTACTGTGAGTTAAAACATTGTGACTCAGAGCGAGCGAAGCGACGCGACGAGCTCGCTCCAATGATTACACATATGAGTCACGTGATTTGCTCTTCATCAACTGAAAAAAGATAAGTATTACCCATAATACTTCTGGAAAAATGTCGCCGTCACTGCGGTATACTTCATTGACAATCCCGTAATTAAAATAATTAGATTGTTTAGAAAGTAACATAAACGTTTTTAAATTCCAGACAAGTTTTCTCATAGCTTCAAACGTTTTGTTTTTGCTTGGTTTGAGAGAAGAAGAAAAAAACATTGCAGCTAATATGACGTCACAATTTATAACTGTTTACAGCCACCGCGTTATATTTCCCGCGTTAAATGAAGAGGCGGACAAAATGTCTATAAGTCGTGTTGCAAAATGTTAATGGGTTTCGCTCCTTTCAATGGTCCCACCGTACAACATATGTGTAATCATTGGAGCGAGCTCATCGCGTCGCTTCGCGACGCGAGCTTCGCTCACTGATAGTCGACCAAAGATAAAAAGAACGGTCGTTCATAAGTTCAAAATTTGAAACTCAGTATTGTGAGTGTGTTTATAATGGTAGTTTTTGTCCAGTGTGACAATTTAAGGGCTAACATTATGAATACACGTCATTTCCTAACGTCAAACACAATAATCGAAAAACACAATGCACGATGTGAATGACAAACAGTGGCCTGATTCTTGGATATATTTGATTGTCAAGTAGTGTACAATTTAATTTTGGTAAATTGTTTTAAGTTTAAAATTAGGCGCGAACTTCCCAGAACAGTCCCGGACCATTCGATATCTGACATATTGGAGAGTTTTTGACATATTACTTTCAAGATCTGTATCATCACAAAACATGTTCAACCAAAATAGGAACTTTTTGTGTTTCTCCATGTGCCTGTACATATCAATAACTCTTAATGAATTGTTACAAAAAGTCGCAACAGTGACTTCTGTAATCACGGAAAAAATCAAGAACATCAAAAATATCAGAGGAATATCGTACGTAATTCAATTTTTTTTTTATCAATGTGTCAGATCGTTGGTCTTGGGAGGGGGATGTTCTTCGTTGAATGAGATGAGATGTAATATAATTATAAACCTTCATAAAATGATAAATATGTGCCTAGTCAAAACTATTATAAGTATACCTAACACCGTTGGAACATAATTCATTCCTTCTTTAAGATCAGAATCAAGCATAGATACATGTAAAGAACGGATTTACTTCAGATCGTATTATCTTAAGTTGTCATTTAAAAAAACAAACCTGGTTTAGATCCGTCTCTTTACTCTCAGAGCAGTTTATAAAAAACGAAAGTAAGTTTTTAATTAATTTAACGATATACATGTATTCTAATAAGCAAGATTCTATCATAGCTTACGGTTAAACTTAAGGCAGGAAAGTGCGGGTTTCCGTATGAGATCACGTTCCCTACCTGTCAACAGAGACCCGATGAAAGCAAAATCATTTAATTTTATCTACAATTCCTTGCCTTGTATTTTTACAGCACTCCCGAACCTTTGTGGACTGAAGGTTGGGCCAAATGTTGTATTATTCAGGTGCTGACTGTTATCGTGTTGTATTATTCAGGTGTTGACTGTTATCGTGTTGTATTATTCAGGTGCTGACTGATATCTTGTTGTATTATTCAGGTGCTGACTGTTATCGTGTTGTTGTATTATTCAGGTGCTGACTGTTATCGTGTTATTGTATTATTCAGGTGTTGACTGTTATCGTGTTGTTGTATTATTCAGGTGTTGACTGTTATCGTGTTGTTGTATTATTCAGGTGCTGACTGTTATCGTGTTGTATTATTCAGGTGCTGACTGTTCTCGTATTGTTGTATTATTCAGGTGCTGACTGTTATCGTGTTGTTGTATTATTCAGGTGCTGACTGTTATCTTGTTGTATTATTCAGGTGCTGACTGTTATCGTGTTGTTGTATTATTCAGGTGCTGACTGTTATCTTGTTGTATTATTCAGGTGCTGACTGTTATCGTGTTCTTCAGTTCCTTCATCTCAGTCCTTTATTATCTGGGGGTCATGCAGTTCATCATTCGGCACATCGCGCGCTTTATGGCTACAGTAATGGGAACTTCGCCCGCGGAATCTCTGAACGCGGCCGGCAACATCTTCATTGGACAGGTACAGTACAAGTATTTCACAATGGAATTGACAACTAACGTCATAGAACAATTATCAAACACCATATAACTCACTTTTGAAATTTTATAGTCTAGAACCTATATCTTTCTCTATTATTCTATATCTAATTGATTCAAATAGTTTGCATAGTTTACTTTGTACACAAAACAGAAGAAAAAAAGGATGCAATTGTAGATGTTACATGTGAAAACTATACTGAAATTGATAACTGGCGGGTTGAAACTTTTATCCTCTGATTTTTAGACACTTAATCTGATTTTGTAGACACTTAGTCTAATTTGTAGACACATAATCTTCTGATTTGTAGACACTTAATCTGATTTGTAGACACTTAATCTGATTTGTAGACACTTAATTTTCTGATTTGTTGACACTTAATGTGATTTGTAGACACTTAATCTGATTTATAGAGCGAAGCACCTCTTCTGATCCGCCCATTCCTTTCCAAGATGACCAGGTCCGAGTTACACGCCATTTGTACTGGAGGGTTCGCCACCATTGCTGGCAGCGTCATGGCTGCGTATATTATATATAAGGTATTCAAACGCATTTATATTAGTAATCCATCGTCAAATTCCCATATTTATGTAGCAATATCCCATTATCACTTGCATATGGTGTTTTTATCTCTCAATTGATCCGATACGTGAGAGCTTGTTCTGCTTATGGTCAGATTTTAAATCAAAGCAGGCTACTGACAAACAAGTTGATGTTGCAGGGGTTCCAACAGTCTCGTTTAAAGTCAGCATTTCGCAAATTCTATGGTCGTTATAACGATTTAGTTTGGCAATACAACCTTTCATTGGATGAAATGCTCTCTGACGTGTTTCATACCTATTGTTAAGCATTTCTTGGCGCACTGACTTGGCTACGGATACCTCCGTTTACCTGATCAAGATATAGGACTCACGACGGGTGTGACCAATCAACAGGTAATTACTCCTCATAGGCACCTGATCCCACCTCTGGTATGTCCAGGGGTCCTTTGTTTGCCCAACTCTCTATTTTGTATTTCTTATAGTAGCTATGAGATTGATCACTGTTCGTTATTTTCACCTTTCATAATCTAGCTTTGCAATTTACCAACAAAGCGTATATCAATATAGGCCATAAAGGTGACTTGCAACACCCTAAATAGTTAGAAAATATAGCATTCTCTATCTCAAACAGTTGATATCATTTGGCAAATTATAATCCCGTGTACTTGAATATACTCAAAAATATTTTCGCATGAAATCTTTGGAGTTCTACCATAGGCCCATTATAACCAAAATGTCACAATCACAATTGACACCGCTTTGAATCAGGGCAACCTTATTCTTGGATGTGCTTGACATTTGCCGATTTGTGTAGCCTTGGTCTAGATCATTATTGTATCCTTACGCATGTACGCATATTCCCCAGCCTATTTGCAACCTTATCCTTCTTCAACTGCAACTTTTTATGTTTGAAGAAAATAACCCTGCACTTAATTGAATATCGTTTGTCTTTTAAGAAGTAAAGTTTTGAAATAGTTTATTCAAATGTAAATGTCGAATTTCCTTTGTTGTCCATATCTGGCCGATGACTTTATTTATAGGATTCTATACGTAGTCTGAATATCGTATGATTCTGTTTAATCCCCAAACGTTCGGCATTGGAAATGAAAGTAACGGGTCATTTGGATATGACCTTGAAAAGGAAGAAGTGGACATTGGCATGATAAGAATCCTTACTGCTATGGCCTTGGTCGCTACGCATAGTAAAAAATATGTGGCACATGACCTTTAGAAAGCTGTTGATTTCTCTACACGAGTGACAAATTCTTGAATGAGACGTTAAGCAACATAAATGCAAACAAACAACAGAGTTCGACTATAACGGTGAACACGTAGGGCCTCATTATTCTATGTCATGTATGAACAGTGTGAATCTACACATCATGAATAAGGATTCTAGTAATTTTCTGTGGTTTTATTACTAATTTCTTTTACTAATGAAATCACAATCTCTCCCCAAGCTTCACTTACTTGTTGTGGAGCGAAACGTAATACCCTCTGGCGAGAAATTGATAAAACCATAGTTTTACTATTTTCAATATACCAATAGGGCTGATATGGGGTCACTCGGGCTGATATGACATGTGATATGGATTTTAGCATATGGTAACACGGGTGTTACATACAAGATTACATGTAGGTTCCAGCAAACCATTTACTGTCTGCTTCCGTCATGTCTGCCCCTGCTGCTCTAGCGATGTCCAAACTATTCTATCCGGAAACCCGGAAGTCCAGAGCTGGAAAGGAGGTTTACAATATGGCGTCTGGGTGAGTAGATTTCTCCTCGCCCTCGGCTGTTCGAATTTATTAATCTTATAACTAAACAAGTGTCGATTCGTTTTCTTATCGATCATGCAATATAGGGCACTTATAGACAAGTATTTAGGATGGGTTCTTATATTAGACAGGAGAGAAACATCATTGAGGCCGCCTCAAAGGGCGCGTCTCAATCTATATCACTGATCGCCAACATCGCCGTCAATCTCATCGCCTTCATCGCTCTGGTAGAATTCCTCAATCAGACTCTGATTTGGTTCGGTAATCGTATAGGAATGGAAAAACCAGACGATGAGCTTACATTCCAAGTATGTTTTATAAATTATTTCTCAAGTAACAGAACTATTAAAACTTTACTTTGAATCATTATCTTGACTTGTTTCCTTTTAACTATTAGATTTCTTTTAAATTTTTATTTTTGCGCACATTCATGAGTTTTTCTTGATGAGAAAATGGCGACAATAATTTTGTATGTTACCGTTTTGATAAAAAAAAAATGACACATTCGGGGAAATAATTTTTCGTTGATAAATCAAAATGCAAGATGTAAATGTGAATTACAATGTAACCGTTTTCCCTGTTTACAGTTCCTTTGCTCATATGTGTTTTATCCGGTGGCTTTCCTGATGGGGGTTGACCAGGTGGACTGCTTTGATGTTGCTCAGCTGATTGGATATAAAACATTTATCAACGAATTCTATGCGTACACAAAACTTTCCGTCTTCATAAAAAATCAGGAAAACCTCACATGGTAAGGCCATTTACATGTGGTGAATTCAATCAGGAAAACCTCACATGGTAAGGCCATTTACATGTGTGGTGAATTCAATCAGGAAAACCTCACATGGTAAGGCCATTTACATGTGGTGAATTCAATCAGGAAAACCTCACATGGTAAGGCCATTTACATGTGGTGAATTCAATCAGGAAAACCTCACATGGTAAGGCCATTTACATGTGGTGAATTCAATCAGGAAAACCTCACATGGTAAGGCCATTTACATGTGTGGTGAATTCAGTTTTGGCCGGGCTGCACGAAGTGCATCCGGCTTGGTGAATGGCGGGCGGGCGTCTCTGTAGTAAGGTACCTACTTTGTGTAACCAACTCCTCTCAGACCTCTAACTTAACATTCCTCAAACTTTGTACAGTTGTTATGAACACATTGAAGATGTGTATGTGTCTTTTTGGAAGTGATCGGACATTCTTAAAAAAATTACATGTAGTTGAACTTTGTCATTGTTTAAGCATGCATGGTACCTACTTTGTGTAGCAAAAGGTATAAAACATATTTAAAGCAACCCGGTCATTTCTTACATTAACACGCAACAGCTCGATTTAAGTAAAGCTTGATATCAACCTACCGATAATTCGACAAAACATTCTAAAGATATTTTTATAGAATACTAACGAATAATTGTTGAAATTTGGTGCTGAATTAAGTCTTGTCAAACGATGTTTTTTGTATGTGTGACGTCATATTAATTCTGTATTCCAAAAGGTACGAGTCCTTACGTTCTGAGAATTCCACGTTCACCGGAAGATGGCACTTTGAGAGAAATGATATTGTATATGAGGACTTCAACCACACACTCGTTGGAGGAGTACTGCAGGTAATATCGATAACTCTCTTATTCGATGGTCATGTTTGGAGTAAAAAATCTGCTTATGGGTACAGGATGTGGCGTTCTGGGGATGCTTACTCCTCCTAGGCACCGATCCCACCACTAGTATATCCAGGGGTCCGTGTTTGCCCAACTCTCTATTTTGTATTCCTTGTGGGAGTTATGAGATTGATCACTGTTCGTTATCTTCACCTTCTACTGATATTTTACATTTGCGTATGTAATGAAAATTTTTACTTGATTTTGACAGGATCGGTCGGTAGTGATTGCGACCTACGCTCTCTGCGGTTTCTCCAATATCGGTTCTATTGGAGTTATGCTCGGTGCTTTAGGAGCCATGGCGCCAAAACGACAGACAGCTCTTGCACAAGTCGTCATCAGAGCCATGATCGCTGGAAATGTGGCATGCTTCATGACGGCGTGTATAGCTGGTTTATTGTATGAGCCGGGAAAATAGAGAGAGAGAGAGAGAGAGAGAGAGAGAGAGAGAGAGGATGAATTCCCTGATATGACTTACAATCATTCAGAAATGTAAACTACTAAGTCGTAGCTGTGATGTGGAGTAAGTTTAAACTGATGCATGAAATTGAGGATGAGAGTTAGAGTTGAATTGGAGGTAAACAGAACTCAAAAGTACATGCATTCATTTTTTAATGCTAAATACAGGTTCAATATACCCTTTGATTTTACTTCAAACATTTCATTACTAATAAAAGGTAATCAATCAATTAAAATTCTTCTAGTTTTAATTCCATCAATTATGATTGAGGGAGGAATAGATAAGAATTAAATGGGTATAAAAATTTACATTTTAATATAATATTTCATTTAAGACTTTTGTTTGTCGCGGTATTAATTTTAGGCGAAACCTAAATTTGCGCATTTCAGTTCAGACTTGTGTGGTTTACTTTTTCTATAGAGATATCATTATGGGATGTAAACACATAAAAAATTAACGTTGGATGTAATAAAATATGACAATCACTAGAACATGACAGAAAACTGTACTTTTTGAAGTGTTTGCCGTTTCGAGAAAAATGGTCTTAAAGTTGGAAAGTTTTTCCATTAGAAAATCTTTTGGACTACAGCAACGGTTACAATGGTAACACATAACAAATACTCATTGTGACAACAGAAATTTGTAGACAATAGCCTTCTTCATTTTATACAAACCATTTGAAAATGTAAGATCTTGTCATTTAACAAAATCTTTAAGAATATTGAGTTTTTTTATGAGTCAGTTTTGGTCAAAACATGGGTATTCTATTTTTAGTAACACAGCTCTGTGAAGGTGCGTCATATGAAAAAATATATTATCACTGAATGATTTCCTATAAACAATGTTACTATATATATATAAGTATCGGCTCAATCCCTGACGGTCGACTTATCACCCTCTGCCTGGTTTTTTTTTATGTGGAACTACTTACATGTAACAGACATATAGCTTTGTTATGGCAGGTGAGTCAATCAGGTAGCAGAGAGAGACAAGAAAGACAAATGGATTGAGAGTAAAGTAGTTTTTAATGTATTACTATGCAAAATTTACGGAATGCTTGTTTTCATTCAACTTGTTGGTATATTTTTTTTAGACTTGTATTTTAAAATAGTGATTTTGATAGCGAGTTACGATATATGCTGTGTAAAATATTTTAATATGTGAGTAGACGCTGCATATCTAGATTTAGATATGTGTGTGTTTATACAGGTGCTATTTTTAATACTATATACAGGGAAATATTCGCTCCCTTTTATTTTCGTCCCTTTCGCCCTCTTTGTCACTGGGTGAATTTAAGAAACTGTTTTCTCTCATATATCCTCTTTAAGACAACTATGTCTAGGCGAATTTGAAACGGGGCGAAAGTGTCTGCAAGTGTAGAAAGGCGAAAATAACACGGGGCGAAAATAACCCGGTGTACAGTATGTTTATACCAAGTTGTTTTCACTCGAAGAAATGTTTAATTGTGCGTGTATATTGTCTTTGTAGTTGGTGTATTTATTACAGTCCTTTTCACAGGTGTAATCGTGGGTTTTTTTTCTGAATCAAATGTGAACGGAAAAATGTTCCAATCTTATATTATTTCATTTTTTTTTTTTTTTTTTTTACCGTGTTTTAATAAATAGTGACGGTCTTTTCTGAGACAAAGTCAAAACGTCATGATATTTTATCGGATTCTACTGATGATCAATATTATTTTTCTTTTTACACACAATGTTTTATTCTTATTTTGACTAGAAGCTTTGTATAGAAATTTTCTCTAGACAACTAATAACCTTTTAAAAACAACAGCGAAATCAATTTACAAATTGGAATTTCTACGATAGAAAAATTGGTTCTTTTTTTTACTAATTGCACATTTCTACAATCGAAAAGTTTGTTGTTGGTTTTCTAATTGCACATTTTCAGGATCGAAAAGTCTAGATTAATTGCACATCGGATACCGTGTTTATTGATTATAATAAAAATATTAATCATTAGAACTTATTGTGCAGTTTTATAAATATATATTTTTATGAAATAAAGAAGAGAATGTATATCACATGTATACCAATCCTTTCACAATTTTATACACCAATCTGGTTCTGTCGTCCTAAACTAATATTTAGGGAACGATTCCCTGCAATCACCATTAAGTTAGTAAATAGTAGGATACAATATCATTTAGTTATTTAACTAATCAGAGGTGTTTTTATGTCCATTTAATCGAAGATTCGGAAACATAGTTTTTGGTCTGTGGGTCTGCCTGTTTGTTTGTCCGCATAAACTTTACCTTAGCCATACTGAGTAATTTTAATACAGTTCTACTTTTTAGCTCACCTGAGCTGAAAGCTTCTCAAAAACCACTGGGCCAATTTCAACCAAATTTGGCACAAAGCATCCTTAGGTAAAAGGAATTCTAAATTGTTAATATAAAGGGCCAGGCCACCTTCCAAGGGGAGATAATCAAGAAAAGGTAAAAATAAAGTAGGGTAATTAAAAAATCTTCTCAAGAACCACTGGGTCAGAAAAGATGAAATTTATAGATAAGCTTTATTAGGTAGTGCAGATTCTAAATTGTTCAAATCATGGCCCCGGGGGTAGGATGGGGCCACAAGGGGGATCAAAGTTTTACATACAAATATATAGGAAAAATCTTTAAAAATCTTCTTCTCAAGAACCACTGAGCCAGAAAAGCTGATATTTACATGAAAGCTTTCTGACATAGTGTAGATTCATGTTTGTTCAAATCATGACCCCTGGGGGAAGGATGGAGCCACAATAGGGGATCAAAGTTTTACATACAAATATAGGGAAAATCTTTAAAAATCTTCTTCTCAAGAACCATTGGGCCAAAGAAGTTGACATTTACATGAAAGTTTCTGACATCGTGTAGATTCAAGTTTGCAAAAACCATGGCCTCCAGGGGTAGGTTGGGGCCATAATAGGGACTAAGGTTTTACATGCATATATATATGGAAAGTCTTCAGATATGGGCCAAGGTGACTCAGGTGAGCGATGTGGCCCATGGGCCTCTTGTCAAACTGACAGTATCTATATTCCTCATTTAATAGCTAGCTCAGCTTTAAACTTACAGAAAGCGAACGTTTTTCGCGACCACTTGTACACAACTCGGATGTACGAATTATTAATTGTTATAATTTTTACTGTCGTGGTCATACTATATCTTTCACGAGTTGATCAGTTAATGTGTTTTGCATTGTGGGTATGTTGTGAAATAAATATAGGTCAAAGGTGACCTATATTTCATGGTTTATACACTTTAATGTGTCCGGATCGCATCTCTCATACTGTGATGCTTTGAACCATCAAATTCGGTCAGCTGATGCATCTTGTGTGTGTGTGTGCCGGCAACCAAACATCGTCACTGTCGTCTGATTTGAAATTTTATGGTCATGCATACATGTATATACAAACCTCGTCCGAATTTATCTCAGATTTACTAAATATATATACAAGATATGTGTTTATACTAGTTTATTATGGCGCTTCTGGCCGCGGTGATTACTTGCAGGGGTTACCACAGGGCTGCCCCTAAATAACAATCAATCAATCAATACAAAATATGTGACGGCCCTAAATTGGGCGGATCATGCACTGGGTATGTCACAAGTGCATGAACGTCACCAAAACAATAAACAATCAATAGTAAATACAGTTCAATGCCCAATAATCAAGTATCATTCAATGCCCAATAGTCTAGTTCAATGTTCAAAGTACAAATTCCAAATCAACAGTTCAATACCAAAACAATGTAATGAGCTTAAGAATGTGTTGCACTCATCCAACTGCGTTGAGGTGTGACGGAATACGCCACTTGCAAGGTCCATAACTGCTTGTGTACCAGCATATGCAACACCACAAGCAGTTATGGAACTGCAACCGCCACTAATGGGGTGCCAAGAACCTATAGTGACGGCGGCAGTACCATAACACAAATGGTCACCGCGGCCAGGGCCTGCTCTTTATTAAGCTGGGTATGCATTACCCTGATCCTTCATAAAATACTCAATTGCTCTTTGTAGGTTATTCAAAAACAAGTCATTTCCACACTGAGATAAATGAACTCCATCCTCATGAAACAAGTTACATGTATTGTGCTTGCCCTCGAGTTGTGCATGTTTAATGTATGCCCCACCCTGTGATGTAATAAATCGAATAGCCTCCCTGTTCACTCTACTTCGGGTATTTTCCATGGCTTTTATGTTACTAGACTAACGCCGTACGCACCTGGGAAGGAGACATGACCAAACTAATTTTGAATTGCGGAAAAGTTTCGATACCTTTGAAAGTGCTACTTGCAGTTGCTGTAGCAGGGCTTTCAATTGGATAAGACCCAAATTGTTTGCCCCACAGTGAATAATAATAAGATCGGGGTCCTCTTCTAATTGTTGCAGCAGCTGGAGTTTAGGCACCAGCAGACTCAATACCATCCCCCATAGCCCTGCCACCATATATGTGTATTCGGAACATTAAGGTTCTTGATCTTGATGCTAAAAAAGCTCTCTTGATAATGGATGATCCAACGATCCAAGCTTTATAATAGCCTAAATATAAACAAAAACCAAATGCATGTTAGACAACTGAATGCTTATCGAATGTATGAACAATATGCATTAGAAAGCCAACGACCTGAATTTTGAATAACTTCCTTTGTTGCCCCCTGATGAGCGAGAGTAGTTGCTGCCCCAATCCGAAATGAGTGAGAGTTAAAACTTCTACTATCTATGTCAGATATATTTAATGATTTATTTAACACTGAACTAAACTGATAACGCGTCAGAGGTTTTCCCGAGAAATGACAAAATAGAGGCCCCGACATAGGTGGACGCACTTGTAAGTACTCCTGCATGGCCCCAACAGGACACATAGCCCCATGTGATGCTTGCACACATAATGCCACCCTTTTGCCCATTTGATCTGTTTTTGAATGTTTTATGTTAATTGTGAATTTACTGGGACTTAATGAACCATCCTGTAGTTGTAGTATAGTTTTGACTGTATTGCCTTTTGACAAGGCAATTTCACCAATTCGTAGCAATGCATGAAATGCGCACAAGAACGCTGCCTTATACAGGGCTGCTTCATACGCACTGCTACAAACTATTTGAAGTTTTGGAATTATGATAAACAAGACATCCAATGTAATTGGTAATCGACTATCAACCCCCGGATCTGATCTTTTCATGCCTTGCAAGAGCTTTTGTACCACAAAGGTTTTAGTTGGGTCATGTAAGCCCTTAAGTTTGCAATAAAAGCTAATTGCTGAAATATATGACTTTGCTGTTGAGTGCTTGTAGCCTCTTATTGATAGTTGGGCAATGAACATATTTATGTGTGTCTCTGGTGGAGGCCAGATAATTAACCATCCTTTTGTCCTTTGGTCGAAGGCTTGGATCCCCATTCTGTATGCTTGTACGGTATTAACTGACATAGATGCGTTGAATAATCGATCTACCTCATCTGAGAGAGTAAGATCAGGAATGGCTCTGGAATAGCCTGCGGCTCCGTGTCCGCTGCTGGTGCAAGGCGCCTGAAAACCTCCCACTTTTTGCGGGATATTGCATCAGCAATACTATTACCTTTGCCTGGTATATGATTGGCTTTAAACTGAATATTGTATCGTAATAATGCTAACATGACTTGCCTTATTAATGACATTACTCTCCCTGACTTAGATGATTGCTTATTCAATATATGAACTAAAGCTAAATTGTCTATGAATTTTTTTTTTTTTTGTAATTTAATCCCCCACACCACCACAGATAACACAATAGGTATCAATTCTAAAACAGTAATATCCCTCAAAATTGCTGTATTAGCCCAATCAGTTGGCCATTGTAAAAAGATCCATTCACCCTTAAAATAGCACCCACAGCCTAACTCTGCTGACCCAGCGCCGTCTGTGAAAAGTTGGAGTGTATCAGAAGAACTCCACTGACTGTCTGGGAAATACACCAACCCATTAATTTTTTGTATAAATACAAGCCAAGTTCTCAAGTCTTCCCTCATAGGCCTAGTTATTCTTATGTGTAAAAATGGGTTATCTAGCCCTATCATGGCATTGTAAAACCGCCTGTTAAAGGCTCTGCTGCCTGGTATTGCTTTGCTGAAAAAATTTAACTTGCCCACTAAAGCTTGGAGTTCCGATAACTTTATTTTTTCTTTGCCCACCCAGAATTGTAGAAGTTGGGCAAGTTCAGTAACTGTATCATGGGGGATTCTAATTTGCATATGAATTGTGTCAATTAGCAGCCCAAGGAATGCTAGGCAAGTAGTGGGTGCTACTGTTTTGTCCTGGTTAAGAGGAAACCCAATACCAACACATACTTACTGGAAGGTTTGCATAAGTATTTTGCATTGATCTGTGTTTGCACTACCAATGAGAATGAAATCATCCAAATAATGATGAATAGTTTGCACACCCGTTTTATCCCTAACCACCCATTCTAAGAATGTTGAGAATGTTTCAAATATTTCACAAGAAATAGCACATCCAAAAGGCAAACATTTGTCATAATAGTAATTTCCCTTAACGCACAATCCCAGTAACTCGAAATCACCTGGAGAGACCCGAAGTAACCGAAATGCATTCTTAATATCACATTTTGCTATGACCGCCCCCTTTCCCAGTTTGCTTATGGTTTGTATAACTGTGTCGAAGGATGTGTATTTGACAGCAGTGTAAGTTGGATCAATGTTATGCATTATCATCCGCCAACCGCCATCAATCTTTGGATTGACACCTACCGGTGATATGTGCAAATTATGCATTAGTGGATTACGAAAAGGACCTGCTACCCGTCCCTCCTTAACTTCATTATCTATTTTTTCCTGTAAAACCTCTGCATGTTGCACCGCCGACACCAAGTTCTTACTAAACACAGGAAGTCGAGGGCCCGAATATTGTAACTTAAACCCATTAACCAGACCCTCCCTCAAATAAATTGCTGCAGCCTTATCTGGATATCTATCCAAGTGCTCGAGTATTGAACTAATTCTTATTGGAAAAACGCCCAGGTCCCAAAGGTCTTGACTGTTGTCCAGGTTGCTTTTTGTCATAGAAATGGTACGGGCTTTGCTGTCCTGTTGTTCCATTTGCACGAAAGGCCGATTAACATTGGGGGATGTCTGAACTTGTGCTGTTTGGGTATTTAAACAAAGCAATGATGGGTGCATATCGTTGTACTTAATACAGCGATGTGCATTGTACCCTGTTGCATTTTCCTTCAAAGCATTTGTAGTATGGTGATGGCTTTTGATTGGGGTATGTGCAGATGGTGACATATATATAAGCCACAGCTCATTGTCAATTACCCCCCCCCCCCCCAATTACTTGATGGGCTTAGTGCCATACGTAACCTGAACTGTTCATCGTACCTGACCCAACCCTGGGATTTTTCTGCCCCTAGTCTAACGTCGTGCAAGTACTTGAGCAGTTGCTGTGTTTTGTCAGGGTGTGCCGCTAGATAGATGCTAGCAAAAATTAAAAAGGCATCAGTCCATTTGTCAATTGATGTTATTTTGTTACTTTGCCTTGGTTGGGCAATAAGTTGACCTTGCGCGTCCATTGACAAAGTTGAGCGTTGTAATTTACTGGGGTCACGCACCAGGAGATTAGCCAAATATATTCCCCGTTAGCAATTTTTAGTTTAGTTGAATTATCAACATGATACCCTAGCGATAACTGGGTAGAATTAGCCATACAAGGTATACTAGGATTAGACACAAACCTAACAGGCTGCATACCAGTACATGCACCATTCTCACTAAAACCCATACCTGTAGTGCTGCTAGTTGCCAAGCCCGAGGTCGGAGCTGTCTGTACTGCTGGAATGTGTGACCATTTCAGGGGCCGTGGTTAATACTAAAGGCGGGTGGAGTTCAGATGATGGTACCGGTACACACGAAGTTGGTCCTTGTGAAGCCGCTGTCATGGGCTGGAGCTCGGGTTGGACCGGAGGCTCACTTCTTGCTTTGTTTTGCACTGTTTCGAGTTGTAATAATGGATCTCCTTGATTTAGCTTTGAGCATTTTGCTCAGGAAAAAACAATAATAATAATATAATATACAAAAGACTTAATTAACAAAAATACCTATATACACGTGTTATTATTAAACACTGTTAAAGCCAGAAAAACTCAATGCTGGAAATTGCCATCGATAAGCGTATCACAAACTAAATATAGGTCACCTTGGCCTCCTCCTGGAATTCTATGGCTGTTGCTTAAGTCGTGTTTGGATCTTATTTTGCACACTGTGAGGTGTGTATATATATTTTGTGGGGAGGTGTGTCGCAATCCAAAAGTAGGTAACTGTGGACTCATTTTGAATGTGTCACTGCTTGAGACTTCAAGGATGCATCATGTACTTTGTACATGTAGTTACAATTTTACCTTTTAACGGTTTGCATTGTGGAGCTAAAATAGCTCATTAAGATAATTTGATGTAACAGACCTTTAAAGAGTGTCTGCTTTATGTATGATACATTCTGCCAAATCAATACATAGACGGATAGTGTTCCATAATTAATCTTACAGTTTTACTTTCAACTCTGTGGTGGTTTGGCTCTTTTTCAGGATTTTACAATTTTTACGTTTGTCAATTATCACTTACCCAACCGGAAATGTAACATCTTTAATCTTTATCAAGATTGTAAATTTTGAAAAGTTATAGAGCGTGTGTGTGAATTGTATTTCTCTTAACTCGTTGCTACAAATGTACGAAGAAACGGTGCCATGGTGATTTGTCGTGTGGCGGTGAGACAGACACCACTGGCTGGGGTGATATAATTCTGATTTCAAGTGTGACAATAAGATTAATGATGGTAAAGTGATCACGTGGTCAATAATTAACACGTGTCGCTTTGTTGAACAAAGATATCGAAGTCAATGAAACAAGTAAACAGAAAACGCTCTGAGCAGCAAACGCAAGACCTTGTCTTCTCAATTTCCGAAGAAGAGAACGAAAGAGGAGAGATCCGGGTTCCTGTTTGCGCTAAACGGGTACTCCGGCATTTCGCTCTAAGTAAAACACCAATACCTGACTTAGAGTAAATGGTTGGGTTATCCGTTTACGTGAACCGATGTTTGCATGCTATCTGAGAACGCACAGGAATGACGACGTATTTGGAACTAAGTTTTTTAAACTTACTTTCTTCCTTTTTGGAGAAATTAAAACTGCGAGTACCTGTTGTCTAAGCAGCATATAATACAGATCGTATTCCGGAAGACCACACAATTCTGCTTCCATGTGTAAATCAAGTGCAATGCCTCTTGCTGCTTCGCTAATGCCGGATGTTAAACCGGAGACTTTTAACTTTTATAACTGAATGATCAGCTAGGGGAGAATCGCTAATCTTTAAAATAACCCACATGTTGTTCTTGATTCGAAAGCTCTTTTTGAGTAAGCATCCTCGCTAGCCAAGGATTTACGACCCGCCCCGCTACTCTACAACCCTTGGCTGCGTAAGCACGATTTTCGTGTCAACAATTTCCTGCATATGATTGGATGCAGGTCAAATCCCCTGCATCTAATCAGATAGCGTGTTACGTTACACCACGTGCAAGACGAAGGAATGTGTAAAGAATTAGCTATTGTCTTCAAAACACTTCCATTTAATAAGATTTTCATAGTCTCCATACAACATGGTGGTGTGTAGACTGTGCAATGAGGCTTTGTGAAAAAAAGTTTATTGATTTTAAATGATTTGTATATATTATCATGTAACTCACTGGGTGCAACAATTTTTATTTTAACAACACACAAGGTGTAGTTGAAAAACGCATTTTCATTGGTTGAACATGATGTAATCCAAACAGAGTTTCTTTTCTCCATCCACCAGAAGACGCCACTCAAAGCTACGAAAATAGTGCTAAAGCAGCTAAGTGTTGTAGAGAAGCGGGTTGGATCGTAAATCCTTGGCTAGTGAAGATGTAGAGTAAGTTACTGCAATATATCACAATAGAACTACTGTTTATAAACATGTGTAGAACACATTTGGTGACGACCAACCGCAGTGAGCAGAAGTTGTTAATGTTCAAAACATTCGTTAAATTGATAACACAAAGCTACTATTTCATCACCTTATTCCAACGAAGTTTCAGATACACTGAAGAGTCACGTGTATATAGATACAGCACAGGTTGTATCACAAAACAAATACTCATTTCTTCTACTTGTACAATATTTATTTTGAATTCCTTATAGGAGCCATGATGATTGATCACTGTTCGTTATCTTCGCCTTTCACTAAAACTTAAAATGGGTATACTAGTATTTGATAGTAGACGGTAAAATATCATCGCGAGGTTCTTCTAATACGTGTAATAAAACCCAGTAAACCAAGTATCCGTTTCTGATTACAACAGTACAATATGTTGTTTCAAGATTCGCCCGAGTTAGTTCTCTTTGAAGAACTCTCGTACATAATAAGGCGCGAAACAAATTGTTCATACACGGGAGTGGGACAAATATTCATTACTGCGCAAGTGAATGTGCTCAGTAAGTTTTCGTCACCCAATTTCGAGTCACCTGATACACAACTTGAGCAAATGGTAAGTATCCAGGGAGTAATGAAATCGAACATGGGGTTCTTATTATGTGACGTGATTTCGTTGTTCGTACGTGCTCGTATCATATTTAGGATATCACTTGCAAATACGGTATTGTTTTAACGTTCCACTTTAGTAAAACATTTCTTTTGGTAACATTTTGTATTTCCTACGTTGAATTTTAAAACACGGATGTATATTTAATTGCTGTGGTAAAATTTAGAAATTCATTTCAAAATGATCTCCCCCATGCATAGCTCTGATCCTAAGACGAATTTGACTCCAGTCTTTGGCACTTTGTTTTTCTTTTTTTAGTTCTGACAAGTTTATTGTTATTTCGGATTTCCAATATTTCGGCTTGAGCATGACTGTTCAAAGATACATTATTTGTCGAAATGCGAATTGGTACCGTATAAGTTTTACATTTAAAGAGAAGCTGCTTTTAATACATTTTATTGTCTTTCTCACTAACTGTCTGTCCATTCTGTTCCATATAAGCATTCGAAGTACCCATTAAATACACCTCATACACAGAAGAACTCTCATCTCGAAACTATATCAGTTGTTTAATCAGGAAAATGAAAATTGTACTCAGTAATACACGAATAGTTCAAAAAAGAAAGGCACGTGTAGCAGCATGGGGAATTGAACACGTAGTGTAGGTGATAATGAAAGGCAAAGATAACGAAAAGTGATCATCTCGTAACTCCCACCTGGAATACAAAATAGAGAGTTGTGCAAACACGGACCCAATGACACACCAGAGGTGGGATCAGACAAACACGAACCCAATGACATACCAGAGGGGGGATCAGACAAACACGGACCCAATGACATACCAGAGGTGGGATCAGACAAACACGGACCCAATGACATACCAGAGGTGGGATCAGACAAACACGGACCCAATGACATACCAGAGGTGGGATCAGACAAACACGGACCCAATGACATACCAGAAGTGGGATCAGACAAACACGGACCCAATGACATACCAGAAGTGGGATCAGACAAACACGGACCCAATGACATACCAGAGGTGGGATCAGACAAACACGGACCCAATGACATACCAGAGGTGGGATCAGACAAACACGGACCCAATGACATACCAGAGGTGGGATCAGACAAACACGGACCCAATGACATACCAGAGGTGGGATCAGACAAACACGGACCCAATGACATACCAGAGGTGGGATCAGACAAACACGGACCCAATGACATACCAGAGGTGGGATCAGACAAACACGGACCCAATGACATACCAGAGGTGGGATCAGACAAACACGGACCCAATGACATACCAGAGGTGGGATCAGACAAACACGGACCCAATGACATACCAGAGGTGGGATCAGACAAACACGGACCCAATGACATACCAGAGGTGGGATCAGACAAACACGGACCCAATGACATACCAGAGGTGGGATCAGACAAACACGGACCCAATGACATACCAGAGGTGGGATCAGACAAACACGGACCCAATGACATACCAGAGGTGGGATCAGACAAACACGGACCCAATGACATACCAGAGGTGGGATCAGACAAACACGGACCCAATGACATACCAGAGGTGGGATCAGACAAACACGGACCCAATGACATACCAGAGGTGGGATCAGACAAACACGGACCCAATGACATACCAGAGGTGTGATCAGACAAACACGGATCCAATGACATACCAGAGGTGGGATCAGACAAACACGGACCCAATGACATACCAGAGGTGGGATCAGACTAACACGGATCCAATGACATACCAGAGGTGGGATCAGACAAACACGGACCCAATGACATACCAGAGGTGGGATCAGACAAACACGGACCCAATGACATACCAGAGGTGGGATCAGACAAACACGGACCCAATGACATACCAGAGGTGGGATCAGACAAACACGGACCCAATGACATACCAGAGGTGGGATCAGGTGCCTAGGAGGAGTCGGTCACACCCGTGGTGAGCCCTGTGTTTTGATCAGGTACAACTATCTAAATCAGAGGAGAAAGGGTTAGACATGTTTGGCGAAAGTGTCTGTTTAGGTAGTAAACAAACATCTAAATCAGAGGAGAAAGGGTTAGAAATATGTTAGATGATGTTACACCCTAAATTGTCGCCCGTCCCAAATCGTCACCAGCAATGATTTGGGGTTTCTTATGTAACAACCCAAATAGTCGCCCGTCCTAAATCGTTGCCGGCGACGATTTGGGCATAACCCCACACCCCAAATTGTCGTCCTCCGTGTTGCAACGACATGTATTTGGAAACATCATTTACATACCAACTGGCCTTATTTGTTTACTCCTTCTCTCCTCCTCCTCTTTCTTCTTTTGTGGTCCAGCTATAACCGCAAAAGGTTCTCTGGACTTTTACTTGTTCTGTTGTATATATTTTTAAGAGATTTATTATGCTCACAAAACACAATATTTATCATTGTTGTTTTGGTTTTTAGTTGTGTTGTTAATATTGAAAGAGTTATATTTGTTGTTGGTGGTGGTGCCATTGTTGTCTATATGAATTGTTTCGTCCAGTGAGAGAGAGAGAGAGAGAGAGAGAGAGAGAGAGAGAGAGAGAGAGAGAGAGAGAGGTCCGACAATAAATGATTTTGCCTTTTATTGTAGGGTCATTCTGCTGATCACCGGGTTGTTTGGTCTTGTTCACCGCAGATTTGTTAGTGACATTGTATTAGATTAAGCTTATTAGCTCTCTTTCCAGTATTCTCATTTTTGGGGAGGTATGTCAGAGGGTCACTTGTAATCTACATACAAATTTGGGATGTCAGGCGACGATTTGGGATGGGCGACGATTTAGGGTGTACCAGATGATATTGTCTGCTTTATGTACAAAATTAGTCGGTAGGGCGTTTGTTGTATGATCTTGAAGTTGTGGGTTCATTCCCCTGAACTCCTTTGAAATCAATGTCTGGATTTACGATGGACGTAGTACAACTGTATCATAAACAAAACGATCGTTTATCAGCTGGGATAAATGAGTATTTTTTTTTCAAATTGTCATGCAAGCAGATGCATGTATGTAATAATACTTTGTCGTTGATAATATTTTGAAACTATGTTTGATTAAATTTTGTAGATATAAAAATACTATGAAATTTCTTATTCAGCAGCCCCTTGAGGATCAAGGTTAGAACAGGTTGTCGATATTCCTTGTTTGTCGTAAGAGGCGATTAAATGCGGATGAGACTGCAAAATTGAGGCCCCGTGTCACAGCAGGTGTGGCACGATAAAGATCACTCCCTGCTCAAAGGCCATAAGCACCGAACATAGGCCTAAATTTTGCAGCCCTTCATCGGCAATGTTGACGTCTCCATATGAGTGAAAAATTCTCGAGCGGGACGTTAAACAATATCAAATCAATCAATCTTATTCAGCAGGCAAGAATGAAAACGAATTTTTTTATGTCGTCAGATGATTTGACGACCTTTTTGGACGCTTGTGCCAATTTGTGTTGTGTATGCATTTTGACTTATGTAGCCCAGTGACAGGTTAAATTGTCATCATCATAGTTTTAAAATTCAACCTAAACTGAAAAAAACCCCAACTAGTATTCTTTGTGAATGTCTAAATTCAATAATACTTTATTATGCAAGAACCTCTTATCAGTGAAAGACTAAACGTTCCAAAATTCAACACATAGTTTTTTTTAACTGATATCTTAATTTTAAAAAAAAACCCGAAATCAGAACGTAACCTCATCCCAGGGATAAAATCTATATTTGCTGAATTCAATTGAAGTGACACATTATCTTTATTGTCGTAAAAGTATGAACGGAAAAATAACACCCCCAAAACAAATAATGTAAACCAACTTTTTTTCGAGAGCAAATTTTTTCCCTAGAAGTCTCTCTAATAATCGCGAATATTTCTCGCCACGAACCAGTTAATTAATGTCTCTTGTATTTGTTTAAGATAATACAACTAGCGTAAATTAGTCACCGTGAAGTAGTTCACCACTGGTAAAGCGCTAAATAAAGTAATCGCAAATAAAAGTTAGTTTACAGCAAGGTTCGAAACAATGACAATGATATTAAGTAATCATTAGTGACGTTCATTTAATAACCTTTTGTGCATTGCCTCGTTTACTTGTGTAGTGTCATTGCGGGTTGTGTGTTCGTTGTCTCCCTTCTGCATCAAACCCCGATTCCCATACTGTATTTTTCTTAATGTCGGCACCCATTCAACGTCCCTTTATAAAATACATGTTAAACTAATTGAAGAAAAACAACTACATGTAATAAGTTAGCATTCGTTTATGCTACAGCGTTATTTTTGCAGCATCTTTATTCATGTACTCATTTGTTTTTTTCGTTTTTTCAGAAGTTCAAGTATGTAAACAATAGCTGGTCTTTGATCCGCGGGTCCTTCATACGATGATGGCTCAGATGTAAGAGGGAAAATATACGTTTCATTGCCCGAGTAGGAAGGATCGAATGACGTTGTTGCGCTTTTATCAGGCAATCCAGAGGTATATGAAGTTTTGTCAGCTATCTGTTCTAGGATTGAAGGAGAAGACGTCACTTCAAATGGTTTTTTTGTCGAAGGAGGAGGTTGATCATTGGATGAAGGTGGTAATGAAGAAAAAAGGAAGGATACACCAGATTCAGATGGTGAGGGTGGAGAGGGGGTAGGTCCGTCAGATGCAAGCGGTGCGGTTGGAGAAGGTCTGTCTGATGAAGGTCTGTCTGATGCTGGTGGTGAGGGTGGAGAAGGTCTGTCTGATGCTGGTGGTGAGGGTGGAGAAGGTCTGTCTGATGCTGGTGGTGAGGTTGGAGAAGGTCTGTCTGATGCTGGTGGTGAGGTTGGAGAAGGTCTGTCTGATGCTGGTGGTGAGGGTGGAGAAGGTCTGTCTGATGCTGGTGGTGAGGGTGGAGAAGGTCTGTCTGATACTGGTGGTGAGGGTGGAGAAGGTCTGTCTGATACTGGTGGTGAGGGTGGAGAAGGTCTGTCTGATACTGGTGGTGAGGGTGGAGAAGATCTGTCTGATACTGGTGGTGTAGATGGAGGAGATCCGTTTGATGTAGGTGGTGCGGTTGGAGAAGACAATCCGTCTGATGCAGGTGGTGCGGTTGCAGATGGGAGAATTGTATCAGTAAATGTCGAATCCACGTTTTGTCTACGACTTAATGCAATCCCTATCATAAAAATATAAAATCACATTTTATTCATCATATGAGTATTTTTATGTTATTGTCATATGAACACATATACAATATATTAGTCTACGTCTGATATTCATTAACTGACTGCTTACCACGATGACGAAAAGGACAAAATTATTGAGTGGACATGCACTAAACTCTTTATTAATTGAGGCTAAGATACCCTAATCCTTTAAATCGATTTTTGCACCTCTTACATTTTGAAAGATTCGGAATGTTACACTTTTGACCAAATTTATTATTACAAATCCTCGTTTTTTATGAAAGCTTACATATAATGGAGAAAATGTTCTCTCGGAAGGTTTAATTCCGCTAAGTGGGCAGAGAATGCAGACCATATTTCAACGGTTTTGATCCCTCTTTTTAATTTGTTTAAGTAAAGTATTTAGACACTATGACCTCGTGTCATACTTTTAATATCAACAAAAATAGTAAAATATCAGTGGGTGTGTGGGACTCTAAAATACGTTGGGATTCCAATGGTATGATGATCCACATTCATGCGCCAAAGTGAGATGGTGTGATGCACCCGATGGCCCACATCAATGCGCCAAAGTGCTAGCATCAATGGATGCAGTGTTTAGAAACAGATTGAACCAATGTTGTTTCACCAAAATATCCATGCAAAAACTGGATGAAGAATACAGAAGGTGGTAACGTTTATAATTACCAATAAGTTCTCGTATTATCAAACACAAAATTTTCAAACGCAAAATTGCATAGAACATTCTATGTTATTGCACCCCCTCCAGAATTTATAGCAAATGCATAGAAAGTAATAAATTTTCACGAATTAAAGCCTATAATATTGAGGCAAAGCAGGTCTTTCAATAACAGATGTACTTTGTTGTTTTCACAGTCCTTAACAATGTAAACCTTGCCCTTGCTATCGTCCATGTCAATCTTAATTACCCGTCCCTTCCTCAAGTATCCTGAAGATGTTGGGGCCAGCACAAAGAGATGAGATGGGTTGTAAGTCTTCGACTGCGGGGTCTAATACCTGTACATAGTGCTGGTAGAGGCACGGACATTTTGGAAAACAGTTTCAGTGGATATGTTTCACTGTCTCAGTGGTCAATGTTGTTACAGATAAATTTTAAACTTGAAAATCGTTAATCTAGACTTGTTTGTTTAATGTACAGGTCCCAGTTGCACAAAGATTTAAGCTTAAGTGACGTCTAGTTAACGGTATGTAAATGTAAGAGTTAATGGGAAGTTAACAGTTAAAAGTCAACTAACCTTTGTGCAATTAGATCCTGGTAATTTGGTTTGAGTTGATCAAAATCGTACATATTGATATTAGTGACATGTACATTTCACCTGCTTCAGAGAATACATTGAGTCACGTATTTATTTGTCTTATGACGGACCAAAACTGTTCCGGACTGGGGTTATTTGTCTTTCACTGCTTCAGTTTCTCCATGAAAAAAAAAACTCCGTTAGAGCAAATCATTGAATTTTATATGTTACACGCTTTTTCATTTGTTAAAAAATTATTGGAATATGGTATCCAACGAAAAAATAGGCCGGAACTATTTTCTTTTAGAATGTTGGGGATTCCCCTGGATGTTTCGCATTTATATATAGATAAGGGAATCCTGAAAAGAAAGACTTAACAGTTCTATCGATCTATATAAAATTAAACAAAAGCAAACAAATATCAAATATGAATAATATATAATTATGCAAAATGAAATAAATATGGCTATTTGAGGACCCCCCCAAACCCCCCCCCCCCCCCCCCCCCAACAACACACGTCTGCACCTGCAATTCCGGGCTGAGAGTGAAATGTATTCAACCGGGGATGACAATAGTCCAGTTTGTGCTTTGCGACAACTTCCTTCATGTCACAAACCTATTCTCTATAGAAACGTCGAGAGGCATAGAGGAGTTTAAATTACGACTCTGATTAGGTCAGCCTGCTTTCCTCTAGCTGGTCCCCTATTGTGATAGCTCCCAAGACCAGTCAACGTAAACCCGGAACAGGGGACATGTTGAAAATGGATTAAGAGCAAGCAAGTGATTTCCTTGTGACAGTTTTGTGCATTACTGCTAAATGTTTGAAAACAAGTTGTCTATTGCGTAAATCCAGACACATCTGAGTCGAAAGGTCGCTCGAAGCATAAACCGTCACCAACTCCGGCATTTACACGTTTTTCAGAATCAAAATATGAATGCATACGAAGAAAATAAGATGAAGGCTATACTTCTCGACTTCTCTAAAGAGAATAGTCACAAACCCAAATACGAGATACACCGCACACTGCCTCAAAGATACTGCAATATCGTAGCCCTTAATGACTATGGTTTCGAACTCCGGCATAATATGTTTATGAGTGGGCACCGCAACGAGGCTTCCGTACGACTTTACAACAGGAATTAACTGATAAAACTCGAAAAACCTCTGTAACACTCACTTGTCCACCTGGAAGCCGTGACAACCCTCAAGAGAACCCTGCCTGGCACGGTGGCACCCTACATCTTGATTATGCACGTGTCTCACGCTTTCCGTTAATACCGACATCGAACTTTGCACCTAATTCCAGTTCCACTCAACAAAATTCCTGCAATTTTCTCTCAACAGGACTTATCTCTAACTCATCTTTTAAAACTGTATTCTTCAGTCCACAAAAAACCCGTTTGCTCAACAGCAAACAACAGTTCGTGGAAGTCGACCATTAGGCCTAGCGGATTTTTCTTTTCTTTTTAAAGTTGTGTATTCACAAATTACTACGCCTATCTCGAAATAACATAGAGTTTAGTCCAAAAATAACTCGTTAATTCAACTCAAATCAAATAATGTGATTTAACCACTAGAGGTTAAATCCATTTATCAAAGTGATACGGAGCTTTTATTTTTTATTACTGTGCTATTTTCCGGCATCCCAAGGGCACTACCCCGGGTTCTTAGAGTCATCCATGTCACGATTTTCGGGATATTAACAGAACACAGCAAAAAATGTGACGTCATACGCAAAGTAGTCAGTCGTCTGCAAACAAATTCAAGTTAAGACGTGTTTGAGATTTCTCCGCTGAAAATTTATAACACTCAATTATTCATTTAAAAGATTTTCTTCACGATTTTCTCGTGCGATGAGGTAGCATTCTTAAAAGGTAATCGTACCATTTAAACTCTCTGATGGCCACAGAATTTGCAGATTTCACTCAGATTTAACTTTTCATTTGTTGGCGTCTACACGTGGCTCAAATCTTCAACTTCCAATTTTCCCATCCCGCGACATATAGGTTATTAATTAATTTCATTAGTTTCTTGTTTTTGTATTTGCATTACTCAACGAGCAATATTGACAATGCCAAAGAGGAAGAACCAACAACCCACGCCAGCAGTTAAGTCGAGGAGGCGACCAAAGGGCACTGATGGGTCGGACAATGCTACCTTAGTTCCTGCCCCAAGTCAACTAGCAAGAGAACCATCAAACACGGGGCCCCAGATCCCAACAACGCCATTTACCAACGAGCAATTGCTTCAGGTGTCACAAGCCGTGGCAGACATCATATCCAGGCAGTCTCAATGCATGTCCATAGAGCCCCTCCTGCCAAGCATGCCTTCGGAAAAGCCGAGTACAGGTACAGAACCTGAGATATTTTCTAGTAACTATCTTGCCCAAACGCAGAGTTATGACAATGATTTGGGGCACATGATGCCAAATAGATTGAAACACAAAATTGTAAATGGGGAATATATAAATTTGGGGCTGTTGGTTGAAAATTCTGAGGGGGTTGATCCCAACGATGACACTAAATATTTTTCCATGAAAGAGGGTAGCATTACTTTGGCCTCTAAGTCCAAAGCCAAGGTCATAACCGATATACAGGTTTGGACTGATGCTTTCCTCATCTACGCGTCAATATATGCTTCAGCACATCCTGAGAGCAGGGCCCAACTCTTTAAATATATCCATACCATAAGGCTGGGGGCAAGTAGAGTTAAGACCTTAGGATGGCGAGATTATGATGTTCAATTTAGGTTGAAGAAGGAGGCTAACCCTTCCCTTTCATTTGCTGCTATTAACCAAGAGCTATGGCTCCTGTACATGTACAGTACAACCACCACCCAGTCTTCCTACAACCAGGCATCGCTCCTAAAGTGTTATGATTTTAATAACAAGGGGCAATGTAGCAAATCTCGGTGCCAATATAAACATGAATGCATATGTTCACAAAATCACCCCTACATCAGGCATAAAACATCCTCAGGCACCAGTTTAAATTTTAGGTCTGGTGTTATGCAAGCAACTTGGCGACCTCAGCAACCCAAGAGATCCACACAACCAAGCTCAACTAGTAGAGCCCCTCATGCCCAGTCATTTAGACCTCACTAATATCGCAGCAAGCCCAGTCAAGGTGCGCATGTTGAGCAAATTATTGACCAATTACCCACTCGGTTCGGTGGCTTTAGAATTGTTGCAAGGTTTTACTTATGGGTTTAAGCTTTGTTATCAAGGACCACGTGTTGCCACTGATTGTAAAAATCTTAAATCCATGGCTAGTTTAAATTATCAAGCGATTCAATTAGTTGTTAAGGAGATTTCATTGGGTAGAGTTGCAGGCCCATTTGCCCCCCCCCCCCCTCTGCAGAACCTTAGGTTATCCCCAGTGGGCATGGTGCCAAAGAAGGGGGGTTCTTATAGATTAATTCACCATTTATCCCATCCCCCTGGAAATAGTATCAACGATCATATAGATAAAAAGTATTGTTCCGTGAAATACTCATCTTTTGACGAAGCATTAGACATGCTCGCAAGGTTAGGTCCAGGAGCCCTAGTAGCACGTCTAGATATATAAAAAAAAAAATGCATTTAGGTTGTTGCCAGTCCACAAATCCGATTTTCAATTATTGGGCTTCAAAATCAAGGGAATGATATTTGTGGATAAGTGTCTACCTTTCGGATGTTCAGTGAGTTGCGCAAAATTTGAGAAATTTTCAACATTTTTAGAGTGGGCACTTAAGCAGCAAGCCAATAGCCTTGATGTGGTGCATTATCTAGACGACTTTCTAATGGCAGATAGAGAGGGTACTGAAGATTGCGCGAGGCTAATGTCAATTTTCTGTTCCATCTGTTCCGATCTTGGGGTCCCATTGGCTCACGAAAAAACTCTTGGTCCTACCTACTTGGTCTTTCTCGGTTTAGAAATCGACACTGCCAATATGACAATCAGAATACCCCTGGACAAATTGCAACAAGCTTAAGACTCAGTTACTATGCATACTATCGAAACGCAAAGTCACGCTGAAAGAGCTCCAATCCCTTACAGGTTTGTTGAATTTTTGTATTAGGGCCATTCCATCTGGTAGGGCTTTCGTTAGAAGGCTATATGATGCTATTTGTGGACTGTCAAAACCACATCACAAGCGCAGAGTCAGTTTAGAAATAAGGGCAGACATTGTAATTTGGCTAATGTTTTTAGAGTGCTTTAATGGAGTCACATCACACAGAACAGTAGATTGGACAAATGATTTTGAATTGGAGTTGTTTACTGATAGTGCAGGAAGTGTGCAATTAGGTTGTGGTGCTATATTAGGTCAGCAATGGGCATTTATGCGCTGGCCAGCTCAGTGGGAAGGGTCAGAAATTATTAAAGATATTACTTTTCTGGAGTTAGTACCAATAACTATGGCTTTCGATATTTGGGGCAAGAAACTAGCTGGCAGACGAGTAATCCTTCATACGGATAATCTAGCCCATGTATCCATTCTCAATTCCAAAACATTCAAATCAAAAAGGGTCGTGTATTTGCTGAGGAAGTTAGTTCTCCAAGGGTTGGTGTACACTATTCAGTTTAAGGCGTTCCATATCGCAGGCCAGCATAATGTTAAAGCTGATTCTCTTTCTCGACAGCAATGGTCACGTTTCCGGGCCAGCTTCCCGGACTCAGAGGAACAACCAATAGCAATTCCCCTGTCTTTTCTGCAATTGATCTACAACGTAGATCTCAAGAGCTCTTGAGTTACTCCATTTCCGACAATACTAGGAAGTTGTATGACACGGCACTGAATGTTTTTAAAGCTGTATGGTCCGAATTACAATATTTTTTTCCATCTCGTAAAAACGCTATTAAATCATCGGACGTATGTAGTTATGAGGCTGTACGACATGCCATAAATTATTTCACCTGTTTTAACCCAAATTATTTGATTTTGAATCGATGTTTACAAATAACCGCGTCACTCTGTCATTTCAAGTGACATTCACGTGACCAGTTCAAACTTTCAAATCATTGGTGGTCTTATCTATGTAAAGCTGTGTATTTTGTTATAACAGTACCGTACCATAAGTTTAATAGAAATAAAAATATCAAATACCTCTTAGTAATTCGTTGTTTTACGCTCTTACAGTCTTAAAACTAGACAGTTGCGTATGAGTTAATACATCATGTTGGGATTCCCCTGACGCGCGTGGGTCTATTCATAGACGTCTATTATGGGATGATTTTTTTTATGTAGCCACTATATTTACTTTCTAAATAATATTCGCACTGTTTTCTTTTACATGCAGATGTTTTCAAGCATGTAATTAAGGAAAAGTTAATAACGTTATAAAGTAATTAATTTGCTTTAAAGTAATTGTGTACAAAAATAATACATGAACATCGGGTCATACAGCTTTAACATCTTTCGCAAGGCTTACTACCACGAAGAAAAGTGTCCTCCTCATTCCCACGAATTAGTAAATTTTGTGTCTTACCTATCATATAAGCAATTTTCTCCCAACACAATTAAATCTTACATATCTGGGTTATATTTTTGCAAGCTACACAATGTCCATGATTCAACTCAATCGTTTTTACTCAGAAAAGTCCTGGTCGGATTGACCCGTAAAAACCCGCGAGCTGACGACAGGAAACCACTTACATTGGATATCTTGTCGAGTATACTTCGCTTGCTGCCTACAATTTGCAAATCCCCATATGAATCTGCGCTATTCTCGGTCATATTCACAACCGCTTTCTTTGGGTATTTCAGAATGGGAGAACTGGTTCAAAATTCAGTGCATGACCCTGGCCATGCTATCCAAGCTAGGGATGTAATCTACCTAGAACACAATAATACAGTCCCCATTTTCCTCAGACACTCAAAGACTGACCAGGTGGGAAAGGGGGTAACTATAACGCTATCCTCTACGCTTCGCTATCATTCATGCATTTAAGACCCAAAATCCCAGGACCATTTTTTGTCACCTTTCGGGCAGACCAGTGACTAGATACCAAGTAGCGTCTGTTTTTAAAATGGCTATTTTAGGATTAGACACCCGATTATACAAAACCCATTCCTTCCGCATCGGAGCAGCTTCCTCTGTTTGGGGCATGGGAACTAGCGAACAAGATATTGCTAGTAAGGGCCGGTGGAAATCTCGTTGTTTATTCAAGTACATTCGGAAATAAGGTTCACTATGTTGTAGTGCCTCGAGCTCAGGAGGGGGGGGGGGAGGGGGGGGGGGGGCTACAGTATAATGATTAAAAAATACAGAATATTCACATTGTAGGTCCAAAAAGAATTTGGATCATTGGGTTGTCCATAATTAAGCATGCTTTTTGCTATGCTAGAACATCTTCATATGGTGCCAACCTAGAGTTAGCCCGCCATAATGCTACCATATTTTGGCAAGGCAAAGGGGGCATGAGACTGGAAGAGATTTACCCTAAAGTTAGGAGACTACTGAAAGTAGAAGATGCCCCTCACATACTAGTTATACATTGTGGGGGCAACAACATCCCAATGGACAAAGGTGCGAAATCAGCTGACTTGCGTTTCAGGCTAAAGGCTGTGTTGAAAAAATTAACAGCATTACTACCATCAACAATATTGATTTGGTCTCAGATACTGCCACGCCTTCACTGAAGGGGGAATAAACCAAGCTGCCATCGAAAGAATAAGAATTCGTGTAAACAGCCATGTGGCTACTTATATGCTTAGGTCGGGGAGGAAGTACATCAGGTATCCAGAGTTACATCGCGTCAACACGGGCATGTTTTTTAAGGATAAAGTCCACCTTTCCGACATGGGCAATAACTTGTTTTTGTTTAGATTGCAACAGGCATTGCAAGCCTTTTTAAGGAGAATTCCGTTCAGGTCTCCCCGAGACTTGGCGAAAACGGGCCATGGCTGCGCTATGACTGATTGATCATTCTTTTAGTCATAGTTTTTTATTTTCCTACATTTATATTGACCGTTTATAGACTATTGAAGGTCTATGATTTCTGTATTGACAATTAGTATCACCTAGTCATTTATGGCGTTATTGATTGACTTGATGAATTTTCACCCAGTACTAGATTGACAAGGATATTAATTGGTGTTGAAGGTGGCAGGGGAATTAAAATTTAAAGCCAAATATGGGCTAGAGTGATTATTCAATATTGCCTCATCGTGTCAAGCACACTCTGATAGTTATTCGTAACCGTGTGGTATTGTACGGGTTGCCCTACTGGAGGCGCAGCCTATGCCTGAGCATAGTCTCGTGGCGGCTATTTTGGCTCACCAGTAGCGCTCAACAGCTATTTGACTTTGTGTTTAAATGATTGAATTTTGCCATACTAGGTGATCAAACAGGTGAGCATCTGTGCCCAGGGCCCACCTGTTCATGCTTGTATTGTTCAGGGATGCCAGAAAGGCAATAATTGATGCCTGGCTCCCTTATTGTTATTGTAAATTGCAGCTGTGGCCAATATCGCCAAATAAAAGTTTTTCAAGGTACATTATGCCATTTCTTAAATTTTATTTTATGCATGAGGATATGCAAGTCTGGGCTCAGTGCATCTTTTTATAATGTTTGATCATATAAACTCAATGTTTTAAAACATTAAATGATAAGGAATGCATTTATTATTTCTTCGTTGGAAGGAGGTATACCACGAAAAAAAGATGGAAGACTTTTGCATCATGCGCTACGCGCAATGCTGCAGTTTTCCGTCTTTTTTTTTTTCGTGGTATACCTCCATCTAACGAAAAAATAATTCATTCCTTTAAAAATGAGTTACATTTCTTAACCGTTATAATGACATCATAACAACGTGACGTCACAAAACGATACTTTACCGCGCACCATCGGACTTTGGCGTGTCAGATCATCACACGTTGGCGTGCGCCTACAAATGACGGACCATCGCACTGTAGTGTAGCGTATCTAAAGGAGAGGGGTCATCGCACTTTGGCATAACCATCGCACTTTGGCGTCGGTAACTTGAACAAACTACAGCGCGTCAATAGATATACAGACAGATAACACTGCAGCACTTACTTGTTTTTGCTCGATCATCTCTGTGAAGCTGAAAATATATATATCTATTCAGTAGTGTAGTATTTTTCAACAAAAAAGTTAAAAAGAATATATATATATATCGCTGGGGCGAAAATTTTCAGTACCTAGTTGTGATTATTTAGTGCTTTATATACACTAAGCGCACGGTACTGGTGTCACTTTACGTTACACTTATAACGTCATAAATACTTATCATTTCCATTAGTGGAACTCTTCAAATTAAAGGCTCGTAAAGTCGTGCTACTGGGACATCATACGTAAACATTACTTTAGGCATACGTAATATAAATTATGGTATCGAATACATATTATAACCGACTGCAAACCACGACACTGATTAAAATTCTAAAGGCAAAAGGAATTGATTATTCTTGCAAGAAAACAGACGAACTTATTAAACTATGTAAAGGAGTACAGGTACTAAATCTGCCAAATGTGACCGATATAAAGCATCAATCGCAAGAAGAACTGTGAAGGGAAAAACCAATATGCACATCCGACACAATAACTTTTCTTGTAATTAATGGGATTCATATGCTATTAAAATTATTCTGTCAGATTATGAAGACATTCTAATTTATCATACAATTTGGACAGGTTCATATGGCATGGACTTTGTAATCGTTAATGTAACCCCCCCCCTCTCTCTCTCTCTCTCTCTCTCTCTCTCTCTCTCTCTCTCTCTCTCTCTCTCTCTCTCTCATTTTCAAATATTTTAGAATAAGTTATATATTTGCCAAACTGCAATTTTTTTTAGACGTTTATAACACTAATTAACACAACAAATGCGTTTCTAAACTGCATGTAAGCTATTTTGAAAATTACAAAATATTGATTGACTTAGGACAGAGAACATCGTTGTTTGGAATTTTTATAAAAGGTGTAGTAGAGTTTAAAAAAACATGTAACATCCTTGATAAACTAGTGTTAGAATATTTGGAAAATGCAGTTTGACCAATGGCTCTTTTATTTAAAAGTACACCATGTACTTTAACTTAAAAAAAAGGGGGGGGGGGCTATGAACGTTTCGTTTATGTCCCAGTAATCTCGCACTTGCTCGCGAGACTTGTGCATTTTCTTACCAATGACGCACAAGAGTGATCAAAGCGCGATAACTCTAATGTGCTGGTAATGAGAAGTATTGTGGCAAAATATATAATCACGAAAGCAACGTCACATTTTAAACAAATTCATTATCTCCAAGCTGTAATATCATAACTAAAGCACATGCATGATTTAATGTTTAAAAATTGAAAATAAATCTTTGTACGTGTATAGTGTACATTCATAAAAATTATGAATTCTTAGAAATACTCCAAAGTATACGTACTGTATTTATTTCACCGTGCCTACAACAGCAGGCATGTCGTATGAAATAAGGGTACCCGTTTCGGTAGGTTTCGTTTTTCTTCGGTAGATTTCGTTTCACATTTTACAGGTAACCATCCCATGAAATAAGGCTTGCAATTCTTATGAATATGACCTCTGAGAAATTTGAACACAGTAAAAAAAAAATCAGTTTTGGTTTTTTCTAGGATATATATAGACTTGCTTAAGTCTCTATGTTTAATAATCATTGCTCTCGATCTTTAATACTTTTTATTAATGCCAAACACGGAAGGGGGGGGGGGGTTAAAAACTCCCGTACGTTTCTGTCATCGATCACGCTCTAGTGGGGAAAAAACAACAACCAGCGCATAGAAAGTATATGTAGTTTTGCGCTTTATAAATGAATAATAATAATAACCACGGTGAGTTGAAATGAGAGTTAAAAACTTCCAAATAATATTACATTTTAACGTTTTAATGTTCACTTTCATTTCTGAATAAACAGTAGAAAAGGTATACAGAGTGTTATTTATACTCGTATGTTTTACTTGCGAATCGGTTAGTTTCAATATATATCATATTTAGTTTTGAAGGGGTGGTCTCGTGAAAACCGTGTGACTTTAGATTTTTTTGTCAGATGTTGAACTTTTGATCTAATGATATTGTTATTCATATGCGGAAATCTTGATTTGTATTCGATAATCTTGATATCTATATGCGGACGGAAATTTTGATTTATATGAGAAATCTTGATATTCATATGCGAATTTTTTTTATTTTACTCTACGAGAGAGAGAGAGAGAGAGAGAGAGAGAGAGAGGCTTCCTCTACTCTTCTGCAGTACCAACGCATGTGGGCGAAATATTCCAGGGGCAATCGCTCACACCCGCCAGAGATCACCTGGGTCCTAATTACAACAGTGAGGTTGTTCAACACGTCACTGATACTCTAACAAGATTTTGACATTCAATTAATTTAATATGTGACTTATGTATATATCTTTCATTCATTGGAAGGGGGGGGGGGGTACATAAGATCTAACACGCTATATATATCCACCGTTCTGGTGCTTGTGTTCACATCCACCTCCTAGGGAATGCTACAGGCTGGTGCATGTTGGAAACTGTAGGAGGGTCCACAGTTTTCTCTGTACTTGCTCTTTAAACCAGGTAGCACGCAGGAGACAGGTGAGATGCGCAGAGATCTCTTCCCCCTTAGAACGTGACCACCCGTTCAGGTCCAGGCACCTATGTCCACATAGGGCCCCCTGTGTTGCCCCTACGTTGGTAGTCAAACTGGCCGCCTCCCCAGTTCCCCACAAAAAATTGCACGCGACCCTTTCCGCCATATATGTAAATTTGCACCCTGTTTCTGATTACGATTAATAAATATTCAAATTTGTATCACTCTTGTTAATCCAGCTAGCTAAGCAGCCTATGGGGGATTACAGGGCAGCCACCCAAGCTTCGACATAGCTACTGGGTTTATTCAGTATATTAGGGCAAGGTCAACTATTCAATTCAGGCCAAATGTCTCACGGCTGGTAGTGCTGTATATTTATTAAAGTTTAATTTTAGCAGAGTAGCTCCTCTAGTTAAATTTAAGATATCCGAGGTCAGGTCATGGTCAATGAAGCTAATTCTTTTATCAATTTTTGAAATTATGCATTTCACCTACAATCAATAATGACTAAATCCATGCGTACATCTAGCATGTGTACATCAACATTATCAAATACGAATCAAATATGGAATATAAATCGAGATTTATATAATTATCGAATATAAATAACAAGGTTACCAAATGTAAATAAATAACAAGATTATCGAATATAAATCAAAATTTTCGCATATAAATATTAAGATTATCGAATATAATTAAAATTTTCTCATATATGAATAACAAGATTATCGAATATGATTAAAGAGTTTCGTATATAAATCAAGATTTGTATAATATTGCAACGTTTTACACACCGTAAGTGTATCTGTTCAATGCTGAATTTTTATATGCATACATACAGTACATCGTCGCAAACCACGGGTTATTGTTTCATTCTATTTCACAAACGTTTGTGAAATGAAACAATAACCCGTGGTTTGCGACGATCACATACAGTAGTACATGCAACAAAATGTAGTCTGTACAATTGTCATTTGATAAAGTCAATTAAAGTATATGTACCAGATCTAGAGCAAAACATATCTATGAGATACACATGCTATAGGTTTGTATACTATTTTTAAAAATCATTTTAATTTAGATCATTCAAAAATAATAAAAGCAACATTTTACGTTTTAGCTAGACGTAGGTTGTGTACATTGACGTCGCGTCATTGCGCGACAAAATCACATGGGACATTTATTTGGACATTAAGTATCTTTTCGTTTTCCTAAATGGACGCGGGATAAAATGAAATGTTGTATATTCTATATAGTAAATTTTATGTACTTTCTGTAAGTTATATTCATTAAAATATTCGCGTTGGAATAATGCTTAGAAATAAGACATAAAATGATAGAATTGTTTAAAAAGCGCGGTATTTGTAGAATAAGGACATTTCACTGGACACCGATAAAATCAATCTACTTCATGGATATACTCAGAATTTTATAATACTGGTATACATTGTGCTCTACGATACATGTCATTATAAATGTAACAAGGATAGTCAACTTCCCCCTGTATTAGGCGTGCTACTGGTCATGATGATTTGCATTTGCAGTCTATCTACAAACACGGGACACCACTGAGAGGTACTGTCTTTGCCATTTTTAAGGTCGCTATATCAATTCTATGAACTAAATGTTTAAAGTAATTGGTTTATGGTTTTTAGATGAGGACGTCACAATCATACACCAATTCTTACGTTATTTGGGACAAAATCAATCATTTATTAATCTGTGGATAAAGCGTATGCGTATTTCATGTAACGCGGGACAACGAAAAATGACGACATCTGCGTGTATTTATTGCTAATGAAATGCGTGTAAATTATATTTTATATATAAGCTATTATCATTATTTATATATTTTCCTTGCCATTGATGTATAAGACTTTAATAATCCACAAAATATACAACTGTGTAAACATAGCGGAAACATTTTCTAATGCACGTATGAAAGTAACACCAGTACCGTGCGCGACGTCACATTAATTAATTGATTTTCACATGTATCGTTTAGATCCTAGGGGTAAACGTAAGGTTGGGTGTTATAATTGTTTGTTTGTGCTTTATATATATATATATATATATATATATATTGATATGCAAATGTCCGATTATGTTGCCTTGCACAGTATACTTGTACATAATGGGTTTAAAACGTTAAATTTTATGTCACAAATCACCAAATTATTAACAACAATAAATGCCCTCAATGTGGTATACATTGTATAAAAGTACCACAGCAGAATCCAAAACAAATCAAGATTGAGAAATAAATCTGTCTTACAGGTATATCATTGTTGAGAATAATTAATAATATTTTTTCGTTCTTTTGAATAGGATATAGGATTTCAAAATAGTTTAATGTTAAAAGCAGTACACATGATTATGTTGTGATTTGACGATCAATGCAACAACAACAAAAAAAGCTCAGATTTTGCTCAAAACCGTCCAAAAATATATTATGTAAAATCAAATTTCATCTAGAAATTCTTAAAAGTTGTTTAGAGGTACATTGCGAAAGGTAAAAATAACGAATATCAATAAATACATATTGACAATCAGCTATGACTAGATGTTATAAATACCATGATCGCCTCGCACATCAACAACTGAAGTAAAACAACCGTGGACAGCAACGTCCTCATCGTCAAGCTTGTTACTCGTCTTTACTTCAAACTAGAGTAGGCATCCACTGTAGCCTATCACAACTGACGACAGCCTTAATATTCCGAGGAAGAAATAGTGCACAACGCACGCATGCAGACAAACATTTTAGAAATATACGCAGACACACAAAAATAGAATCAAAAGTGATGTACTTTGAAAATTTAATGTGTTACTTTGATATGGGGTGCGAGTACATGCACTAGGCCTCAGGACGGGATATTTTAAAGATCTTTAAGTTTGTATTTGTGAAAGACGCGTGTATGTTTAGTTTTAATTTATAAAATGAAAACGTGCACTCTATTTTACATACCAATAAGCAATTCAAAATAAAACCACCATATATTATTACTATAAGATATTTTGATATGTTTCTCCATTTCTTTCTTTAAGAAGGGCATCTTAGTGATGAGTCTTTTAAAAAATAAACTGAAATAATCGCTTTTGAATTTTACAGATATATTTTCAGTTTGTATACAGACGCTTCTTAAAATAATGAAAAACGCGTGCTAGCTTAAGGACAGGTGAAGTATTTGTAATAAATCAGGAATGATTTACTCTTTTCTTCACCGTGGGGTGAAAACAATTCTAGATAGTTAATCATTGGAATAATCGTGCTAAAGGATTAGAATTAATACAGGTTTAATTTAGCAATGATTCTGTATAGGTAATGAAGACAAAACTAATGATTATTCTAATTATGAATCCACCGTCGGAAACCCACGGTCGGTCGCTCAACGTTTACCTACCGTGGGTCACAAGGCCGATATTTTCGCATAACTCATTAAAATGCGTGATCTTACGTGACTATCGAGGACTAATGGGAATCGCCGTGAATATCACCGGCACTCAAAATGTCAGCTGTATTGGCGGTGCCCATGAAAGTGTGCGTGTTTTGTTGTGCCACTATCAAAGATATATAGATAAAAACTCCAGATTTGGCACCCCAAATGACTGATTATTTTAACTATCATTTTCACATGTGCCCCCCTTCGGAAATCCTGGATCCGCCTCTGGTACATGTTTGTTTATTATCATCACTGCTTCATGGCACGTTAATAAAATCAGTCATGCATGATACAATTTCAAAATTAGATGCAAATTTGAATTAAGATATGGTCTTACAATCCCGTTCACATGTCATTTTGTAATTAGTGTAGGTGAGACAGCAAAGAAAATGTTGTGTTTACACGAGAGAGGTGTGTTTTAGATCGAAGGTTACAATTACTGGTTCAAATTGTGCCGACAACACAAATAGAACAAATTACGGCAGTACTTAACGCGCAAGTAAGTTTATCATACCTATAGAAACCGATGAAATACCAAGTGTGTTAGGGAAAAAACCCATTGCTCCCTTATGATGGACCTACGAACTCGTGCTGAACATGTAGACCTGTACATACATGTAGACTCGTACGCAGTACAATAGTAAACGCTTGGTAACACAGGTTTTTCCTCCTCTGTCTTTATAGACACAAATACACCCTCCGCTTCAATAATGCAGATAAAGCATCTCGCTGAAAGTTTTGTAAATTTTCCGACTTAAACGTAGTCAAAATCTTGGCTTCGAAAGCATGTTTTTCTATGCTACCGAGGACTGGAAATAAGGGGCTTTTTCATTGGTTGAATATCGCATTAAGGGATGTTAAAGCGACCAATCACATATAGAAGCCGAGACACACCTTCCAGCGAAAATACTGGCCTTGTGACCCACGGCAGATAAACGTTGAGCGACCAACCGTGGGTTTCCGACGATGTGATGAATCATGATATACAAAAATGTTTAATTTTAGGAAATATACGTCACAGTGATCAACTACACACACTATGTACACTGTGCTCGGCGCTTATGGCCATTGAGCAGGGAGGGATCTTTATCGTGCCACACCTTCTGTGACACGGGACCTCGGTTTTAGCGGTCTCATCCGAGGGACCGCCCCATTTAGTCGCCTCTTACGAGAAGCAAGGGGTACTGAGGACCTACATGTATTCTAACCCGGATCCCCACGGTATTATATAGATATAGATGAAATGAGAATGACATTCCATAAAAAGCAATAATTTACTGCTAGCGATTTTTCCATGTCTACATGGTTTATCTTGCAGTTCAATATACATTTATTGCATGATGATGAGGGAGATATGAATATTCACCCAAGAAAAATCATATTCCCCGAGGGCAACGCCCCAGGGGAATATGATTTTTTTGGGTGAATAAATATTCATATCTCCCGAACATGCATGCAATAAATTGTTTATTATACCGAAACAAAGTAAGACTACAAAAATGTATATGAAATTGGAGTCTGCTCATCTATACATTGAATGTAGCTGAGATTGCCTTAACAGTAACACCGCGTTGTCAACGTATTAGAAGGTACAAACAACGAATTACAATGATATGATAACCAGTTTTGTATTTCCATTCCCCATGAATGCGGATTTACTTGCTTGTTTTTTTCTATCAACCAAAAACCAAGCGATTTAATTGTATATTAGACACCCGCATATTTTGTGCCTTGAGAACTATCAAAGTACAATGACTCAGATTTTTTGTGACGTCACAATAAACTTCGTTTACCTTGACGTTAAATTTATGGAAATGCACGAGGCTGCGTGTTTGTGGTTGTCAATCGTAACTACTCGGCTATTTCCGTAGCCGGAAATGAACCTCGTATGTGGATCGACGCCATCAAAGGATGTCATGCGTACTAGTCTCGTTCAACCAGACACTCTGTAGTCTAGGTCACCTACACGTTTGTCAATGCAGTGTTCTACGAGACAAACGTCTAGGAGCATTCTACGATAAACATATACACTCCATAACGAGGCTTATCCGAATTCTGATAAAGCAGCTGATTGGTTGATCAATGCATAACGATGACGGATGCAGTCGAACAGAAGATAAACAAAGTTTTATCAGATTTAAAAATCGAATTCTCACTGAAACCTTTACAGAAAGAGTGTTTACTTAAATTAGCAAATAGGTCAGACGTGTTGGCAGTATTACCAACAGGCTATGGGAAATCGCTATTGTATACGATTCTACCGCAATTAATGTTTGAAGAAGACCTGCATAGTAATACTAGTTCTCGTGAAGTCAGCATAATTCTGGTCATATCGTCACTGGTTTCTCTAATGAAGGACCAAATTTCGAACTTCCAAAAACTCAACGTTTGCTTTCTTTAGAACAAGCGACACATAAACTGACATTTGGGTTGTGGTCTTTGTTTTCTTCGGTGTCGCTTTCCGTTTTTCGATAGCGCCCCCTCGCGGTGTAATATTTTTAAATAGAACGCTCCAAGGCGTTTGAGTGGGAAGTCAAACGGCTTGTGTGACCTAGGCTAGACACTCTGCTGTCTCCGTATATCTCCGACTCTGCTCTTCGGATATTTACGGAAAAAGCAGAGCGTCTGATTGCACGAGACTACATGTGTACAGAAATGTAACTATGACGTCTCAGTCGTACGTTACAATATGAAACGCGAACTTTCAAATGCATCTAAGATATCATACATATCCAAGGTATTCTACCACGCAACTAGGTTAAGGGCGTCCATAGTAAAATGCACAATAATCATGGGGTGAAATTGCACCTCAGATTCACAGGTATCATTACACTTGTTACGGTTAAACACCGTAACGATACTAGTAACCCTTTTGACTGTGCTACTGTAAATTGCCCTTATGGTAATTTCTCGTGACGTCATTCGAATATCACGTTACACTTTCTTTCTGGAAAACAGCAAGAGACCCTACTTGTGAACAGAAGTTCAGGTTCATACAGGTAACCAGCTGAATTTTTATTGATATACTCAGAAATAAATAAAAATCCTTAACATGAGAAGAGCAAAATGCACGCTCAAACTAAACACATATCAACAGTTATCAGCGAATTACCGGGTTGTCCACATTCTTATATATATCATACTGTTAATATACAAGAGAGAAATATACTCCCTGCACTTTTCAAGCGCATAAATATATCTAGAATATATTTCAAAAAAATTCATATTGGTTTTTTTTTTAAACAGATTAACCTGAACTTTGCCACTGTTTCTGTAGAATGATATTATTTATGTACATAGGGGAATTTTTAAACGCACCAGTCATTCAGATTATCATTAGCCCTGGGCGATTTAAAGGTTACAATATATTATAACTATCACCTTCGTGCATACTATATATCAAAAATGGAGAATGATTTGATATCATAAAGGAATGATATTGACAAGAAATGTTTTCACATATACAGCTTACCCCCTGATAACAGTAGTAAATAACGACAAAATATTATTACAATTTCCCTGCGATACAACGATCAGAACATGTACTTTGTGACGTACTTTTTCATTGTGACGTCATATGGCGCGAAGTGCACAGAGATACATATATAACAGCACTGTGATTTTTCTTGGATAGCCTTAACTGAGTTGTTTATGTTTTCGAGTGAATAAGACGCTAATGATACCAAAACTGAATCAGTGGTGAAATTTTAAAGAAAACATTATATAGGGATTCGTTTCTGGCCTTCTAACCGCATCTACAGGCGCGCTTCCGGCGAATAAATGCATCGATTTGATGCATTTCTTGCGCCGATCCATGTCCGAGTCTTTTTACCTGTTACGGAAAAGGATGAACGGGTGCATCCGATTGTGTTGTTATTTGCGTCATTCGTTTGTTCAATTAACTGGACACGAAGGTGAAACAAAAGATATTTCAAGGGGTGAAACACAACGTTTAGTTGAAGGGCAAACACGACGGTCACGTGACCTTCTCAGTCAATCAGATTCTGTTTTACTTGTGATTCTTTATATGAGGTATAATAAATATATTTGTATATTTGAACTACCTGATGAACCATGTAGGCATGGAGAAAACGCTAGCAGTAAATGATTGTATTTTGTGGAATATATATATATATATATATATATATATATATATATATATATATATATATATATATATATGATAATCACAATACAAATAAACAGAGAACGTCATCAGCGACATGCACGTCATCCCTGTTTTGTTCTGTGACGCATCATTGATCGATATAATTTACATGCAGATTTTCACGTGACTCCTATTTTAGGGTCCTGTAGAAATCCGGGTTAGAATAGGTTCTTCGTACCCCTTGTTTGTCGTAAGAGGCAACTATAAATCGGGCGGTCCTTCAGATGAGACCGCAAAAACCGAAGTCCCCTGTCATAGGTGTGGCACGATAAAGATCCCTCCCTGCTCTAATGCCGTAAGCGTCGAGCATAGGCATAAATTTTGCAGCCCTTCACCGGCAATGGTGACGTCTACATATGAGTGAAAATTTCATAAAACAATATACAACCAACCAACAAATAAAGAGAACGTCATCAGCGACACGCCATCCCTGTGTTGTACTGTGACGCATCACGTATTTACATACACCAAACTCCCCGTCGAGGCCTCATCTACGTATAGACCTCTCCCGGCTGACGCAGTACAGAAAGAGATTTATAAATTGTGACTCCGTGATTCTCACACGGGCAATTAACATTAAAGAAGTAGTTCGTAGTTAAAGCTTGAAAATATTGACATTAAGAGTATTAATATAAAAGTATGTACATAAAATGATCAAAAGATCACTAAATAGTAGGGAAAATCTGTTCAAATTATAGTGTTAAGTAATGAACTTGATGTTTACATTCTTGTTTTGAACTGTTTACGTTTGACGTTATGTTTTTGCGTCATTCTATAGTGACGTCACACAGTGCACGCGGCCGCGTGGTTTTGTAGGAAATCTCTATTCCATAAAACCTAACTGGAAGAGTTTGGTTTGTGAGCAAACGAACTCTGGCAAAAGTTTGTTACATACATGTAGATCTTCACGTGACTCCCTTTTTAGGAAACATACGCCACAGTGAACCGCTTGTGTTCAATTCAATTATAATTTGTTGCCTAGTTAGTGCATGATAAAAATATTACTTCGTACCAGCAGATTTAGTGTATGCTACTGGTGGTTTAACAGAGTACATAGATAGAAATAAACCCTTTATTTATATGTCTGTCTACCTGATAGTTTTAGTATCCATGTTTTGTGTAACGGCGGTTGTTGCTCCTGTTACGCGAAAAGATTTTCTGGTGAGCTCTTTATTTGCTACACTGTAGATAACCCGTCCAGAACAATACATTTAACCCCCTCAGTAGTATGACGCGGCTAGATGGGTGGTTCAATTGAGTGCAGTTTTGAGTGCGGGCCGATAGACGGGTCAACTGAATGCAGTTTTGAGTGCGAGTTGAACCGAGTGTAGTTTGGAGTGCAGGGTTTTATAGGCGGGTCAGCGGGGGTCAAGCAGCTGGGCAGGTGGCCAGCAGGCCACCTGGCGCGGTCAAGTTGGGCAGGTGGCCAGACCTGGCGCGGTCAAGGCGAGGTGGGGCGATAGCGTGTGAACGTTTTGATATTCCTTGTGTATTCCTTTTTGTTAAATTTCAAATAAAAGAATTGAATTAAAGAAGAACAATGGTTGAAAGTTTACACATTTATTCAATGAACAATTAAAAGTTTACACAAGCATAATTCAACAATTTATCAAATCAACAATTTGCACACAATTAAACACAATTTTTACAAGTCCACACAATTTTTACAAGTCCACACAAATTATAAAGTCCACACAAATTTACAGTCTTTCACGCGGACTTGGATTTCTTAGCAGCGGTTTTCCTCTTCTTTTTGGGTGGTTCTTCTTTAGGTGGAGGGTTTGCGCTGGGAACGTCCTGGTGTTTCGGTCAGTCCGCAATCCAATGGCCCACTTGCCCACACATATAGCACGGGTCGAGCTCTTTAGCTTTCTTGGTGGTTTTCTGGGGGCAATCTGGTGACCAATGCCCCGTTTCCCCACAGGTGAAGCAGGCGTTGTTGGTAGGCTCCTTATGGGATTTAGCGGCCACTACCTCCAGTTTTTTCATCAACACCGCGGTGGGATTGGCGATTTCGTCGGCCAGTACGTTGATGCGGTTGACGATTCCGTCCAGTGTGTTCGTAATGATCGCAAAATCAGCCCTGATCATGGGGGAATCTTCATTACTAATAGAAGGGTTATCGTATAATCCCAACTCCAGTCCCGTAGCATCCTGAGAATCGGGGAAGAAAACCCCCAGGCCTTGATCCGTAGGATTCTGACTAGGGAGAAAGTCCGTGGTCTGTGCCATTTCCAACTGTCTCTCAATGTATTTTTGTTATGTCTGATCTACGGGCTTCTTAGCTTTCTTCAAGTCGAGTTGTTTCTGTGCCATGTTATTTAGCGAATGCCAGAAAATAGAATGAGGTGTGGCAACTAGGCTCCGCTCTTGATAACTTCAGGGTATTGGATCCTATCACCTGATGATTCGTTACATTTCTTAAGTGAGTTTGCTTCGTAATGCCCATGTTGTAAAAAATAACACATTTTTGTAGGTTTACAACTTTTATTTCATTGCATATATCAGATGAAAAATGTCATTTGATGTAGCTTTTGCCTTCAAATAGATGCAGGTCAATATTTGACTGAATTAAGTTTTTAAAGCCAGTGTTCATTTGTGGGGTTCTCGGTACACAGTGGTGTGATTCTTTCGCATCGACTAGTCCTCCTCCTCCTCATCTTCCTCCTTATCCTCCTCCTTGTATTCATCATTGTCGTACTTATCTAGGTAAGATTCAAGTAAATATTTGTTTTTGCGAAGAGCCATTTTAATGGATTTTTTAATCCACGATTGTCGGACACAAATTCATCGATGGCGTCCGTCACCTGTTCGTGCGTTGTTTCTTCTTGCAACTGATACTGATCGTAAAGGAACCGCTCATACAGTTTTCTAAACTGTTGGGAAGTTTCTCCTTTGGTTTTTTCATCTGCTTTCTTACTAACCTTCATTTCTGACATATTTTGGTTCAAGTATTTCTCGTATCTCTTCTGCCACTCTGCAGCTGTATGTTTTCGCGCTTTATGTGCCATTTGGCGAAAGACGATATTGTCTTCCTCTGCGTCACTGTCAACCTCACTCTGTGTTGGAGATAATCAGTCATGTCAATATCCTCTCCCTCATCGCTGTCCCCATGTTTAATTTTTTTTTGTGACGCATCATGGCATCTCTGCGAGAAAATAAAGCATGACACTCTGAACACTCAATCATGTTAACTGCTCGAATGCATAAAAGTGAATGAATAATTCCTGGCTTTTAGGTTCTTTATATGTTTCCACCACCACCACCACGCAATTACCGGTCGCATTGCTCAATGCTAGAGTGTTTGTTTCCTAACCGGGAGCTCATGAATTCGAATCCTCCTCATGTCATGGCAGCGCCAACCTAAGACGTAAACATTGGTAGTGATTGGTCCTCCATTTACGGGTCTTTCGGAAGGCCTTATGGTGGTAGGCGTTTGCAGGCTAAAGAGCCATCAATTAAAGAAACCCTTAGTCATGGGAACTGTTGTGCCGATAGTGGCGAGTAGGTGTTATGTAGCATATAGGTGGTAGTCTGTGGTGTACAAGTGGTGGTATGGGGATATATAAGTGGTGATATGTGGTATTAATAAAATGTGGGTGGTAGTATGGTGGTGACACATGCAAACTAATATCGGTAGATCAATCTCTTTCATTAATATTCGTATGCAAAGACATGCATAACTTAGGACCTATATGGGTAGTGGTGTGAGTTATGTTAAAGAAGATGTAAGTGATGGCATCTGGTGTGTCAGTAGTGGTGCACAGGTGGTGGTATTGGGTGTATAGGTGGCGGCATGTGGTGTATAGGTGGTGGTAAGTGGTGCATGAGTGGTGGTATGGGTGATGGTATGTGGTGTTAATAAAATGTGGGTGGTAGTATGGTGGTGGCACATGCAAACTAAAAATGGTAGATCAATCTCTTTCATTAATATTGTTATGCTAAGAAATGCAAAACTATATAGGTAATGTTGTGAGTAATGTTAAAGAAGCTGTAAGTGATGGCATCTGGTGTGCCAGTAGTGGTGCACAGGTGGTGGTATGGGATGTATATGTGCTGTGTAAGTGGTGAGTATATGGTGGTATTGGGTGTATAGGTGATAGTATAGTGTATAAGTGGTAGTATGTTGGTGTTAATAAAACGTGGGTGGTAGTATGGTGGTGACACATGCGAACTAAAAACGGTAGATTAATCTCTTTCATTAATAGTGTTATGGAGAAATCCGATGAGTTTTGTAATAACGACCCGTATATGGATGAAAGATAAGGATAACTTTGAATTGACGATGAACTTGTCGGAGGGAGCCTTTAAGGCCGGCACTCAATATGACAATTTCTGGAGAAAGCGCATGCTCGAATATATTTCTAATCTTTAGAATGCTTAACTAAGGTACTACTAATGATAGCAAAAAATCTTAATGTCAGTAGTCAAGGTACATGGGAGAGACAAAGGTCTTCTTATGTAAACAAGGCTCCTGTTATGTTTTTGTTTACATAGATTAAATAAACTAGTAAAAGTTTCGTTTAAATCAGATTTTTTTCAATTTATAAGTGAATTCTTAACACAATTAAATAGTTTCTAGTGTTTAACACATCTCATTTTGTTTTAAACACGCTATTTTCTATTAAACAGTCTAATGTAAACATGACACGAGCTTTGTTTACATAACAAAGAATTGCAACATCTCACTTAACGACTCATGTTGACCATTAGAAATAATTCAGTTATGCATTGTAAAAAATAAAAATAGAAAAATATAATTTTAAAATTTTCAGCTCAAATCGTGTCCATGCCCCTTTAAAGAAATATCAAAATTTTCAACCACTAAGAAATACCAAAGTGTTTATCCAAATTAAAACTGATTGAACAATGGACAAATTTCGAGCAGGACGTTAGATATATCAATTTACAAATTGTGCTCTCGATCGATCAGACTATATGAAAAACATTCATATAGATAAAAAATCTCATAGCTCCTGTAAAGAATGAGAAAATAAAGAATAGGGCAAACACGGACCCCACATGCATTGTACCAGAGGTGGGATTAGGTGCCTATGAGGAATAAGTATTGGATTTCCTTTCGGTCTAATCCGCCGTGAACCTTATATTTTGATCAGGTAAACAGAGTAATCCATAGTCAAAATCAGTGTGTCAAGAAACGTCCCCATATCCGCTGGACAGTTTGGGATGTAGGGGCACTTGTAAATTTCCTGACTGAAAGAATTGAAAAAATGAGTTGAACCAGGGGAAAAACGGCCTAGAAATGGGTGTGAAACACGTAAGGCAGCATTTGACCCAATGATAGCTAATATTGGCAAACCAAATCGTTATAACGACTGTAGGATTTGCGAAATGCCGAATTTAAACGAGAATGTTGAATGATTGAATATTGTTTAACGTCCATCTCGAGAATATTTCACTCATATGGAGACGTCACCACTGCCGGTGAAGGGCTGCAAAATTTATGCCTATGCTCGGCGTTTCTGGCCATTGAGCAGGGATGAATCTTTATCGTGCCACACCTGCTGTGACACGGGACCTCCGTTTTTGCGGTCTCATCCGAAGGACCGCCCCATTTAGTCGCCTCTTACGACAAGCAAGGGGGTACTGAGGACCTATTTTAACCCGGATCCCCACGGGATTGAGACTGTTGAAAGATGGCAAGAAATGGTAAATCCTAGTAATTTCGCAAATTCTATGGTCGTTATAACGATCTAGTTCGTCAATACAACCTATCATTGGGTCAAATGCTGTCTGACGTGTTTCATACCGATTGTTAGGCCGTTCTTGGCACACTGATTTTGACTACGGATAACTCCGTTTACCTGATCAGGATATAGGGTTCATGGCGGGTGTGACCTGTCGACATGATATGTTTACTCCCCCTAGGCACACTAACCCACCTCTGGTGTGTCCAGGGGTCCGTGTTTGCCCAACTATCTATTTTGTATTACTTATAGGAGTTTTGAGAGTGATCACTGTTCCTTATCTTCACCTTTCATATGTTATACATGATTTAATTATATGTACGATATCAATGCAAATAATCCCGTGGGAATCCGGGTTAGAATAGGTCCTCAGTACCCCCTTGCTTGTCGTAAGAGGCGACTAAATGGGACGGTCCTTCGGATGAGACCGCAAAAACCGAGGTTCCCCTCCCTGCTGAAACGCCATAAGTGCCGAGCATAGGCCAAAATTTTGCAGCCCTTCATCGGCAGTGGTGACGTCTCCATATGAGTGAAATATTCTGCAGAGGGACGTTAAACAGTATTAAATCAATCAATTTCGCAAGAAATAGAAGAATATTCCAGGCAAAACGTATACTCACGTTTGAGCAATACCTCATATGAAGGACTAGTTTCATGTTATAGACTGAATGATTGGACTATATTGTTTAATGTCTAACCTGGATGCATTGAAAAGGGAGATGAGGTAAAATAATTCTCATTATTTTATGAGCAATGGATATCTTTCTCGATGTTTGTCAACATTTTTGTGGGATGAACGTAATAAAACAAGTACAGCTGAGGCATGTCTCATCAAAGGTGTTTTTGTAAGGCAAAGAAAGCCTAATGTCAAGGTGCTTGTCCTAAAAGGCAACTAAATAGGACGATCCTTCGGATGTGACTGCACAAACCGAGGTCCCGTGTCACAACAGGTGTGGCACGATAAAGATCCCTCCCTGCTCAATGGCCATACGCGCCGAGCATAGGCCTAAATTTTGCAGTCCTTCACCTGCAATGATGACGTCTCCATACGAGTGAAATATTCTCAAGAGGGACGTTAAACAATTTATACAATCAATGCAGCAATGGTACATTGCTACGCGTTGGTTTTGGGCGTCTTGGTCTCCAACCAACATGTCTGTACTTAAACGTGTACATGCCAGTTCGAAACCGCTACCAGCCCAGTCCATATTTCCACTAGCATACACATGTACTAACGTTAAGGGAAATTGTTGGCCCTTGGACTTCCGCTCACACAGCAATGGGACATTTAGTATCCTTACTGAAGTTATAAGTGGAGGTCTTGGGACATTTAGTATCCTTACTGAGGTTGTAAGTGGAGGTTTTGGGACATTTAGTATCCTTACTGAGGTTGTAAGTGGAGGTCTTACAATAAGAGATACGTTATGGCGTGTTGGTTTAGAACACACAATTTTTAAAATTTTTCATCAAAAGTTGTCGGGATATCTACTTTGACAATCTTAAATGTTGCACTGAGTGCCAGAATTCTGGCACGATGTAGTACTGATCGTAACTGTTTTATTAACTGTTATTTCAATAGAACAGAACGATAACACGTATTGGCAGTCTTTGTCATGGCTTTACTGAATAAAAACATTTCCAATACAAAGACAATGTTCATATCAATACAAACCATCAGTATGTATATCAAATAATGAAATGCATGATCTACAACGACTTTTGGATAGTTATGTTGTAGCATCAATAATCCATCCATGTGTCAGTCAATCAAACAATAACTCACTCAATATTTTCAATCAATCAATCAATATTTCAATTCACTCAATATTTTCAATCAATCAATCAATATTTCAATTCACTCAATATTTTCAATCAATCAATCAATATTTCAATTCACTCAATATTTTCAATCAATCAACATATCAATCAATTATTTCAATCTGTCAATCAATCAATATCATTCAATGTCAATAAGCCCAATTATTGGCCACGGACCAGGGATGAAACAAAATCTGTGGCAGGCTTAGCAAAATTCGTCCATATGTCATCATGTATGTATAAGAAATGTTAACGTACCGGAAGACATCCCCCACGAGCGGACAAAATTTTGCTCGAGCCATGACAGGAAGACTGCTTATTATATAGCCGTGTGGTTTAGGACTACTTATTATATAGCCGTGTGGTTTAGGACTACTTATTATATAGCCGTGTGGTTTAGGACTACTTATTATATAGCCGTGTGGTTTAGGAAATATCCTAACGTTTCTTTTGACGATGCTGAGCAATCCATCCCGTTGAATTTGGTCCCGGTCCATTGATTTTTCACTTAGTTATGGTCCTTGGACTTAGAAAGATAGCATGAATTAACAGTTTTCCAGACTGTTGTTGGTTGTGCTTGCAGATATTTATTTGATATTTAGTACATTGCTTTGTCTTAACAAGTTACAGATCAAGTTCGAATTTCGTCTCGATCCGTTGATTTTTCATTAAGTTATGGCCCTTGGGCTTAGAAAAATAGCATAAATTGTTAGTTTACATCCAAGTTTCTTATCTCTGTAGATAAGAATATTACACTCATTAAAACTTTTAGCATAGTAATACAACAATATAGCTAAATTATTCACGATCACCTACATGTCACAGTTTATTGACTTGGTTAAAGACTTAAACCTAATTGTAAATTTGTCTTTATACCCCCCGCAACAAGTTGTGGGGGGGTATACTGGAATCGGGTTGTCCGTCTGTCTGTCCGTCCGTCCGTCCGTCTGTAGACGCAATGGTTTCCGGACTCTAAAGCATTATCCTTTCCACCTACCGTCACCATATCATACATATGGACTACCCATGGGATGAAGATGTTCCCTATCGATTTTGGGGTCAAAAGGTCAAAGGTCAAGCGCACTGGACATCGAAGTAGCAATATGGTTTCCGGGCTCTAAAGCGTTATCCTTTCCACCTACAGTCACCATATCATACATATGGACTACCCATGGGATGAAGATGTTCCCTATTGATTTTGGGGTCAAAAGGTCAAAGGTCACGCGCACTGGACATCGAAGTAGCAATATGGTTTCCGGGCTCTAAAGCGTTATCCTTTCCACCTACAGTCACCATATCATACATATGGACTACCCATGAGATGAAGATGTTCCCTATTGATTTTGGGGTCAAAAGGTCAAAGGTCAAGCGCACTGGACATCGAAGTAGCAATATGGTTTCCGGGCTCTAAAGCGTTATCCTTTCCACCTACAGTCACCATATCATACATATGGACTACCCATGGGATGAAGATGTTCCCTATTGATTTTGGGGTCAAAAGGTCAAAGGTCAAGTGCACTGGACATCGAAGTAGCAATATGGTTTCCGGGCTCTAAAGCGTTATCCTTTCCACCTACAGTCACCATATCATACATATGGACTACCCATGGGATGAAGATGTTCCCTATTGATTTTGGGGTCAAAAGGTCAAAGGTCACGCGCACTGGACATCGAAGTAGCAATATGGTTTCCGGGCTCTAAAGCGTTATCCTTTCCACCTACAGTCACCATATCATACATATGGACTACCCATGGGATGAAGATGTTCCCTATTGATTTTGGGGTCAAAAGGTCAAAGGTCACGCGCACTGGACATCGAAGTAGCAATATAGTTCGGTTTGTCATGCCATTTGTTTTTTACACTCAGAAAAGAGGTAGTTTATACCTATTACCAACACCCTTTGGGAGATTGGGGTAAGCGGGGGGTATTCTTAGTGAGCATTGCTCACAGTACCTCTTGTTTTTCCTGGTCTAGTCTCTTCTCAGATAGTAGTTGATTTCCAACCATTCCTATCCTGGTTCCCCCGTTTTCGCTTATACCTTAACCTACATAATGAATTTCAGTATTGTTGTGCAATACTCTCAGAATGCTTGTTCAACAATACTTTTAACCGTACTCTCCACCTCCTCCCACACCATGTCACTCTTACCGGACCAAAACAAATGAAATATTGTGCTGTAGTAGATCCATATGCGGGTTTCCGAAATGTTTTTCTGCGTGGCGGGCAACAGAATGAATAGTGGAAGAGCCAATGATCCAGACAGTAGTACGGGAACCTACAAACTTGGGTAATCAATTAAAACACGAAATATTGCAGGTATACTTAAAAATTTAAACTTTAGTCTCTGATATAGGAATTAAATGCGTCACGTTTCCATCTGCCTCTCGCCTTAAATTCGTCTTCAGGGATTTCTTGTAAAAACAAATGAGTAGCGCGCCTATTCTGAATGAATGAGACTTAATGTAGAAGTATCTAGACCGATTAATTCAATAGGCCTGTGCAATAATGATGTAAATTGATATTTAGTGAGCGGTTTGGCATTGAGGTGGCAGAAAAATGGTCCACGTAATTGCGGTCTGATGGACAAAAGTTGTGTAAGCCCTTGAACAATGAATCTGTTTGCGATTTAAGTGGAATGTGCAACGTAGAATCGCTATTGTATTTATCTGTTTTAGATCCAGTTATAAACAACGAAATATGTACATCGCCTATTAATACGTCATTGTACAATAGTGTAAGAGTGGCATGACTAGCAACAACCCGCAACAAAGCAAAAAATGCCAACTGAAATGCGGTGGAAAACATGGCGGCTTCGTATGAACTTGAACAAACTATTGGTAGGATAGATATTAAGTGGTTCAGTATACCGAAGAGTGATAGGGAAACGGGCATGCTTTACTGGATTCAGCCTATGGAATCCATGTAGCATTTAGCTTACTATGAATGTTTGAGTGTTGTCATTATCACCCTCTAACTTTTGTAACTAATGCCACTTACAAATAAATGTAGGTAACACCTAGCCGTTAAAAACGATACTTTGTTGGCACTTAAGAAAGCAATATAGTTAAAAATCTGGTCAACTGGTGGAGGCCAGCATAACTCCAATTTATATTTGGTACGAAAGTTCTGAAAAGAGTTGATGGCTTTTTGATAAGTTGATGCTGTGCGGTTTAAGGCACGAGCCTTTGAAATTATAATCATGACACTTGAGGTAAATGAATCAATAATTCACTCAATATTTTCAATCCACCAATGTATCTACGGTTTTTGACTGATTTAAAGGGTAGGAAACCTGGGATTGCATATAAATGAGCCATAACTCAGCATCAATGGAACCGAAGGAGATAGAGGGATTTTTACTTTTATTTTTTATTTTAGATTTTTAGCTGAACTGCCTATCGTACTCGAACCAGTTACAATTAGTGTTACGACCATGTTCGATGCGAATGGTATGAATATATTTTAAGATGCCCTGGATGTCAGAAGGGTGCCTAGCAAGATATGTACTTGCGAATATAAAAAATCCACACTATCCTGTTATCAATCGTGGCAATTTTGTTATGACCTTGGGTTCGACAACTAATTGACCCTCTATGATTGCAAATTGACAAATCAACCATGATGGTTGATGTGTGATTGTGAATTCAGAAGTTTTGACAAATCGACATATTGCTTTGCCCAAGTTTTGTCTTTGATGACTTGGGGGATGCAGGAGTCAGATTATGTGTGGACAGTGACCTAAGAGCTGGATGTTGTGCCGGTCTGGCGTAAGGTGATTAGATGGGCGCTTGGTACGTCATAACATTTTCTACGAAGTTTAACAATATTATCAGAGGAATAATATGAATCAGCACGTGTTGTCGGGTTAGCTAAGTACGCCTAAATACACGTTAGATATTACAGATAAGTTTGGGGAATAAATAATAATCGATGCTTGAATATTACAGAAGATGTATGGGAATAGAATAACAAGCCTTAAATTAATTCAGAGTTAATTCAATAATATTAAAATAGCAATTTGTTAAGAACCGACCATGATGCCAACACGGTGTGGACATGGCAGTGTTGATGAATCGAGCCCCCTTGTAAAACTCATGAAGAAAAACATTGAGCCGTCAGATTAAGCAAAATAATTGAACGTAAATACGTACCGCAGTTTAGATATGTTTTTACTATACCCAAATATATGGTGAGTCAATCGAGGAGGGGACGATGGTGTTGAATTGGAATTCCACGTCAGTTCAATTTGGATTTTCGTTGACATGCAACTAAAAAAGAACTAGCACTTAGCGTTTGCGCACTATATATACCCAGGGATTAGAAAAAGGGGAACTGTCATAATGGGTATTTGGGGGATAATATCAAAACCGTGCAATTCTATGTTTCTTTGCCTGAATAACAAATACTTGTTTTGTTCATTTCAATAACAAGACTTAACTCATAGCGAGTTGAAGCTGACATGAATTAATAAATATAGTAGAATTATCTATGTCCACCATATTTCTCTGCTTATCCGCTATATTAGATGAATAATCTATCGTTCTATGTATCAGGGTTTGCATGTTATATAAGGGGATGAATTTTGCTACGCTTCACTTCACATCAGTAAATCACCTGTGCGAGTAGCTTTGACAGGTAACACGTATATATACGATACTAAGGTATAGGGCATCACAAAGAAATGAAATCACGTCTTAGAACACCATGCAGTACTCAAAATTACAATAAAAATATCGTACAGTAGTAAATCATTCTAAAAACTTTGTATAATGGCTTTTCTTTATGTGAATGTAGTACAGTTGCAGTAAACATGTCAAAATTATTTTTAAAAACGCGGAGAAATAATTTATCTATCATCTATTGATAGAATGGAATAACCAAAGGGCATATAATTTAAACCATTTACACTCACTTCAAGAAATATGAAAATACATAAATGTTTTTTTTTTTAAAATTAGCATTATCATTTTTCATGGCAAAAATATTTGAAGAATCCAATTTTCCATTTTTCCCCCCTGTTTTGATTTGTGCACGCAATATATCCAACCAGATAACCAGTGTATATTATTGTGCGTGCATGATCTGGTTTCTGTAAACTGCAAAACTCCTGACCATGAGTCAAGCATTCCATACAGGAAAAATATTCGATAGTGCCATCGTGTTGTAGAGTTATGTCAAGATACAAACGGAATTTCTCATTTTGTTTCGTGGATTTATCAGAATAAAGAGAATCTAACATTTTCGGTAAGGGCACATCTCCATACCTGTTGAATAGATTTGATCCGGGGATTTTTTTTTTTTTTTTTGGCGAGTATGCTATGTGCATAACATATTATGCACATGCACCTATATTTGCTTATCCCATTCTATCAGCATGTAATTGGCAAATGATTTTTCCGCATTTATTTCATAATAAACTGCAGATACTTGCATGCACTTTCAAGTATGCAAGAAAAGCTTTTTTTTTGCAGTTTGGTCTAAATTATCTAAAATTGCAGAATATTCTACTAATATACAATATATTTTGTGATTTTCAGCAATGCATGATATTTTTAAACTTGATTTTATTTATTTCTCATTCCCTATACATTACTATCGGAGATGTGCACTGGTCGAGTCCAGCTTGAAAATTACTCAGGTGTGACAATCACATTAGCGGTACATATGGGTAGAGTAAATTAGGCTACCTGAAAAATAATATGGCGAATAAGATGAGAAATGTGAGCTGATTTATTAATTCATGTCAGCTTTAAGTCGGATTATCTGTTAACTGTTTTATTAACTATTAACTGTTTTATTTCTTTAAACATTGGCCTATACTCATCACTGGTTTGTAATGCTAACAATTCTTCCCTCAGTTTGTTTTTAACTGTCATGACATCTGAACCTAATTTGGTCAATCACATTCAAAGGTTCAAGAACAATCACTCTTGTTGAATTTCTTCCCTAGGAACACTGCCAGTAATTCATAGACCAAGCTTTTCCTGTAGCCTGTAGGAAGCGTGCACACCACATCAGAAGATAAATTTCCAAAGTGAGATAAAGTTTCATGTTGAAGTGGTTTGAGTTCACTTATTTCAATGTCTTACTTTGAGTTAAATATGTTATAAGAATATCCTGAATTTCATCATTTGCCATTTCCTGAGAAGTTAGAAATTAGCAGGTATTAAAATTTTAGAATATTTGAAACTTGTTATGTAGTATTATACTATAGATCTGGGATTTGACAGACATATCCCGAACATATGTCAGAATGTTAAAGTAGGGGGGGGGGGGGGGTAAGATTCAGACGAATTTCGGATTGATTGATTGTATCTTGCTTAATGTTTCTCTCGAAAAAATTTCACTCATGGAGACGTCACCAAGACCGGCGAAGAGCTTCAAATTTAGACCTATGCTCGGCGCTTACGGCCTTTGAGCAGTGAGGGCGGCCTTTGAGCAGTGAGGGTTCTTTAGCGTGCCACACCTACTGTGACATGGGACATCCGTTTCTAAGGTCATCTCTGAGGACCCGTAACATTCACACCCGATGCTGAGCGTTTGGTGATGGAACTGTCACTACCTGTTTAACGACTTAGGTTAAGGACGTACATTTGTATAAACTACTATAACTAAGCATTATTACTATTATAAATGCTATTTTTAAAAAAAACAATCTATGATCAGGCTCGAACTGACATCTACATACCAAATGGTATGTACATGTAGCACTACCTTTGTGCAACAAAGATTTTATAGAGCATTTAGAACAATGAAAATGGTTTATAAAACTTCATATTGTTAATTGGTACACAAAAACCTGAGAAAATTCGAGTTGCTGAGTTTAAATTATCAATGCAAAAGGTAACAGAGATGGTTTGATATGGTTAATATAGTTATGGTATGGTTTGCTAGTTAATCATCACAGATGTTTTGTAGCCCTGTCAGACTTTGTTGTAGGTGTGTATTCTACACTGTTGAGATCCCCCCCCCTTTCCTTCCGCTTCATATGTGTAAATGCAGAGGAGGGGGGGGGGGGGGGGGGAGGCGCAGCTCCACCCCCTAAAATTTTCAAATTCAAGGTTAATCGTGGTATCTTGTTTAGAAAAATGTACTAAACGATAAAAGAAGCAATGATTTCTTCCACTCCCGGAGAAATTAATGACATCTTTTAATTTCTTGAATTACTTCATTGGGAGAACTTAATTTTTTACAAAAACCCCTAAAATTTGCGTCATTTTATTAATTTCACCTATTAGAAATACTAGAAAATAGTACAAATGACTAAATAGGAAACATATTTCAAGCCCAATAAAATCTGTAAAACCCAGGAGCTTCCAGGGCCTTCGCCTCCTGGGCCCCATACCCACTGTTTCATAAAGTGCCCCCCCCCCCCACCCACCCCCGTAACTGCAATTCCTGGATCCGCACCTGAGATGGATATACATGTATTCAATTGAATAATGCATAAAAATGTTGGTTTTTTAAACATCATCGGATACCTTTGTAATGTTACCGGTGTACATAAATACAAAGTGATACTGCTAGATTTGCTATGATATAGATCTATTTAATTCGAACCCGATTACAATTAACGTTTCGGTAAGAGAAGGACGATAATGAAATATTGAATTTATCTTATCATTCAGCTCTGTGTACTGACTTTGACTTGTTTTAAAACTTAAAAGAGATCATTTGGAGCAATATATAGTCTTAGGGGTGTAAATGTGCCTTATATAGTCGCATAAACCGAACATTTTGTGAGCGCCACGTAATGATTTACAAGTAAAATGGCGGCATGTTTTGAAAAATTAGGGAAAATTAACCCTATAATATTGAGACAGAAATTAGAATGGAAAAATTGCTTCACAGCAAAAGATATTGATAAATACATCATTCCATCGAATCCAAATAAACCTCATGGAAAGGGTGCAAATGCTCTCACGGAAAGAATTGACCTAAACCAAAATATTTATGAACCGGCCGCACGAATGACTGCATTTCGCGTAGAGTCAAAGGAAAGACTTATCAACTGGATCCATTGTCTGGTATTCAGATACCACATTGAACTTGGCGAAAAAGATGAATTCTTAGTAGAATGGACTGATAAACTTTGCAAACAAAATTAAAGCAAACACGATGAGATACAAATCAAAATATTGACAAATGATGATAGCAGTCAGAAAATTATCACAATTCACATATTTCTGACAACTTTCCTTATCACCGTACAAGGTTCCTTCTACAAAGAATGGGTTTCCAGTGAATTTGAATACCTAAAAGCAATTGTGGAAAGCAGTACTTTGAGTACATCCCAAACTAAAAAAGACATGGATGAAACTGTGGTTAAGAAAAATTTAGAGTCCAACTTATGCTCAGTGCTAAAAAAAACTTTGAAGAAAAACTAGACAATTTAACTCTAACTGTGAGCTCACTACAGATTCATAAAAGCTAGATAATTTAACTCTAACTGTGAGCTCACTACAGATTCATAAAAACTAGATAATTTATCTCTAACTGTGAGCTCACTACAGAGTCATAAAAACTAGATAATTTAACTCTGTGAGCTCACTACAGAGTCATAAAAACTAGATAATTTATCTCTAACTGTGAGCTCACTACAGAGTCATAAAAACTAGATAATTTAACTCTGTGAGCTCACTACAGAGTCATAAAAACTATAGATAATTTATCTCTAACTGTGAGCTCACTACAGAGTCATAAAAACTAGATAATTTAACTCTGTGAGCTCACTACAGAGTCATAAAAACTAGATAATTTAACTCTGTGAGTTCACTACAGAGTCATAAAAACTAGATAATTTAACTCTAACTGTGAGCTCACTACAGAGTCATAAAAACTAGATAATTTAACTCTAACTGTGAGCTCACTACAGAGTCATAAAAACTAGATAATTTAACTCTAACTGTGAGCTCACTACAGAGTCAAAGTATTACCCTTACTGATCATCAAACCGCAAACACAAATCTGAAGGAAACCATGGGTGAGTGTATTAGATCAAAACATGATGAAAATAGGTTACTGGTCAAAGAACTGATGAGAGACAATCAGGAAAACAAGTTACTGGCCAAAGAAATGATGCAAGTTCACCAGGAAATCAAAGATCTTGCTTCTGAAAACAAATCGCTGTTGTTGGATTTGACAAAACATGGGAATGATATTCCAAAGATACACGGACAGCCAGATCAAGTTTCTGAAAGCACAGCCCTATTGACTAAACAAAGGAATGACTTACTCAAGGTACAACCACTTACGACAGATGTAGATCTACCCCACAAAAGACAACCAGAAAGAAAACTGACTGGAATGAAACAGAAACAAATTAGTACCCAAGAAGATGAAAACACCGAAGTGAAACACCTGAATATACTTACCAGAAACCGATAAGAAGCTTTGAGTGACACACTAGTAACCAGAGAAAATAACGTAGCTCAAGAATCATCTCGAGACCTACCAACAGAAATGATAATGGACTCACACGGAAACGGACTTGATCCAAAATGGATTTATAAAAACAAATCCTTAAAAATTACAGTTCTTGGAAATGGAAAAAAAGAACATTAGTGGAGCTATGAATTTTAACACAAACCCACCTAGACTTCAAAATGTTGAAGTTGGTCATTTATTCTTTGCAGATGACTTTTAAATTTTCCTCTCAACTACAAAAGAAGGCCTTCAAACTTCGATAGACTGTCTTTCTGAATATTGCATGAAGGAAAAATTAACTGTTAATCTTGATAAAACAATGATTTTCTCAAATAAGAAAATTGACACAGCCCAACACTATTTTTATTATAATCACTCAATAATTCATCTTACACATGAATATAAATATTTGGGAATTATTTTCAGTTGTAATGGGAAAATAATCACTCAATAATTCATCTTACACATGAATATAAATATTTGGGAATTATTTTCAGTTCTAATGGGAAACTTAAATATGCAGCTGAACAGCTAGCTGACCGTGCACGGATAGCTTTTTATGCAATTATCTGTAAAAACTCTTTTAAAACTTTATTCTGCTCTTATTGAACCTATCATCTTATATGGTTCTGAAATTTGGATTTCAGACCTTAATATATAACATTCACAACTGTGACCAACTATCCTTTGAAAAAATACAGCACTTAATATTTAAAGACACTTTGGGCGTACAGAAGAAAGCTGCAATGCAAATTTGGTCATTATTATATGAACTAGGAACATTCTCCATCTGCTTTAAAGCTCTCCTCTCTATGTTCAAATTTTACAAAAGACTAAAAAGTTATGATGATGAAAATGGTATTAAAAATCCAATACTTATGTCTACTAAACCTTTATAATACTGGCATACAGGGAAATTGGTAAGGACAAATAATAAAGTTAAGAAATAAGCTAAATTTTCCATCATTGGATATTGATAAAAACCACATTTTACAATTACATGAAGAATTACTATATTGATAATATTAACATGCAACTGCAAAATACTGAATTCTCTAAACGTGGAAAATTGCTATTTTACAGTAAAATTAGAAAGAACTATGAATTACAAGACTATTTGAAAAAGTAGTACGCTCTAGATTAACAAAACTAAGAATATCTGCCCACCCTTTAGAAATTGAAACTGGTAGATATTCAAAACCATTCAAAACACATTATGAGATTGATCACTGTTCGTTATCTTCACCTTGCATGTATTCAATGGTGACGTCTCCATAACATTTTGTTATCGGATTATAACAATTCGTGACTTGATTGGCATTTTGTTATCGGATTATAACAATTCGTGACTTGATTGGCATTTTGTTATCGGATTATAACAATTCGTGACTTGATTGGCATTTTGTTATCAGATTATAACAATTCGTGACTTGATTGGCATTTTGTTATCGGATTATAACAATTCGTGACTTGATTGGCATTTTGTTATCGGATTATAACAATTCGTGACTTGATTGGCATTTTGTTATCGGATTATAACAATTCGTGACTTGATTGACATTTTGTTATCGGATTATAACAATTCGCTCTTCAGCATCCTGTTGTTTAACAATGTTAAACTGCTCCAAGTCAGATTTATCACGGATATGGCGATACTTATCGTGTCGGTCGTCCTTTGCAGTTTGTCATTCAATTACCTGACAGCTTTTAATATTCATAAGTGACACAATTGTCTACACATATACAGCAGTTTATTTCCAAATTTTGTCAGGAAATTTCTGTTTTCTCTGTTTCAAAAATTGAAACTTGGTATCGACCGATTTCTGTCTACCGATAATTTTTCGGGAGCCTTTTCTTAAACACCAGAAGCAATGAAAAGTGTAATTAATTTAATTTACCTGTCGAATGTCAACTTCATAAGTTGGCTGTGGCAGTTTTGCTCGGGGTTGTGGAATTTGTGGTTTTCAAATTCTCGATATCATTTAACAACTATACCTTAAATTCTATTACATATTTTAAATAAAACAAAAATAACAGTACTCCAAAAACCTACACGATATGTTTCCCTCCTTATGTAAACATTAACACGGGATTTCATACAGTTAAAATCATTCTCCAATTTTCAGAGAAAACAAAATCGTATTCATGCTATATACATGTAGTTTAACCTGACGATACCTCCTCCTCGGACCTTTATATGTACGGTAGCTCTTATCCATGATGCAGATGATATGGTTTGAGGAAATAAAATGAACTTGAACTTTTCATCTGATTCCGGATTCCCCACTTAGTGTTAATTGATAACATCGTCGGGCTCTAAATCGAGTCCGGCTTTCTTGACGGTCTCCAGGATTTTGACTGCGGTCTCTTCGTCTTTCGTATCTATATGCTCTGATCAAGCTTTCGGGCTCAGTGTGTTGTCGTCTTCATCTTCTCTTCCCACAAGCCGTCAAGTTCAACACCACGCGAGCGACCTTCTCCTATAACACTTCCTTCAACCAAATGTTTCTTCACGACCTCTGTAGTGCGAGATAGCGCAATAAGGACTTTATATCGTCATGTAACAAAGGGAATTAAGTTAATGACAATTATTAGAGGTAAATATATAATATTACATTTTTAAACATTTAATTCTAATTGAAGCTGCAATTTAGTCTAAATTTCCTTTCCTTAATTTATAAATAGATTTACCTAAAATTACGGTCCCTAACCCTTGGTGTGAAAACATTACACTGTATATTTGATGATCACTGTGAAGCTACTAGTTAAATTTGATTGATTGATTATTTGTTTTTCACGTCCCATCGAGAATTTTTCACTCATATTGAGACGTCACCGGCTACAGGTCAGGTAACACACGTTTAGACCTATGCCTATCCCTCAGGGCTGTGGCAGTCAGGGTTCTTTATCTTTTCTTTATTTATTTATCTTTATTCTTAATCAGAAATGTTGAATGGGGGGGGGGGGGGGTCACTCAATACGGTGTATCTTTAACTGTATTAAAAACTAACATCATTGTCAAAAATTACCCCCCCCCCTTTTGTGATTCTACGTGACAGAATTGATATCTTTATATATAAACATCTGTAAATCCTTGGAGACAAATTTGATGTAAGCTAAAAAAATAATTCTATATCCTAAAGTTTGAAATTTGGACTAAACATGATGTAGAAAACCCCGACATCTTGTCAGAATGGATAAAGGGTATCGGAAGCATATTGAAATCCCATATGAGACAAGTAGAAGTGAAGAGGAAAAAAAGAGTAAAAATGTGTACATGAGAGGTAAAGATAACGAACAGTGTGATCAATCTCATAACCCCTATAGGGAATACAAATTAAGGAGTTGGGTAAACACGGACCTATAGACATATTAAAGGTAGGATCAGGTGCCTAGGAGGAGTAAGCATCCCCTGTTGATCGGTCACTCCCGCTGTGAACTCTTTATCTCGACCAGGCAAACAGAGTAATCCGCAGTCAAAATCAGTGCGTTAAGAAAAATACTGACATCGCTGCCACACTCATAGTCAATATATATTAATGATAGAGTTATGAAAGAATTGTTATATCGATGTTCATGTTGCTTTTGTTTTCACTCTGGAAATTGATACTGAAAGTTTTCGCGTTTTAACAGCTTAGTCTGTAGCAGCTTGAAGTCGCCTGGATATTTAGATCTATTTAACAGTGTGTAATTCCGGAATGTTATCTATGTGTTGGAAAAGCCTAAATACTCCGTTCTTGAACGTTAGTCAATAGAGTAATCGTGGTACGAGTTCTGCAGATGCATTTCGGCGACATCTATCTAAGTCACGTGACTCGGACGAAAAAAAATTGGGTAAACAATGTAGCCCAATCTTTGGGTTTGTAATTAAATTCTCTCCTACACACTTGTTGCTATTAGAACTGGCTTCGCTTGCTATAAGGAAAATAGATTGATTGATTGATTGTATCTTGTTTAATTAACATCCCTCTCGAGAATTTTTAATCACAAACTGAATAAAAGTGCGAAGCACTTTTATGTTAAGTTTGTGGGGAAAATGTCCGGTTTACACATCGATAAATTCTTCAAAAAGGGTGATTGAATCTCATAATTCCAATTCGTATTATCAATTTTAAAAATTTGAATAGTTTCCCCGCACTATGTTATTTGTTTTCAGGCGCGTATGTATACATATCGTTTTTGTATTTATTGATGTGTAAATTCTCATTTAGCTTTATTTTTGTCCAATCAAAATAATTGTAATAAATAACTTTGGATACAGCATCAGCTTGCATAATTTCAAGAAGAAAAGGAACCCCGATAATCTGACAAACGAAATATACATGTGGGAGTTATGAAATTGATCACTGTTCGTTATCTTCACCTTTCCTGATATTTGCGCATTTAATATCAAATTATGAGAAAATTTGATATAATTCGTAGAATAAACAAGCGAAGATAACGAACAGTGATCCTTGTCATAAATATTATGAAGAATACATAAAGAGAAGGACAAACACAGATCCTTGATTTTATAAAATTTTATCTGTAACTTTATTTTTGTATTTCGCAGAGATGGCAAACATTCAACCCTGGATATCTTCCATTCAAGTAGTCCTACTTCTGACGCTGTTTGTACTCATTCAAGTGCTCATGGTTTGTGTGAATCAATCAGCAGACATACAACCTTTCAGCAAACCATCACCATCCACGGTGAAAGGCACAGTTATGGAGAACAACTCAAAAAATAAAAGTGGGACACTGAAAATACTTTGGTACAATCTGCCGTTTTACTTAAAACCACATGTGAACGTCTTCATATCCAAACCGTGCACGTGTAAGTGCTCAGTTTCCATTGACGTCCGAGATCTCGCCAAAAGCGACGTCGTTATATTCACACAATCTTACATGCCGCATAAACCTCCCAAAAAAGAGAACCACCATATCTGGTGTTTTAACACGATGGAAAATCGTGCTTTCACCGGCAACCCAGGACCTCTTTGGCTTGATAAATTTGAATGGATAATGTCGTACCGGAGAGATTCCGATATTTCCAGACCTTATGGAATGATAAGAAAGCGTGAGAAACCCGTGAACAGAGACTACTCCAGTGTGTTTAGGAAGAAGACCAAACAAGGGGTATGGATGGCCGGTCACTGTCCCGTGCCTTCTAAAAGAAAATCTTACATTCAAGAACTGAAAAAGTTTATGAAGGTCGACATGTTTGGAACATGTGGCACGAGACCATGTAAAACGAGAACGCCAAACGTTGGCCAGTGCATAAGAAACTTTTCCAGAGATTATAAGTTTTATTTTTCCTTCGAGAACAATATATGTAAAGATTACACGACAGAGAAATTGTTCAATTTTTTCAGTCATGACGATTTGAATATCATCCCAGTCGTTAACGGACCACCGATGGCGAGTGAATATCTCCCTAAAGGCACATTTATAAATGCCTTAGATTTTCCTTCGATAAAAGAACTGGCCAAGAGGTTAAAACAAATTTCATCAAGTGAAACTGCATATACCCAATTTTTGAAGGAAAAGGACAAATATTACTCTTTAACAGAACCAGAGGTGTTCCGAGAAGTAATGTGCAATATATGCGAGAAAATAAACAGAGGAGGCCGGAAAATTCCCACAAAACCAAATTACTGGGAGTTTCATTTTAAAAATAGTTGCTGACAAGACATTGCATGAATTATCAAACAGTAAGATTGAATTGAAAACAATTTGAATTGCAGAATTATTTTAAAATGCTTAGTGCGGGATTCCGGTTGTCTATGATTATTGATTGATTTTTTTATTGTTTAACATCCCGCTCGAGTATTTTTCACTTATGGAGACGTCACCATTGTCGGCGAAGGGCTACATAATATAGAACTATGTTCGGCGCTTACAGCCTTTGAGCATAGATGGATCTTTATCGTGCCACACCTGCTGTGACACGGGGTCTCAGTTTTTGTGGTATCGGCCGAAGGAACACCCCATTTAGTCGCCTCTTACAACAAGCAAGGAGGTACTGAAGACCCATTCTAACCCGGATACTTTTGAACTAGTTTTGTTTAATTATGTAGTCTATCAATTTCACTCACTTATTGGTTATGACAGGGTATAGAACACTCCACGATGCATTTATCTATACAGCATGTGTTAGATCAATTATCTACCGCAAACTAACAACTCAATTTTATGACAAGCAGGATGACTTCAAGTTCTTACACGGATTTCAACTGTCTCGTTTGAAGTCAGCATTCCTCAAAGTCTATAGTCTTTATGCAACCTGTCACTAGGTCGAATGCTATCTGATGTGTTTCATACCAATTGCTAGGCCGTTCTTTACATACTAATTTTGACAACGGATTACTCCGTTTACCTGATCAAAATATAGGGCTCACGGTGAACGTGACCGGTCTATAGGGGATGCCCACTTCCTTTAGCCACCTGATCCCATCCCTGGTGTTTGCCCCTACTCTTAGGTTTGTGTTTTTATAGGAATTATGAAATTGATCACTGTTCGTTATTTTCCCTTATTCGTGTAGATTGTAGTCAATTCTATTGGTCCTCGATCTCTATTGCAACTGAACACACCATTGTAAAATGCTAGTTGAAATTTCGTATCAATATGATTTTATTTGAACTGTGTTTTAGAGCAAACTCGTGTGGCATCAACCATTTTATGTTATGAATGTTTATTTTGTAATAAATTGACATTTTATTGATGTATTTTAGTTTATGTATTTTAGTTGATTTCGAATGATTATTCACTTGACTGCAGATTATCAATTTGTTATGTATTCCTTCGAGAATTTCCCACTCATATTGAGACATCACCAACTGCAGTTAAGGTACCAGAAAATCAATGCACTCAAGATCGTAATAGTGAGGGTTTCTTAACATGCTGACGCCTGCCACGACACTGCACCTCGGTCGTAAAGGTTTAAATAACTTGGGACCCATAATGCTAAATGCTGGACGTTTGGCGAAGGACGAACCACTACCCACGCTATCGAAAGGAAGTAACACAACATGTATAATTTTCTTCTTCAAATCCCTGTTACTTTTTTAGCAGTAGTTAATTCATCTTTTGTTTACTAGTGAAAGGTGAAAATAACGAACAGTGATCAATGCAAGGTGAAGATAACGAACAGTGATCAATCTCATAACTCCTATAAGCAATACAAAATAGATAGTTGGGGAAACATGGACCCCTGGACACACCAGAGGTGGGATCCGGTGTCTAGGTGGAGTAAGCATCCCCTGTTGACCGGTCACACCCGCCGTGATCCCTATATCCTGATCAGGTAAACGGAGTCATCCGCAGTCAAAATCAGTGTGTCAAGAACGGCTTAACAATCGGTATGAAACACGTCAGACAGCATTTGACCCAATGCGAGGTTATACTGACGAAGTAGATCGTTATAACGACCATAGAATTTGCGAAATGCTTACTTCAATCGAGACTGTTGAAATCCCAGTACCATCAACTTGTTTGTCAGTAGCTTACCTCGATTTAAAACTGACTATACGCAGAACAAGCTCTTGCATATCGCATCAGTTGAGATATATAAACACCATATGCAGGTGATAATCAATCTCATAACTCCTATAAGCAATACAAAATAGATAGTTGGGGAAACAGACCCCTGGACACACCAGAGATGGGAACAAGTGTCTAAGAGGAGTAAGCATCCCCTGTCGACCGGTCCCATCCGCCGTGAGCCATGATTAATAGTGTCTCGTAGATGTGCAATAAGGTTTCAAAGTTTCATTTTCATCCCGGAGGCCAAATGAGTGTTGGAAAAGGACACTTTTCAACAAAAAAGTTCCCAGATCTCCTTACATTTTATGCAGTGGCTAAATCATCTTTTAGAAGATCAGTGATGGTGTTTTATAGATAAACAATAAGTTTTTTGAATTTTCAATTTCATCCAAGAGTCCAGTTTGGGACCGAAAAACGGTTTTCATTTAATGACATAAAAAGTCAGACACATCATTGTCGTTTTAACGTATGAATATCAGTGACCGTGAACAAGTTTGAATTTGATATTTATATATTTACTGTGTTCAAGATGTGGATTTTCGTAAGAAACTTTGCTAAGTTAAATGGAATCTCTGTCCCCCTACGCCACAGTATTTTACCCTCCCTCCCCCACCTACGCCACTCGGGGTTTCAATCAAATACTCGGCATATGATTTTGTGCTGGAAGTCAGACGAATATTGAATTCCCATTCAATGAAATTTTTCTGGTCGAAAAAAACTGGGGACTTTATGCAGTACGAATGAAGACTTCTCATCAAATACACCGAAACATATAACCGGCGCCTACCCTACTTGTATATTGTCGACGTGTTTGCGTATTTCCAAAGAGTTATAGACTCTTCAATTGCTAGTGTTACAGGTAGCTTGTCAATAACCATTGTCTTCCGTGCAATAATTTTGTCTATCTAGATTCATCTTAATTAAACGCAATCAGTCTTTGAATACTGGTCGGCCTTCTTTCTTCGCTTGAAATTCATATACCCTGCGCTACACGAAAGGTGAAGATAACGAACAGTGATCAATCTCATAACTCCTATGAGCAATACAAAACAGAGAGTTGGGCAAACACGGACCCCTGGACACACCAGAGGTGGGATCAGGTGCCTAGGAGGAGTAAACATCCCCTGTCGACCGGTTATACCCGCCGTGAGCCCTATATCTTGATCAGGTAAACTGAGTCATCCGTAGTCAAAATCAGTGTGTCATGCATGTGACATTATACACGGTGATATAACGACTGGGGCGTTTTCGTTAGCTAACTATGTACGACGGAGAGTACATTACTTTAGACGCAAACGCTTACATGCGGATATTACTGTATCGTGGTAACATCTAGCTGCGTTTTAGAATTTTGAGCCAAGACAGGAGGGGGCTCGAACTCACGATCTACCGGTCACACAGCGAGCGTGTTAATCCCCCAAATTCCGCATTCTGTCACATAGCTACCGAAATTAACGGTCACACAGCGAGAGTTTTAATCCCCGAATTCTGCATTCTGTCACATAGCTACCGAAATTAACGGTCACACAACGAGCGTTTTAATCCCCCGAATTCCACATTCTGTCACATAGCTACCGAAATTGCGTTCTCTGGTACTAGAATGACAGAAATATCCTTGCATTTAGAAAATGTTTTTCTTTACATATTTTCTGCGCACCATCCAGGCGTTATATTACTTCATATTTACAGCACTGACTCAAGATTTTGATCGATAAGCTATCTGTTTGGGAAAACCTGGTATATTTTGATTTAAGAAGTATTTATTTAATATATTTACCAAGCTTTTGAAAGAAGGGAAAACGTGTTCCCAGGGTTTTGCCTCGCATATTTTGTTTTTTGTCCCAAACTTTTGAATAGTTTGTGTATAAGATTAAAACATATGTTTAGCATACGATTGGATATGATTTTATCATCATATGGCGAACATATGTTTTGAACACCTGGATAAAGTTGTTGAATGACGTCGCGAATATTCATAGCGTTATTTGTTAAAAACTGCCACTTTGACATCTTTTTCTTAAAAAAAAAAAACGAACTCGATTACCTCATATTTTTCCATAAATATTTTTGAAATTGCTTTTGTTTCGCTTTGATATCAATATTATCAAGATGAACAGTGTCAAATTCTGTCTATTTTAAGTTGAATTATGCAATGATTAAAGTCAATCACTATTATTTTCTATATAATTCAATGGAAAACAGTGTCACTACAGTTAAAACAAAAGTATGTTAAAGACGTTATTACTTTAAAAAAAAAAAACAACCCAAAAAACCTGTACTGTTGAATGAAAATCAATTTTCACAGAGTACTATATATACATTGTCAAAATACATCGGTCAAATTTTCAGGTGGGGTTTTCGAGTGAGCAAAAAAAGGTCTGTAAACCCGCGACCTACGTTAAATAACAGTTTTAGATTTACAGTGCAAGTTTTTTGTTGGGTTTTTTGATTATTATTATTATTTTTTTTTTTTTTTTTTTTTTTTTTTTTGCGCGCGGTTAGGCCTATATATATCTTTTTAAATTTCTTTTTCGAATGCATTCATGAATCGACAATAATAAATGTGACATCAGGAGATAAATAATATTCAGCTACAGGTCTAAGTAGATATCTTTCAGCAATAACTTGAATTATGGCTGCATATGTATCACTGTTGCGCTCGCCCAACAGACACAGCGACGACATATATTACTTATGATCGAGTCTTAATCGAACGTGTTATCAATGGTAATTTATGAATTAAGTCCCCTGATAGCACTCTTATTAAATAGAAGGCGATAAAAATATTAACCAATGAACATCGCTGGAGGTCCCGCGGCATGACGATTTCGCGCGAAATGCTGACTAAGAGAAAAGAAAAGTAAAAAAGTAAGGGAAATATATGAATTGTCAACATGTGTTTTGTGCAGTAGGTTTATTTTTAATATATCAATTTTATATAGAGCTGTGTTTTTGGTTTGTTAACAATAAGGCAAATCCAGGGCCCGATTTAAACCACGATGGCCCAATACTGTTAAATGCATTTCGTTTATGTCTATGGTAAAATAAAGAATGTAGTTCGATTTTAAGCTGTTGGTTGGTTGAAAACCAAACCGAAGTGAAATACTGTATAATCAGAATATTTTCTTGACGATTGTGTGTAGAGTTCTTGCGATCGCAAGAATGAATTTAAAGTCTTCATCTTTCATGTAGTACATGTGTAAATTGTACTTGTAGTTTGGATTGCCGGGAAAACTGAGCTAGATTTTGAAATAGAAGAATTATGGAAGACGATATCAATGTAGCAACACTACTCGAGACACTAGAAGTAAAATCAAAAGAAGGAAAGGATGGTGTTTATCTACAACTAGCTAAGTAAGGCAGTCACAATTTTGGGTGGCATTGTATGATGCTTACTCCTCCTAGGCACCTGTTCTCACCTCCAGTGATTGGGAAGGCCTATGGGACTATGACCCCACGGTTTAAGTTTTCAATGGGCCATTTTCAGATTTAATGGGCCATCAACATATTTCAATAAATAGCAGATGTGCAGTGGAACATTATTGTTTTAATTGAAACTCTGAACCATGACCACAATCTTTTCCACCGCTCTTGAAAATGTTTCTACTTTGTTTCAATGTCCCCTTCTCAACCATATCATTGCTTTTAACAGCATTGGTATTTGAAGACGGTCTCTTGTGGGTTTTTTTCATTATTTGTATTTTTCACTTTCTGTCGTTTTTATATCTTTCCTTGGACTTCCGAAACTTAAACGCTTGAGTATAAGCATGAGAAGATGTGATGTAAGAGGAAATAGTTTATTGGTTATCTATTTTGATTTGTATTGCTTTAACCAATGAGATTCGGTGTATCAAAATACATAGGAATTAAAATTGAAAGTACAAAAAATAAGTCGTACCCAATTCATTCTAGAGAAAAAAAATGTAAGTTACAATCGATAATGAATGCACACTTTGGCGCATGGATTAGATAATTTAATGCGCCAATTTTCACCTGAATGGGACTATGGCGCAGGGTGCATGGCCTTCCCAATCACTGCACCTCTGGTGTGTCCAGGGGTCCGTGTTTGCTCAAATATCTATTTTGTATTGCTTGTAGGAGTTATGAGATTGATCACTGTTCGTTATCTTCACCTCTCATCGATTAGATGTAGGACGATACACAGACAATGCTCGCTACATCACAATTATACATGTGTCTATATATAATATTTTATCAAATGATAAAGGGATTTTTGACATTAAACTGTTTGACTTCCCAATTCCAAGGGCCCAGGCCCCATTCCAGAAAAGGTGTGGAAAATCACTGTAATATTGTAATAAGTACTTGTTTGTTAACAAAAGATCAATAAAATGCAATTAAAAAATCAAATTGATATGCTTTGACATTCCAAAATTCATTATTTATATGTGTGCAGTGCATTCTCGAGTGTTGGTCTTTATATGCATTGGTATCCATTTTCCATGCTCGCAATAACGACTATAAAATATGGGGATTTTGATTCACATTTAATCCACCAAACATGGGTGATTTTGGTTTGTAAATATGGTAAATTTCCAGTGTTGTTTCCTACTCAGATGTATAGAAAGTTTCATCGTTTGAAAACTGACACATGCGCAGTATCATTACAAGACCGACATATTGTTACCACACTAACCCTCGTAGAAAGTAGAGTTGAAACTTGCTCTGTTCCTTTGCAACTTGAGTAACCAGAGTTCAAACTCTAGTATGACTCATAGTCATCCTTTATGTATGTCTTGTAGTCTACATACTTTCATTTTTGAATTCCAAATGTTTGATAAGTAGTTGGTGTATTGTTTCTTACCTATATTAAAATGCCTGTATCTTTACGTATTTACAAGAAATATTGGTTTGTATTGATACATCATTTATGTTGATTTTTTAAAACTTGCTTGTGGAAATGAAATAAGTGTGTTTAAATTACAAGCGTGTTTCTCACATTGCAGTCAGTTGAAGGAGTATAGTGTAAGCTTAGTTAGCCTGGATGTTGCCAAGAATTCCAAGAAATTGTGTGATTTACTGAAGGAGGATTTGCAAAACAACCACCTTGATCCAAATGGGCTCCAGATCCTGGGATTCTGCCTGCACGACAGAGAGGCTGTGGGGTAAGTGATAAAACAGGGCTTAATATGCCTTGCATGCAGATCTGCTAAACAGACTCATTCCCAATTAAAAATTGGTCTTTTTCCCCCCCAAATTCTGATTTATGATACGACAGTTGCGTGATCAGTACTTGGCTCGTTTCGGGGGGGGGGGGGGGGGGGGGGGGGGAGAGATGAGGTATCTTTTGAAACTGTTTTCATTTATATCTCTACAACCTTAGATATATTTTTGATATGCATATTTAATAGAATTTTTTGTTTTATTTTATTCACAGAATACTGTAGTACACTATATATTTATTAACACCTGAGGTAAAAGATGAAGCATATACACCTTTAATCATGATATGTATGAATGGCTTTCCATTTGTTTTTCTACCTACAATGCTTTATTTTATGTTGAAGTAATTCTCCCAAAAGGCCAAAATGGCAATTTTTGGGAAAATATGGGGACAGACCAGAGAGGTACAGGTCACCCAATAATAAAAAAAAACAACCTACAATCAATGGGGCAGAAATATCTGCAACATCCATATTGCTGTGTTCTTGCATTACTGTCTCCAAAATTTTATATACAATAAAATCCTAACATTATTTCAACTACACTCATGTCTAAACTCAGCTTCAAATGATTTCCTTTATTGATGTAGCCATGTTAGGTAGCCAGTCAATTCAGACCCCATTGATTTTTGCATCTTTTCTTTACTGTGTATCCAATATCAGCGATTTTTTTTCTACCCACTGATATTGGTACCTGTACCCATTCAATTGGGAAAAATAGCGTCAAAATCGAACAAATTGGGAATTCTCTACCAATGTATCGGCAAAGGATTTAAACTAAAAGAAAAGAAAAAAAGAACAAAACCAGAAGTAGTCATCTCTTTACAAACTTTTTTATGCTAATATTTGCTGTTGTGAGACATAAGGAATCGTCTTATGCTCGTTTTAGAATCGTCATAGTTCTACATAACACACGCACTGCCATGATCTGTACTTTCGATTTAATACCGGAAGTGGACATTTTAGTTAACTTGTACAATGTTTCAGACTAAGGAAATTACGATGTCAGCGGTCTACTTTTCGGAAAGTAAATTGGGATTTTTTTCATCTCAAAATTGGGGGAAATCAATGGTTTTTGGCATTGGGAATGGTATCGTTTATCGGTACCAGTTTTATATGTATAGTAAGCTCTGAAGTATTGAAAGGTAATCGTGGTATGTTAAATAAGTCTAGTCTGATCTCCGTCCCTACCACTCTGATTTTAAGTTTGACTTTCTTTGGTTTCCAACACGTGCTGAGGAATTGAAAACTAAAGAGTCATGTCACTCTAGCAGATGAAATAATTACACATACTAAGTCTTCAAGTTTTATAAGTTTAAACAAATATTTGGTGATTATTTTAGTGAATGTTTTCTTTTACTTTAGAAATCTGTCCGCGGACTTCTGTCAAGGAATTTTATCCTTTTTGTGTGATTGTGTGGAGAAAACAGAGGACAAAAATGTCTGTGCTAAATGCTTGTGGTGCCTTCATCAGCAAAACATTGCAAAGGACATCGTTAGTCAACAGGTAGGTGGTCAGTTTATGCATAGAATAGGGAAATTCGGGGGTGGGGTATATAGTTCTTGCTTTGTCAGCAAAAACTGTAACCTTGGCCGTAACTTTTGACTGGATGGTGATTACTTTTATATTTCACATGTATATTGTTTGTGACAAGACCTTCCTTTTTGGTATCAAACATTTGAAAGATTTGAGAGGTATACTACATCGTCATAATGGCTGACTTCCTTTTAAAACATGATTGAGAATACAAATATCAGCAATATTTGTCGATTCCTTTGAGAGTTAATTGCCTAGCTGAGTAGCTCAGTAAGTTGGAGTGTTGACTGCAGAACTGTAGTTCACATGTTCGAGTTAGCGGGGTTTTAATTACTTTGAACAATATGTGTGTGAGTAAACTGAACACTGGATTGTAGGTGGAGTCCATACTGACAGTAGTGGAACAAGGGATACAGAGGTGGAAAATGCAGTCATCGATGGTGGAGCACGAAGCCTCACAAGTCATTTATCGGTGTGTGGATAAATAGCATACAGAAAGAGATGCACATAATTCATGTCGTTTATTAAGAACAAAAATGTCTAGATTATTATTTTTTTAATCTGTCCTTGAAAATACATTACATGTGAAATCAGTAGACACGAACAACTATATCATGGAAATTAATTAATACTTTTGATACATAATGTAGTTATTGTATTGAAATTCTGATGTCATAATCATGAATAATTACTCAAAATTCTCCGAATATTAACACAATATCGTTGTTTTTCTATAAAAATGACTTTAGAAAGTATACATGTAGGTTTGCATCACATTACATCACAAGCGGGTCGGCCAGGTTCAGTCGCCGGGGGCCAGATTGAGATAGCTCAGTTGGTAAAGCACCTGGCTGGAGATTCACGGGGCCCGGGTTCGAATCTCGGTCTGGTCCGTTGCATTTTCTCCCTGTTACATTTGGTGCCTTAGAAAAAGTAGATAAATACACACTGCATTGCCATATCTTCACATTCCCAATGTTTTTAACTTTTATATCTTTACCAATTGAAAGGATCGACTTTTCCTCATGAATGTGAATGAAGTACGTATGTGTCTTGATAAATATAGTACAACTGCATGTATTTTAACAGCTGGGCGGAGTATAAAAAATAAATTTCATTTTTGATAATACACGAGGGCATGAACAGCAACGCTTCACATCAGCACACATTTCATGAAATGCTAACAAGCTTCAGTAAATGTGCTGGCATGAAGTGTCACAGTTCATGTCCTCATATATTTTCAGAAGTGAAAATTATTTCTTTGTTCTAATTTTTGTGTAGGTTGTTAAAGGACTACAGAAGCAGAGCTCCAGATAATTTTTCACCACAAAGAGTATTTACTCCCTGATTTTCAAATCAATGAGTATTTTGCTTTTTAGAAAAATTCAAAAGTGTATTTTGTTAATTTACTGATTATCTTTGCGATTTTGCACAGAAGATGTCACCAGATAAACGATATTTCTTCCGTTATACTTTAACTTAAAGTTTATACTAAAAGACTGCTCCAGCTACTTACGGGGAAAATCCTTTGCATGCAGTTCTTTTTATTAAAACTATTCATTGTCATTGGGAATTTGATATTTATCATTGATGCATTAAATATGAATATGTCAGACAGTCACATGATTATGATCCAATTCTGTATATCATTCGTCCACAATTGATAATACAAGTTTTTTTTCCTGTGCTTTCGACCGCACACTAACTCTTAAAGAAAATATAACAAGTAGGCCTATATAATAGCGTTTTGAGTTAACTCTTCCAATTTTTCAGAATTGTGATTGTCATCAAAACGTATTTCATAGCGCTAAATATCATGTATGATCAAGCCCTGGGCTAACCTCAATTCATATGAATGGATTATTTATATCGTACTACATGTATCACAAATACGCGGACTAATACGCATTACTTTGGGAGTGTAAAGCGTATTTACATTCGCTAATGCGTAATTGTATGCATGATTTTCAAATTCAATGCGTATTTGGTAAAATGTAATGAGTATTTACTCTGAAACGCAACTTGTCTGGAGCTCTGAGAAGTGAAATTTATTTCTTTGTTCTATTACCGGACTATATGCTGGGTTTTTTTTGTGTAAGTTGTTAAAGGACTACAGAAGTGAAATTTATTTCTTTGTTCTATTTTTTGTGTAGGTTGTTAAAGGACTACAGAAGGGAAATGGAGAGTCACGCTCTCAGATGGGGGAAGCTCCTACTTCCTCTTATGGCACACAGAGCCATTAAAATCCATGAAAGAGCTTTAGAGGTGGTCAAGGCAGAGTTTTCTGCCGTTCTCATTCACCAGAGGGAGCTATCTCAGGCTCTAATTCCAGAGTTTAAACTGGTAACTTATAATTGTGTTGCAATGTCAGGATTGGTAAAAACACGGAGAAATGAAATCCGTGCTCTTGTTCATTACATGTATTGAAATGCTTTAAGTTTGAAATGGATTTCCTTGGAATATCTGCTATGAAAAGGAATATGCTCACTCTCTCAAAAGAATTTTTATTTACATGTTCATTGTCGAATTCCTTTCAATATAGCATGTAAAATATTTCTTGTTTACTATACGCATATTGAATTAATGGATTGTTCATTGATGGTGTTAATTAAATACAATTAACATTCCCCTTTCTTTTTTAGAGAGTTGGTTCTGATTTGAAATGGTTTTTCACATGCCAAGAGGAAATCCATGCTTTGGAATGCTGGGAAATATATGTACAGATTTGTGGAAAGGTAATCCATGTGTCCTCTGAGATTTGATTATGTTAGGCTATCTGCCAAAATGAATTTTATATTTGAATTTTAATGACAGCATGTTTGTCTTAAAAATGATGTTCAAATCCATTTTGTAGATTCTTTTTAATACAGTAAGAGAACTTGCATCCACGTTTTCATTGTTGGAGTATTTGTGAATATGCACTGTTTTCCTTTGTTTTCATTTATCCAAGTTCATGGATTTACAATGTACATGTAGTTCACTTGCCAATGTGCAACCTGGAGTCCAATGTTGAGTTTCTTTTATATTTTTGGCATTTGTTAAGAAATTGAAATATTAGTTTGAAATATTGCTTTATTACGGCCATAGAATCGAAGATTCAGGGGCATATTGTTCTTGGTCTGTCTGTGGCACAAAACTTGAAGTGAAAACTTAAACCTTAGTTATATTTTTTACACCATAAGAGTTAGATCTTTCATATTTGGTATGAATATTTCTTGTGGCAAGACCTTTCCATTGACACCAAAATCTTTGATCTTGTGACCTTGACCTTTGACCTGCTTCCAATTTGTTGTAATCCAGACATCAAGATGGCGCTCGATAGGTAGGAGGTCGTTTTTCGTGAGCACAAAGTTTGGAAATTTACGACTAAATAGTGAATATTATGGCAGTTTACTTCTAAGTAAGTGAGAAACAAACATTCTAACATCTAAAAGGAGTCTTTACATCGAGAAAAACTTGCAACCGTACTTTGAATACAGGATTATTCCAATTTCTGTGATTCGTGAGTACTATTTACGATTTACTACAGTGTAGTAGAGCGCCTTAAAAAATTTTTGTTGAGCGTCTCCTTTGTCGAACTTTTAAATTCAGGTGCGTTATTATGGCAAATACCAGAAAAGGATCGGAGAAAAATAAAACATTGTCCGAGAAAAGTGATGATACTGCTGGATCAAGTGATCAAACGTTGGCAGCCATTAGGTCTGACTTACGGGAAATTAAAGAAAACTTACAAAAAACAGTGAAAACATGTGATCTTGAATCCATGGTAACAAATATTGTAACAGGTCTCCTTAAAAGTTATGAGAAAGAGGCAGAAAAACGTGAAACACAGTTAAAACAAAAAATAGACAGGCTTACAACGGACGTTGATAAACTAACGATGGAAAACGAAACCCTACGGGAAAAAATTTGTGAGGCAAATAAAAATAACAGGGATCTACAAAAAGAAATGAATGAAGTCCGTGATTTAGCGACATTTTCCACAGTGAAATCGAATTACAATGAACAGTACAGTCGAAAAAATAACATCAAAATATATGGCATCCCAGAAACAAAAGGAGAAAACATCGTAGAGGTAGTAAAATCTACATTGAAAAATCTAATTAAGTTTGGAGATCCTTTGTTCCACTCACATGGTTCATAGGGTTGAAATGATGCAGCACCTTTACAAATCACTCAGCCTTTACGCAAAAGTGTCGATTGAATTATGTTCTATTCAATATCGTAACATACAATGTTTATACATTGGGAGACATTTATCTTGCTTTAAATGTACTTTTGATAGAGAAGTCAATTTTTTCTGCATTATCACCGCTTAGAATGGCAGGTGCATGTGTCATGTCTAAGTTTTGCTACTCTCTGCAACTTGTGATTGATATTATGTGAAATGTCCCATTGTATGACAGCTGACTGTGCAAACGAAAACTAAACAGATTTATAATTAAGATTTTAACCATGCTGAGACAATCTCATGATTTACTTGTTGTCACAAGAATGTGACCTTCAATGTGTTTTAAGTCTAGCGAATGAGTGAATCTAACATCTAATTTTCATTACGTTTGGTTTGGTATTGATGGACACGAGAACTTAAGTGATGATGATAATCGTTTAGAAAATAATATACAACAATATTTCACATGATTTGATTTTCTGGACTGTTTGTAACTTCAGTTTTGAATGTTTGTTCTTTGTTTCTTTTAAGTTTCTAAAAGAACCATAAAAACAGCTGATAATACTGGATTGTCACTGGAAATTTTTCACTGATTTAACTTCTCAAATTCAGCAGCATATTACAAACATACAGGTTTCTCCTGTGTTTCATTTACTGTTCAAATAATTGTATGTATACGTGTGGGTACATAAGAAATCAAACGTAGAAATGTGCAATCTTTTTTCTTCAGGAGCTACATCATGGAAGTTTCATAAACATGCTGTTACCTATTATGGAGCTGGCTTTTAAGGGTTCCAATGAGGTCAAGGTTCGAGCTTTTCAAGCCTGGCAGGTTCTTATAGACAATTTTGCCACCAACCACGGTAGGAAAACTTTCTGATGTTTTACTACATATATTGGCTCAGTAATATTTAAATTTAAATTAGGTTATTTAAATTACACTGAAAGAAAGTGTGTATGTAAAACAAGCCTTTTAGAATCTGAGATCAGAAAGAAGAGAAATTTAATTATCTTGTACAGCAAGTAATTGGATTCAAGCTTGGAATGAATATAATTTCTGAAAGGTATACTGAATTGTCAGTAATGTACAAATTTGTTTACATTTAAGATATTTTGACCTGTCCCAAGAGAATTAAACTGGTAATGCAGGTTCTGAAATCGAACAATGCGAAGACAGAAGCTGTTGCCATGGCAAAATTGGATGTATGGTGGCATTTTATCTGGTTACTTGGATCAAAGGCTTCGGCGAGTTTTGAGCAGGTAATGATTGTTATGTCTTTATGTACAGTTTTCCTGCTCATCCTCTGTTGACCACACGGACACAGTATGGGCAGAGATGTGTTGCGGTTCACATGAGAAGAAAAAACAGTCAATAAATAATCGCACACACATGCAGAACATGGTGTGGTTGTTTCAGTAGAAAATGTAAATGTATGTAGCGTGTGTTTATAGGTCACTTGAGTTACTCGGGTAACCTATTACAATTAGTAGTTGTTCGCTAATTGTTAACATTGGAACTTAATCAACTTCATCTCTGAAGCTGCCTGGCCATCATAATTAGTATTCGAGTCTTCGAGGTATTGGGAATTTCATTTTGATTTATCAAAACTTTTTTTTACTACCAGTAAAGGTGCTTGTCATCTTTTGACAAAAAATGATTATACAGTCTTCACGAAAAACGGGCCACCGGTTAACGTCAAAGACTGATTATATCTCCTGGTACAACAGAAAGTTCTCATTTATTGTAGAAAACTCCAAAATTGGAGATTCCCTTCATGAGATGATGTATGACGTAAGCACTTCGTTTGCAACGGAAAATATCTTGCAGATTTAGAAATGTACATAATCAAAAGGTTACTGATTGAAAGCTTTATATCACTCGTATCCCGGACTGAGACTTTACTTCGCAGGTTTGCTTTGTGAAATTTACCAGCAAAACTTTATTTTCACGATTGTAAATTTGTTTGTACATGTATAAGAAGTATAGTAGTACATTGTGTAGATCAAAGAAGATAATCGTAAGAATTATATAGGTAAATTTATGGTGATGGTGTTTGTAGTGCTCAATACACATAAGCTGACTGCGAGTCTATATGAAAGGAAGGTCTCGACTGTGAAAGGTACATATAATATACACAAACGTTGGTCTTTGCGCAGATGTGGACCTGAAATTAAGTCAGCTTTACCACAGAAAGGTAGCGGTTTGGCATATTTTCCGATATTCAGGCAATAACCTATAAATATCAAGTTTCCTGCAGATACATCTACACTGTAATTTCCTGTGGAATTTGGATTTGTTTATTTTTAGGAGCTGTGGAATGAAGATGTATCGGAACATGTTTTTCCTTTGTATTTTGTAATGAAGCAATGATTATAATGGCATCGCATTTCTCATCTACATGTACATTGTCATTTGTAGGTGTGTTTGCCTCTAATACAATTTTGTGTGGGAGGATCTAAAGGTGGTGGAGGCCTAGGAACACCAAGTAAGACCGAGATCCAGACAAAATATTTTTTCCAAATTCACTATAATGTAGAGGAGTAACATGCCTATCAAGTCAGTGGAATTTAATGCCCTTATACAGTTAATAATAGATGGCAAGTTGAGGATGCACCTGTATACAGTGCTCAGTATTTAAATATTGAAAACCCCTTGACTTGTTAGCTCACTGGGACAAATGTCCGGAGAGCTACTGTGACCCAGGTGGTGGCGACAGTGTTACACTTGCAGGGGAAAATTTTAACCTCAACTGTTCGTTATCTTTGCCTTTCATCAAATCACATCTGCAAATGAATATTGGATATTTATGCATTGACTCGATATATTAGAGCTGATATACATGTAAGTTGTAGGATGAAGAGAAATTGTTCTTCCTTCGGTGTCTAAAACCTGTCTTTATTGATATAGGGACACTGACTAATGGTACAAGTCCAAGGACCCCCAGGATGAACTTAAGTGGGGGGAATTCTATCGGGACAGCATATCTGAAAATTCCCAGTCTGCAGCTAAAAGGATGCGAGGTGTTGGCCCATTTCCTGGGAGGCTTGACTGACGATGTTGATGTTCCCAAGCACTCCTTCTCTCTGGGTAATGACTGATGTTCATTTTTGAAAATATTGTTCATATATATATTACAAGTTTAGCTCACATGAACTGAAAGCTCAAGTGAGCTTTTCTAATCACTTTTTGCATCTGTCTATCCATAACTTGTACAACATTTTTGACTTCTTCTCTAGAACCACAGGGCTAATTTCAACCAAACTTGCCATAAAGTTTTCTTCTGTATAGGGATTCTAATGAAGTGCTTTTTGAGGTGGAGATAATTGTGAATTAGTCTAAATTTTGTGCAAGAATCCCTCTGAAGTGCAGATTGAAGTTTGTTTAAATCATCACCCTGGGGGTAGGATAGGGCCAAGATAGGGGGTCAAAGCTTATCATTAAAAATCTTATTGCATGCAGATCAGCTTACATGCAAGACTTACATGTATTTGATATTCATTTTAAAATTCATGGATGCCGTTTTCATGTAATCTGTATGTGATGTGGTGGTTTTAAGTCTTTAGATTTTTCTGTACTGTATTTTCAGATCCTCTGACTTACGAAATAATAACTGGGCCAGCGTTTTTCGTCAAGCAGTCTGGTGTATTTGTTCAGTATGCTTGTGAGCTCATATGTGATCTCGGATCCCAGATTCCAGGTAGAAGTTGTTATTGTATTTCTTTAGTTTATTACTGTATCTGAAATCAAATAAAAGATAAATTGGATTGCATTATTATTGTATATGAAGAATTAACAAGTAAACCATTTTGATACAATTTACATTGCATAATATGCATTATAATTTCATGTAACGGTAAGACCAGAAAAAAAATCTTTAGTTTCTCAGGCACCCAGGATTAAAACCCCTTAAAAAAAACTCTGTTTGCCTCTGACATTATATGTTGAGTTTTTGGCCTGCGAAATTGAAGATTTATTTAATTTTGCCTAATGAATTTAAAAAAAAAAAAAAAAAAGTAAATGAAAAGTTTAATGTCATTGTAAATTCCTTTGTTTAGTATTGGTGATAAAATTTTTGTTGATATAATGTATGGGATATTTGATGTTTTTACTTTGATTAAGCTATGTGAGGTTAGTATTAACTCTATAAATCTTCTGTTTACAGAGGGCCTGTTGCTGAGAATCTGGTTTTCGCTCATTGCCCACATGAAGAATGGTCTGGACAGTGGAACAAGAGGAGAGATGAAAGACACTGTTACAACATTCCTGACCCAGTTCCAGATTCTGGTTCTGAGTCAGACTCTGACACCCAAAATCATCCTGGTAGGTAGAAACAACAGCAGGGCAATGGGTTCAATGTATTCCAAAGTAAGGAAACTGTGACCTGGTGTTGTCTACAACTGTTTCATATAGATACATTTTTGTATGCATACAGTCTACTCGGATAAATTGTAGTTCTGGGGATCAGTTGGTTATTTATATACAAAGTTAAAAATAACAAGGTTGAACTCTTTTATTATCCCCTCGTGCAACTAGTTGCGGAAGGGATATAGCATCGCTACTGTGTGTGTGTTTGTGTGTCCATTACAGCTTGTGGGCAAGATTTAAAGAGAACCTTTGCACTAATGATTCTCATCCTTTGCATACATATGTGGCATTGTAAAAAGACGAACCCTATTCATTTCCAAGTTACTCGGTGAAATATTTCTTAAAATATCACGTCTTTACTACCTAAAAACTGTGAAATTTTATTTATGAGTTGACAATACTCACTTCCGGTTAATTCAAACTGGTACCCAGTCAAGTTACGATTCTGGTCGCTTCGGTTGCACCAATTAACAGGGAACCAGTTTAAAGAAAATGAGACAGCTTACGTCTGCTGCAGGTAAGTTTGTATTTGTGCATTGTCATATTAGGCCTAGTGCACGTTGGCGTGCGCAAAGACCGTCTGTAGGAATTAAAAGCGCTATCTCTGACGCTGAGTAATTAAAATAATTTGATGAACGTCGCGGTTTCATTACCAGATTACCCCACGTGTTTACAATACAGAATTAATTCAGATTACCACACATGTCTGTTTACAGAATTAATTCTTGAAAGTTATAAAGATATTTCACAAGCTTCGTCGACCTGTCAACACCGGTATATTGTCTTTTTACATAACGAAAAAATATTGATTTCGTGGGAATTTTCTGAGTTCATGCATTCTGCATACAACAACTGTGAGGTACAATGTATATTCAGGTAAGTAAATTACTGAAATTTAGTGCATACATGATATGTTTCTGCTAGGAATAAGGGAAAATGTCCAATCACGTATGTATATGCGCCCCCCCCCCCCCCCCCCCCCCCCCCAAGATAATATGCACCTTGATAGGTTTATTAAAAATGCCATATTAATTATCCCCCACCACCACCTAATGATGTTAGAGGTATCTGAATTTTAATCAATAATAAATAGCTATATATATTTAACAAAACCTCTATATGAATATATAGAATGGGAAGAATAAGGGAAACTGCACAATCACATATCCTCCCCTCCCCCCCAAATGATATGCACCTTGATAGGTTTATTAAAATGCCATGTTAATTATGCCCCCCTTCCCCCACCACCACCAAATGATGTTAAAGGTATATGAATTTTAATAATAAATAGCTATACAGTATAATCTGTCTAAACCGGCTGTGTGTGGTTCCAAAGAAATTGGCCGGTTTACACAGTCCAGAGTGCAGAATGTTGAAAAGTATGAGAGTTGCTTTCGCTGTCTATTATGTATTGTCCATCTGTATATATATATATATGTGTATATAAATATATTGGCTTCATTCCTCATTTATGCCTTGAAAATGCATGCATATGTTCATGATATTTCCTGCCGCGAGGGGATGCTCTGCTTAGCGGTGCCCTTGTTCATTTTGGAATAATTAAATTCTAATTTAGATCAGCATTTAATAAACCTTTGAACTAGTGACTGGTCACAAATTTATTTTGTAAACTGGAGATATGTATAACGAGATAAGCAACTTCCCCGAGTCTCGTATAATCACAAGGCCTGCATTACTTTGGTAAAATTGTAATCGCGCATACCTTTTGAATAATCAAACCCTCCAAATCCTATCACTAAAGCATTCCAGATATGATATTTTACTTGTACGTAAAACGAAAGTTAAGTTTCGAAAGGAGACATGTGATCTCAGTTTCAGGGTTTTGTTTTTTTTGTTTTTGTTTTTTGTTTTGTTGCTAATTAATAGCATATTTCTTTAATAATTGCACTGGGACTAAAATTGTTATACCCCTTAATTTTTTTCCTTTGAAGGAGTTCCTTATTTCTGTTTTATATACATGTATATCTGTGTGAACATATCGTGTATAAAATGAAATTAGATTTAAATTCTCTCTTTCAAATTATCCATACATGTACATATTTGTAGGTTAAGCATGGAAATTATCAATACATGTATTTGAATCCCTAATGCTGCAGTTCTTTTGGAATTGGGGTATTTCCTATCGCCATGTGGAAGTCCAGGATTAGACATTTATCAGTGAACAATAAGACTCGCTGTAGAATTTGATTTTGACTGTGAAACATGCAATGAAAATGCCACGGGTAAAGAACCGGTCTTGAGATGCCTATACATGTGTCGAACTTTTGACTATGTATTCTCCAGCTGTTGTGAGAACAAATGAGGAAGACCTCGATCAATATGACCATTAATATGTAAACTTGTCAGTTCAGGTGACTGCTAGATCACTCCAAACTAAGAGATGCTAATAGTTAAGGTAGTGATTGCATGGCATCACGTGGTTTAATTCATGTATTATCTAAAAAGAGACTATTTTCGTTTGTGATTCCGGAATACGTCAAACGCTAAGCATCAGTATTAATGAGAGACAATGGAAACAAAGACTTGTCAGATATAACCAGACACAGGATAAAGTGAAAATATGTTTAGAAATATACAAGTAAAATAAGATACAAATGAAAAATCCCTTGTGTTTTGATTATTGAATTAGGCCTATCTTATAAATAATAGTCATAGTTTACGTCTCCATGATTCATATCCATCCCCCCCCCCCCCCCCCCCCCCCCCCCCCCCCCCCCCTGGTTAATTTTCAGTCTTACAAAACGTAAATTTAATTCACAAACCACTAAGCCTATTAAAATTATGATATATAGTGCTATAAATTTCATAACATGAATATGGTGTTTGTGCACATAAATCTAAAATGCTGGGTGTAATATCCAAGGGAAACTGTTAGGCCAAGGAATCACGTACGGGTTATGTAAACGCGTCATTTTGAGCAAAAAATATCGATAATATTAATCATATACATAGATTTAAAACACTTTATTTCGCTACAAATATTCCCATCCTCCACTTTGAGATCGTCAGTTAAGAGGCTCCGAGTCGGGGAATCGAGGAAATCTACTATGTAATTAACGTGGATGTTAAAAGAAATCAAAAAGTGTGAATTTCGAAAACAGCACTTGCTGTTAATATGATTTTCTCAATTAGTTCAGTTATTTCTTATAATTTAAAAAATAATGAAAGTTTTGTTGTTTTTCATAATCGCCTGGTTTGAAAAGAGAAAAAAAAAAAAACGTCGTAGGTAATACGACGTCACAATGCACAGCTTACATCAGCTGTGATATATTTCCAGCGTTTTTAACATACGCTTACAGAGCATGAATATACAAGTAATTTCAAATAGAAAGTAATAAAAACATCCCCAAAGCAACAGTACTATCATTCTATGTAGAATAAATTCAATAATAAACATCAAAACATTTTCATAGTTTTAATATGAGTTGAAATAAATGCATGTAAGATGCATATCTATTGTAATTATCACCTGCAGCATTTATGTAAGGAGGGGGAGGGGGTAACTATAGTGATCATAGTGCCATAGTAAACCTGAAAACCAATATTTTCAGAAAAAATTCCTCCTAACATATGTTAAATAAAAAAAAATAATTGGTCATTTATTCCTCAGGGGCTGAAATTATGTCTGCTTTGGTGAATAATTGCCTTCTAAAAATTGCAAAATTGCTCATAAGCAGCCCTGCTTCTACTTCATATGAAAATAAATGGACATATTAATACAAATTATATATTATTTAAGGCTTTAACTTCAATTTGATATAAAATTTGTATCCCTTACCCCTTTTGTATCATTTTTAAACATCACCTCAAATACATGTACCATTTATTACGGAAAGTCAACAAGAGGGGTTACTATGACAACCGTAGCATCACAATTTCCGTGAAAACCATATATGATACTCTCATAATGAATTGCAGATACTGTCAACTACAAAATATGTAAAAATAAAAAAATTTCATAGATTCATTAATTTTCAATGACCCATGCAATCACTACCTTAAGCAATTTCAGATTAACGAATAAGAACTTGTAGGGGAATTTTATTCCAAAATTAGAGATATTTAAAATTAAGAAACTTCAATCTACATCTGAAGTTGAGTAAGGTGAATAATACTATTTACTATGCGAAGCCTCCAAATGTTAAAATTCTTTTCCTGAAGTTTTTAATGTGGCCATATAAAATGGGTTAGTGTGTACACGTTACCATGGCAATGCTATATCATATTGATACAAAATAATCAATGAAAGAATACAGACGATAGCTTACGCATTGATGCAAAATAATCAACAAAATAATACAGACGATAGTTTATGTATTGATACAAAATAATCAACGAATTAATACAGACGATAGTTTACGTATTGATACAAAATAATCAACGAATTAATACATGATAGTTTAGGAATTGATGCAAAATAATCAACGAATTAATACAGACGATAGTTTAGGAATTGATGCAAAATAATCAACAAAATAATGCAGATGATAGTTTATGTATTGATACAAAATAATCAACGAATGAATACAGACTGTAGTTTATGTATAATCTGTATGTATATTATTGATATAATAATACATGTAAGTAAATCATCAGTATGGGAATGTTAACATGGTTGTGGTGTGTTTCAGAAACTGTTCAATGCCGTGTGTTGCATACCCAGCAAGGCCCTCATCTCCACAGCATACAATGTCAACTGCGGAGAAAAACTTCATGTAGGTTTTCCATTATCAAGTTGAGATGCAACTCAAAAGTTGTGCGGTATAAATATTTTTGTTGAAATTACTGAGATTTGTGTGCATACACATGCTTTATTTTTTAAAAGAAATATATTTGAAACCTTGGAACACATTGAGCTTGGAGCCAGAGATAGCTTCCTGTACTCTACATAGAAATTTCTGTCGGGTTATTTCAGGGTACTCCAGCACTTTTCCTTCTGCAGCTGTTGTTGACTCCAAACTTACTAAAAGACTGCTCATCCTTAGAGAGGTAAGGTTTCTAAATAATTTTGAATTGTGAACTAACCAGACAGATATGATATTATTGAAGGAAGACCATACAAAATTATCTGTTCTTGGTCCACATTTTCCAATATTGATGAGGGAGGACATCCCCCCTCCCTGTCTTTTTATTGTGAATAAGAATGAGGGAGGCTTCTTGTGGTACCATGTGATCTTGATATTCAATGAAATGTGGTAAACAGATAGAGAACCAAGGCTAGTGTACGAGAAATAATGTTTTACAGCTCACTTGCCCATTTCTTTTCAGTTTTATTAATGGCTACACTGTATTTTCTCATCTTTGGGGATACTTTAACATTTTTGTATGTTTGACAAATTGGGTGCTGGCCTTCTATTAAACAAGTCTTCATTAGAAACACAGTCATCTAAAATCAAGTTTGTGGAAAACACCCAGAACTGAGTTTGACATTGATTTGCTTTCCAGCTATACTGCTTTATACAGTAAGCTTGTAAACATTGGTATTGGAGGCACGGGATCCCTAGAATTTGCTCAGTCAGTGTTACACCTGCTGGACATTAGTGCCGAGTTTGTGGGCAGTCCCGAGTTGCTATGGAGACTATGGAGTACAGTGGTTAATCCGCTACACCAGCTTGTTCAGAAGGTAAATACATTGTTAAGAGATCACTCCCTGTATTCGCAGAGGAACATTGACACAAAATGGACTTAAATGTACTTCATGGTGGTTACAAATGACAAAACCCTTGTTAAATCAAAGGTTTTCTTGGAGTCTGATTTTATATGTCCTGTAAGAATAGTTGCCCATATTTAAGTTATTTCCCATTGTTTAACTTAAATTGTGATTTACACGTCAATAGCAAGTTTGAGTGTGGTGTTATGCTGTACATGATGCTATGAGTTCTGATTATAATTTAAGGTTTTGAACGCAGCAAAATTCAATTTGAAGTTAGGAATTACTATATTTTATTATCAATAAATGCAAATTCCAATTATTTTCAATGTTTAAAATTTTTGGAAATGAATGAGTTGGCAAAAACTCAGTCCTCATCCTGTCTTCTGACAGCTACATTTGTAGTACATACATGCGGAAGTGCCACAAAACACCCTAAAGCAATAGTATTGTTATCTACAAGATGTTAACGTAATAATTGGCTTGTTTGTCGATTAAATCTAATCCATTTACAAAATGGATAACAGCTGTTCTCGGACCTCGCTCAAGGTCAGTCCTATTAAATGAAGTGAAAATTACACTGATATAATATACAGTTAATCGCACGGATATAATGTACAGTTAATCACACTGATATAATATACAGTTAATCACACTGGGATTCGTCTTTGGTTGATTAAAAACAAGATTCGAAATAAACTCGTGTCTATAAATCCAAGACCAGTTAAAAACATTTCAGACTAGTAAACACTTTATGGCACTAGTGAGTCCACACAGACTAGTGAAAATCCAGATATCAATCTTGAATTGGTTAAGATTTTTGCAAATTTGTCCGAGTTTCTTAGATGTTTGAACTTGTGATCGAATACTTGTATGGTTATATGCTTGTGTGCCAATGACATGCTGACCTTCTGAACATGTGGAGGTTTGTAAAAGGGAATACATGAGTCTCTTGGTGGTCATTGTATGCTTCTGAAAGATAAAAGTAAAGTATGGTCGTCTTTTTCTACAGTTGGTGCCAAACTGAGTTTGTAGCTGTGAATTGTTTCAAATTTTGACTTGTATTGTTGATTAAATACTATTGATTAAAACTGAATTTATGTTTTCATTAGGTCACCTGAGTCACTTAGGTGACCTATTATTGTTGATCGTCGTCCGTTAACAATTTTACATTAAAACTACAAGGCCTATAGTTACCATTTCTGATGTGGATAAAAGGAATGTACATGTAAATTGTGAAATTTATTATCTCAGCACCAAATCTGCAAAAAAAACTGTCAAATTTTCAAAAATCGTCTTTACTCCCATACGTGGAAGAAAAAGAAATGCATGGTTATGATGTCTGTGAAGTCCTGTACTAAAATTTATGAAATGCATGACACCTGGATCAGGGGTTCTGGCTCAAGGGGGCAGGGCCAATATGACCACATGGTGAACATGTATTTATCTTACAAATTCTTTGTACCCATATACATGCAGATATCAGACTCCATGTATGGATTTTGATACTCAGATGACCGTTAAGTCTTGTGAGCCTCTTGTTTTATGTGATATAGTGGGTGGACTGGTGAGATGGGTGGAGGACTAATGAAATTAATAGTCACTTTTCTGTGTGGACAGTCCAACTAGTTTTGAAAAAAGTTTATTTCCAATACTGAAAAGTATTCTGTTTTCTGCTCCATCCCAGCCTCACCACACTCACTTAATAGAAAAACCCATGGTGTTGATCATGATAAATACCCCGAGTTAAAATCCTCACCCTATAGAAAAACCCACGGTGTTGATCATAATCAATACCCTGAGCCAAAATCATACGGTCAATGAAGTAAAGGTTAGCAGCTAAAAATAAGATCAACCATGCAGTTTTAGTGAATCTATATTTGTTTTTTTCCATAGACAAATGAAGTGAACCAGGGTGATGCATTGGAGCACAACTTCAGCTGTTTGTATGCTGTCCTCCTGTTTCCCATTAAACATCAACTCCCAGCGAAAATGCCACAGGTCTGTAATATACGTCAGTGAAAAATCAACTCCCTGTGAAAATGCCACAGGTCAGTTATATTATGTCATTCAAAAATCAACTCCCTGTGAAAATGCCACAGGTCAGTTATATTATGTCATTCAAACATCAACTCCCAGTGAAAATGCCACAGGTCAGTAATTCATCTGAAATGCAATTTAATTGATGACTTTTACCTTTACTATTTGTTAACAGTTATATGCTTTTGTATTTAATCAGTTTTCATCACATTTTACAAAATTAAATAAAAATTGTATGGTGTTCTTTCAAATGTGCTCTGATGTTTAACAAAACTCTATGGACTTATAGTTTTTAATGAAAATGTGTTTTAGATGACAGTGAAAACGTTGCAGAAGACCTGGTCTGAGATCTACCAAACATTTGCCAGGTTATCTGCCCTTGTTACAAATGCCGAGGCCAATGTCTGCTGCGAAGATTTGTGTCATCAGATCAATAAGTGTCTGAAAGACGCACATTCGATGGTGAGTTGACTCTGCACATTTAGTTTTTTCAGTCTCGATTGATTTTATGCTTTCTAGATCATCAAAGATGGGGGGGGGGGGGGGGGGGGGGTATATTATGCTTGGACTGTCTTTTTTCATCTTTAACCTTATCAATGTTGTGTGACTGCTTAGGTCAAAATAAAATTTGCTGCAATTGTGAAATGGTCATGCTGGAGGGGGGAGAGGGATTACAGTGTATATTTCATAGATACCACTTGGTTTGATGTGTATTATAAAGAAGACAACTTTATATACATACTTCATGACCTGAACAGATGAAGATCAATTATATACTACAAGGAAATGGGGCTAGTATTTGGGCGATAGTGTCTCACATGTTTAGATAAGGGTATTGTTATCTAACCCAGGTTTAAGGAACCAAGAGGCATGACTATTGCAGTACAATTTCAAATGCCTATGAAATACAGAGATTATTGGAATGTTGATATACATGTAGGTTGTGCATGTAAATCTGTTTGGCTAAAGAAAACTTTCCACAGTACACGCCCTTTTCTCGGTTGTAATTCTACCCAGACAAGCAATTCCCAAATATTTACTTCCATTGATTTTATATGTAAATGTAAATGTGGATAGTTTGTATTTGTAGAGCCTACATGAACTAGATTTTCTGAGCCAGACTTGTCAGACAATGCTGGGGGCATTTGACTTCTCTTCTCTCGGTGCAAGCTGTACTTTTAGCATCAGTAAGTGATGAAATGTTGAGCAAAACTCTTTTTAAAAACCATCTGGAGGAGCAATGTTGTATTTAAGGAAACTAATCTGTGAATAAAAAACACTAATATCTAGTCTAATGAACCCTTCATCAAATTGTTATTTATAGCATGATTATATTGTGATTTGAGTATTATTTATGGAAAAAGTAAGTCTTGAAATTAGAAAGTCTCCTGTGTGTTTGCTAAGCTTAATTGAGAAATGCAAACTGTACCATTAGAACAACTGTTCTATTCGGTATGTGAATATTGAGTATTGACATTCTTTTATAGGCAGTATACATGTTCTATTCGGTATGTGAATATTGAGTATTGACATTCTTTTATAGGCAGTATGCATGTTCTATTCGGTATGTGAATATTGAGTGTTGACATTCTTTTATAGGCAGTATGCATGCAAGTCCAGCGAAGTGGGCAAAGAGGAAGCAGAAACCGATGGAAAATTTACATTCCTGTGTTGTGTTAATTCAGAAACTGTTAGAGACGTTAAATATTTGTATAAAAAGTGCAGATAAGAAGGTAAGAATTATTTCCCTTGGTATTCAGAAGAAGAAGAAATTATGATGTAGGTATAGTTGTGAACAAGGTCTAACAAAATGACTGCATATCAGGTGACCTCAGTTTCATCAAGTTTTACAACTAAGCAAGACTTGCACCCGTCCTTGATATTCCACAAGACAGCCTTTTGATTTCAGTACTGCTTTGATTCTTTGTGGAATGGACTATTATAGTCCTATGTGACCCAAAAATCTTTCGCAAAGACTGCATCCTTTACAGAAACACAAATATCTGTACTAGTCCTTGATTTACAGACGTGTACATACAGATCAGTGCTATGACAGGGTATATGTCTTCAATAAAACAGCCCCTTTTATAGCACTAGAGTCCTCAAAAAGGATTAGGTGCTTTGAAGAAATACCCTTTCATCATTCATAATCAAAAATTTAATGTTGCGTCTTTTAAGGATGTTTTATTTATTTTCATATTTATTACAGGGAACCAGTGCCTCTGTGTCCCCACAGGGACCAGCCAATGGATTGGTGGACTGTCTTTGTTCGATCTTTTCACATATTTCATCATCCAATGTGTTAGGTGCTGTGATTGGTCACTTATCTCAGCCAATAGGAGACTTGTATCAAGAATCCATCAGAAAGACATGTGCCAAACTGTTTAGCAATACCTTTATGCAAAAGGTATAATATTTTGTAAATGAATCTCTTTCTAACTTGCTTGATTGATTATACACAGGTGACTCTCAATAACTTCCAAGTTCGGGGGACCTTGATAGAACTTTTAGAGATCAAGAGTTCGAGAGATAGAAGCTTGAATTAAATCTGAAATTTCAGGTTCGACCATTATGATTCAGATTTTATAGTACCCAGAAGTTTATATTTACAGCATACTGTCATTGTTTTGGCCTTTCCCTTTCACATTTTTACTTGATTTACATGTCTTTAGGTTATTTTCTTAAAATTGCTGTCTCATTGTCTAGTCCAAACAATCTTTTCAAAATAACATGGTGTTGCTCAAGATCCCATCATTGTAAAAATTGTACAATTAAACGATTAATTATCTACCTCCCAAACCAAGCACAGGTGTAGGGTGAAAACTCACCAAATAAACAAAAAGAAGCATGGGTGTTGTGTTACCTGCGTGTATGTAAACTCCTAATTATAACACAATCTCAGGCATTCCACATCATCCAAGTAAGATCCAATCAGAAACAGTTATACACTTGATTGATGGCATGTATACATCATCACCACTTGGAGATATCTTGTGTGAAAAACAATGAAGTATGTTGATAAAACTCAAATTTTACTTTGAGAGATCAAAAACTGTGGGAGATTTGCTTAGTTATATACAGGAAAAAATTGGAATAGAAATTTCACTTGGGATCATTATCTTCAAGAGATACATTGTAGAAGTTTGAGCCATCGAGAGTCACCTGTACTCCCACCCCCTGTTTCTTTAGAGTATATTAATTTTTTTTATTAGTCTTCTATATGTTGAAGGGGTTGACCTTTGATAGGTCATATTCCACTTGATTCTTAAGTTTGGTAGGGCTGATATTGATCTAAGACGACGAAACGAATAAGATGTAAATAAGAATTTTGTAAAACAGAATATTCCTCACAAAGGACTCCGTAATGATTATACACATACTCATCCATTCTTTTAATTTTTTGAGGGGGTAATTCAAACTTTAGAGCTCTTTAGTAGAGTGAATACACACATAATGAAAACTTTTTGAGAATAGTTGTTTCAACTGTAGGAAAGTGAAAAGAATCCAAACTTTCTGAAGTAAAGTGATTGCAAAGTACTTGTAATATTCAGTTTAGAGTTGTTAAGGTTATACATGTACCTGTAATATTCAGATCAATGTTGTTTTGTTTATACCTGTAATATTCAGATCAATGTTGTTTTGGTTAACAGTTGGAGAAGTTGTGGCACGATATCTGTACCTCGCTGCAGACCCGTCACTCAGGAATGTACGACTCAGAATTTCTGTCCAAGTTATCTCCCCTACTAGAGGCCACCTTCGTACATCCTCGCCGTGCCATCAAGAACCAGACCAGCTTACTATGGAGCGGTACATTTACCAGTGCTTCCCACCTTGTGTATCCAGTCACTTTGAGGTACAATTAGAAATGGACATAAAAAGATTGCCATCAATCTAATGCCATCAGTTATAGATTTAATAGCAACACTTTGAGGAAAACTTATTTGATTTGTCCAATGTGCTGCTGCTACACGACTGTCAAGTGACGTGTTGTCTCATGTGTCGTGTAGGGCAGCGTGTGACGAAATCAGAATCAATCAAATTTCTCTAGTTTTTTTAGGTAGGAATATGTACGTTTATGTTAATTTTGCTCAATTTGATTGTAAGTATTAATTTATTTGTAATCATAGGCCTATTCTAGCCAAGGTAAAGGAGAAATCTACAATCATCTTACCTGGTTGGGTGTCTATACCAGTGACCGTGGTGGAAGAAACACCAGCCAGCCAGATGAGTCAGGTACCTGTTTTCATGTCTGCTTTAATTTCTGAGGCGCTGTTGTAATACAGAAGGGATATGGAGGGTGCTGTTAAATGTCACATGCAGTGCTGAATTTGATATCAGAATCAGAAATATTTTATTAAAGTGTCACCTACAAATACAATACCAACACAATTCATAGATATATATAAAACAATGTTCCAATATTAAAAGCATTAATATCCAGCCATATTGACTTATGAGACACTATCATTGAAGTACATATCATAATACTACTGTCATATAAAAGATAAACAGCAATAAACTGATCAACTTCGTCATATACATGTACAGTGTACATACAATCTAATTAAAATCAGATCCTAGAATACGCTCACAATCGCTACAATAGGATCTGACATAACTTCATAGGGGGTCATGTCTGCATGACCTTTCGGTTGGAATATTCATTAGAACTATCAGCCAGTCAGATTGCGCCATACAGACAATGATGGCTATTTAAACGGTTCCTGGCAATTCGTAAACAAATTGCTGTAATATCTCTCCCACGAAGTTTATTCCACACTGTAAAATTGTATATTCTCGCATAACGAATTTTAAACTTTCGCAATAATGCCTAATCTAATCCGTTCATACAAACAACTAAACGTACGATATAATATACACCCAAATTAAATTAATTGTGAATTCCGATTTATGTATGAATAGGGATGGGTACGATTTGAATAGTATTCAAGATGGTTTACTCAAATAACGCGAGGAATATAACGCCAGTCGACGTAAATGGTGCATGGTGACCTCACATATAGCTGCGAAATGTTTTCTTTCAAACCAAACAATTGCAGCCATTTTCCTTGAATTGTGAACACCGACGATTTCAAAGCCGACACGCTGATTGGCTGACATAAAGTTCATCTGAACATGACCCCTAATCGGTTTATATCAGATCTACTTACGCAGAGTATACGGCGCGGATCTAAGAAGTCGGATTTTAATTAGATTGAGTGTACGTATAATAATTAAGAGATAAGCTACATGGAATGTTCACATTGTTTCTGACGATAAATCATATTGTCTTTAAATTGAATTTTGAGGTTGATGAACAATGCTGACACATGTCGAGGCATGATGTAACATGCTGACACATGTCGAGGCATGATGTAACATGCTGACACATGTCGAGGTTACTGCTGTGCTGAAATATGCCAATGTTTTGATAGACATCCCTTACACATGTTTAGGTTTTGTCCAACAATGTTGGATCGAGTTGAGCAGGGTTGCAAATGAACATTCATCAATGAAGTAAATTCAACTGTGGACGATCACAAATCATGTCTGCTTTTCTATTTTTAGACCTTTTTATTTCCTCAATAACTTTTAAGCATTTAAATACTTACCTGGCAATGACAACCAAATAGATCTGTGACAGATATTCATAAAAGTGTTGGAGACATGTGACATCTCATACTCGGGGTAGCAAACCCCAAAAGATTATAGAAATTTCTATTTTCATAACTATGAAAGTAGATGTTTGAGAAATTTTTCTTGAAAATGGATGGAAAATAGGCAGCAGTTTGTTGAAAAGTATCAGTAATTGTCAATAAGTGACTTATTTTTACTTGTTAAATTCTTAATTTGCTTCATTGAAGTGTGATCTTCTGAAAATGAGTGTGGACTCCTGAACATTGCAATATCGGTAGCCCACATGGATAGTAATTTTTTAAAAGCTTATTTGCAATCCTGTTGAGATTTTTTGTGTACAATGTTGACACAAGTTGAGGTTTTGTTGTATAATGTACCATGCTGACACAACACAGGTGACTCTGAATGGATAGTTCGTCATGGTGTTTTTCCCTTTTAAGCAAATTTACTCTTGAACTTCCATTCTCTTTAAGGTAGTAATCTATCAAAGTAAAATATGTTTTTCACTCTTGATCTCTCCAAGTGGTCTTGGCACATACAAGCCATCAATCAAGTGTATAATTATGTTTACTTGGACTTTACCTGGATAATGGTGAATTCGGAGGGCTAGTGTGGCCATGTTAACTTGGCGTTTACCTTGGTAACGCAGCTGCTATGCTTCTTTTTAATCAAATGTTTAATTGTTCAATTTTAATGGCCAGACAGCCATTCAAATCTATGTAATTTTGAAAAGTTTGTTTTGATTTGACGAAGAAATAGTGATTTTGAGAAAATATTTTAGAGACGTAATGGTCAGACCTCGAATTTCTCTTAACTACCGATCTTTCGAAGTTTTGTCAAGGTGCATTATGGTTTTTGTTTTTGTTTTTTTTTTATTTGCAAATTTTAGTATCTGATAATAACATTGATACATACACACACATTATGGGTTATGAAGAGTCACCTGTATGTAATCTGAATAGGATCATCATTTACATGAGGAATTTTTTATGTCAAGACGAGTCACATGCACAACAGAAGAACGAGTTTTACATGGGGAAAATATCACGTGGCCCATGGGTCTCTTTGTTTCAAGGAAATACGAGCATATATAATGTTGGTCTACATTCATGTGACGTTGAGTGAAAATGTGATTTAAAGTGCATATAGTCATCCATCCAGTACAGCTGAATAAGAATAAAAGCTCTGATTGCAGGCAGATTCTCAGGCTCCCGAGCCACATCTTCCTGGAATGCCATCGCCAAGAAAAATCCATGGCAGTTTACTGAACAAGACAGTGTCTCCAAACCCCAAAAAATCTCCAGCCCGTCCAGCAGAAAAGGTGACCAGGTCACCAGTAGCGGTCAGGAAAAATCTGTCTGTTAATGAACTGCAGAAAGAGGTAGGCTGTCAGTGGTAAAAGAGGATTGAAATGAAATGTTTCCGTTAAATCATGTACACGGAAGTCCTTAAAAAAGAGTTTAAGATTACTGTACTTAGTTCCAAATGTGCCCAGACCCTGTTTTAAAAAGGATTAATGTTGCCCCCAAAATACCATCTACACTGTACATGTAGTTCTACAAATTATATTTGTAGATTCAGGAGCATATAGTTTTTGGTATGTCAGCAAAAATCTTGAACCTTGGCCATAATTTTTTAATGGATGGTGATAAGGCTTTCATATTTCACATATATATTCCTTGTGACAAGACCTTTCTTTCAGTACCAAAACTTTGACCTTAACCTTGGAGTTTGACCTACTTTTCAAAAACAGTAGTCTTGGCCATTATCAACTTTCCCGTCATACAGGGGCATCAATGCTTTGCAGACACATTTTGTTTTTTGTTTGCAATTTTTATACGGCTGTCATTGACAGGTTGTATCCATTTGTCTGCCCATTGGGGATCAATTTAAGGCTAAGATCATCAAACTTGGTACATATTTGATTACATTGCTTGTCAAGGACAAACTTACAGGGCAGTGGTAATTTACAGGCACAAAACAAGGTAGAAACAGTACTAATAAGGCTAGGATAATTAATCCTCATACACATATTCACAGGGGTAATTTACAGGTACAAAAACAGTACTAATAAAGCTAGGATAATTAATCCTCATACATATATTCACAGGGGTAATTTACAGGCACAAACAAGGTAGAAACAGTACTAATAAGGCTAGGATAATTAATCCTCATACACATATTCACAGGGGTAATTTACAGGTACAAAAACAGTACTAATAAAGCTAGGATAATTAATCCTCATTCATATATTCACAGGGGTAATTTACAGGCACAAACAAGGTAGAAACAGTACTAATAAGGCTAGGATAATTAATCCTCATACACATATTCAAACAGCATTAATGTGCATCGGTCTGTCTACACTCCTGTCGGCACCTTGTGGATCGGATAAAACAGGACTTGTAAGCGTAGTATCAATAGACTTAGTACATGTTTCCGATGATTAGAGGAAGAAGCCTATTGATCTTCAAGGTGAAACCTACATGAGTAATTTTACAGGTACAGTACTAAGTTACAAACAGTACTGAAAGGATAGGATAATTATTCTGTCCCTGATAGATAGCATGCATACTGGTATCGTTTATTGTTTTATGTTCTATTTTAGCATTATTTCTCCCAAATGAATGGTGGTGGGTAGCTTTCCAATGTTTAATGGGAAAACCTGCTGATTTAAAAATAGAAAACCTTAGAGTCACATGTATATTGTCATTTTTAGATTTCATGTCTTCTTTGAAATATTAATGTTGTGTTTTATTGGTTGAAGGATTTTGTTGTGATCAAGTCACCGCTTAGAAAGAAAAGAATTCTCACTGAGCATCAGAAGGAGGTTTTAAAAGAAAAGAGGTAGGCTTGCTTTACTTCACTCATTCAGATTCAGCCATCAGGGATGTGATTCTCTTTCCAGAGGAAATCCTCTGATGCTTGTCAAAAAAATGAAACGCTCTGGGTTTTGATCTAAAGTAACAGTAAATGATATTTTTCCAGGCAGGGCGAGGTGTTTTCCTCCCTTTTTGATCAGTTTTCCTCCCTTTTTGATCAGTGTTCCTCTGATTTCTGAGGATTTCAGTCACATCCTTGGCCACTCAGTATGATAAACAGTACACCAATAGTTGTGATGGGCTGAACGAGTGAGATATCTAAATGTTCATCATATTCCCTATCATGAAGAGTAAAAGCTCTCCTCTGTGTATTTCGTGGTCATTAACATGTTTATGACACATTGTACATGGTAGATTTAACCATGAATTTCAGAGTTATCCCAACCATGTACAACACGCTTGATAACTCCCAAGATGCATCACTGATGTTTGGAGCCGACTCGCAGTTTGGGTCAGACACCCAGTCTGAGTAAGTTTGTTATGATTTAATTGCATTTACAAAGTTTTTGAAAGATTTCGTCAATGACTTGAATTTGACATTCTTTATTATTTATGCTCCTGTATCAAAATTTGTTCTGTATGTTTTTCTGCATGTCCGAAACCATGCTCATAACTTTTGAATGGTGAGTTTATTACTCCTATTTTATACATGTACATGTGTATGCATTTTACCATTACATGAAGCTTCCTTTTTGGTACTATACATTTTGACTTTGGAATGTTTCGTTTTTGCCACTTTGGGCATAGTGTTTCACTGATGCATCTTGTTTTTTATAGGCCACTGACACCCACAGTGGATTCAGTCATTGTCATTGACTCCAGTTTCTCACAGCATTTGTCACAGGTACATATCTGTTGAATATTTAGTAGAGTTAATTTCTTTTTTAGCTAGACCAGCTATAAGCACAAGTGAACCCTGTTGTCTGTCGTTTGTCTGTCTGTCTGTAAACTTTACATATTTTTGACATCTCCATAACCAATTAACCAATTTCAACCAAACTTGCCATAAAGCATCCTTGGGTAAAGTGGATTTACAGTTGTTCAACTTATGGTTCCGGGGGGGGGGGGGGGGGGGGGGGGGGACACCACAATAGATGATTTTCAAGGGGATTTATAGAAGAAATATTTTAAAATCTTCTTTTCAAGAAAAGCAAAGTCTTGATTAGTCCTATTGATATACAAGCATTCAGTTTTTACATTCCCTGAAAAATTTCATGCGAGCATGTCATTGCATTTGCGTTCGTCCATGCAAGCTCACACACAAGCACTTAAGCTCATACAAGCACTTAAGCTCATACAAGCTCCTAAAGCTCACACACAAGCACTTAAGCTCATACATGCTCCTAAACCTTTCATTAGAAAGTGCCATGGTTTGTCATTATGATAAGTATCCTTGGGTACTGCAGATTCCATTTCCTTCAGTTCATTGGGTGGGGGGGGGGGGGGGGGGGGGGGGGGGGGGATAGGTCTGAACAGGGGATCAAAGTTTTGACACTGGAATATATGTAATCCTGGGAATTTTTTTTATCAGGGACAACTCATTAGATTTATGCAGGCATTCCATGGTTGTGAAAATTCATGTTTGCTTAGTGTTGGTTCCCATAGATTGGGAATTAAAGTTTTGCATGAGAATATATATATATATATATTTGAGAATAAAAAGTATTTTCACTAGTAGCAGGGCTGCACTAATCATGGAGGAATATCAACCCCATCAAAGAAAGCTTGTTAGGATTGCATATAGTGGTGATATTATAAGTATGTAAAGTCTTTCAGAGTATCAGTAACATATAGTGGTGATATTATAAGTATGTAAAGTCTTTCAGAGTGTCAGTAACATATAGTGGTGATATTATAAGTATGTAAAGTCTTTCAGAGTGTCAGTAACATATAGTGGTGATATTATAAGTATGTAAAGTCTTTCAGAGTGTCAGTAACTTAACTAATACTCCAGGTTACCAATAAGATCCATGGGCCTCTTGTTGTAAGACAGTATCTAACTTGAACCTGTCTTGTAGAAAAAAGACAAATCTATAAAGAGAGCTGCCAGAAAATCCTCCTCAGAGGCCAGTGATAAGGAAGATTCCCAGAATTCACAGAAAGAGGGCGCTGGTAGCAGAAGGAGGCGTTCCGTCCGGTTCAAAGACACAGTGGAGGAGGCGTTTAAGGTGCCGGTGGAGAAACATGCAGAAAAGGGGCCGGAAGAGAACGGTGCAGAAAAGACACCCAGTCAAGAGGAGTTTGAAGCTGCCTGGGACCAAACCCTGTCCAAAATGGTGGACGAAGGTACAGATAATAAAGATCATTATTAACATGTACTGAGTCTCATTCACAGGTTATGTTAAGGCTGTTGAAAAAGGATGAATATGTATTAAGTAATGCAAGTAGAAGTTACTGCAACAGAAATAAAACCACTTTGCTCCTTTGAATATACAGTGAAACACCTCAGAAAACCGGCCCTTCCCTAAATATTGTCCAATTTTTAAAGTCTCGGCAGAAATCTTAACATTTCTTTACAAATAAATTCTCACAAAACTGGCCAGCCTTGAAGTTTTAAAAAAAAAAGATAGTAACAGACAGGTAATTTCCCCTCATAATGCCAGCCACTTTTGAGAAGTTTCACTGTACATGTAATTAAGCAGCAATTAAATCAGGATGTTGTGATGTCATGAAGATTGAATGAGAAACTTAATTACATAAATTTCCTCTGCAAATTGACATTCGGAGATGTGTACAATTGTACAAGCACCAGTAAATCGATTAATGAATAATTCTATATTGTTTCAGTTGAGAAAAACAGTATAGATCACTTCAGTGTAATAAAATGCACTATGAGCAGCTCTCAGCAGCAAGGAAAGTCTTCTGGTGAAAATACCACCACCGGTTCTGAAGATGCACCACCATTAAGTAATACCCAGACAAAGTTAGCAGACAATGTGCTGATCAATGAAACAAGTAATAAGGCAAATAGCGTTGGTAGTGATGAGAAGGAAACTGGATCCTCCAAGTCCTCTTTGTTTTCTTCTGGTGACGGATACGTGGCCCCCCAGAATGTAATGGAGGCTGTGGAGATAGAATGTTTGACTTACAAATCAACCTCGTCTAGTGGGGAGGACAAAGCAGAAGGAAAAGCAGAGACCAAAGAAAAAGAAGAAAAGAGGACATCGCAATCCTTGCAGACTTGGACCAGTCAACTTAACCAGACATCACCAAGGAAGGTTAACTCTTCAGTGAAAAAACTCAGCCAGGAAAGTAGTGAGAGTTCTCCGGCTAGGGCATCTAGGCGTTTTGCATCTCCAGCTAAAAGGGGACGTGGCAAAAACTTGGAAAATTACAGCAAGGGCTTTCACAAAATTGACGAGTGGTTGATCAAATCTCCAGAAAAAAGTTCTCAAGAAAGTGAGATATCATCACAAGGGTCTGACAAGTTATCTGGGACCTCATCCAGTGAAAGTCAGGCTGTAGAAGTTACAGTGGTGGAAGAGACACAGTCTCCAAAGAGCATGAGAATGCGAGTGTCACCCAACTCGCAGCCAATTCAAGAAACGCCTCCACCACCAACCAACAAAGAGGCAGTCAAGTTTGGTAATACCAGAGGCAGCACAAGAAAATTGTTTACCAAGGGGACAGATGCCCCGAGTTTGGATCAGTGTGAGGATTCTAACATTATTCCAGGATCTCCGGAATCCACATCCAGTTCTCTCTTTATCGGAGTAGGAACTCCAGTTCTGAAGTTGAAAAGACTGACCAATAAAGAAATAAAACATTTTAGCCCTCACAAAAAGGATGTTAATATCCTACATGAGGAAAGACGACCCCAAAGCAGTGCAGTTGAAGTGGACTCACAAAGCTCAAATCATGAGCATGATGACTTCTCAGACGTCTTGCCTTTAGATGCTATTCCATTGTCATCATCTCAGGGATTTGAAACCCAGGATAAAGAAAAAGAAAGGGTTGATCAATTAGGTGACAAACTGATGACTAGCACTGAAAACTTGTTCTCTCAGAATGAAAATTTGTCTCAGGAAAATTCAGTATATGACCCCCAACTACAATCTACCTTTAAGCCTAACTGTGAGGGCAAAGATGTACTGGGAACAGAAAATTTGATATTAAGTCAACATTCGGACAAATCGAGCATTAGTGAAAAGGAGTCACAATTAGAAGAGGCAAAACCAGAGGAATCTGCACCATTTTATGATCCAAAGTTGGAGTCCACTCTTCCCCAAGACACACCAAGGAGAGGTAGGAAGAGAAAACAGGAAGCCCCTAAGAAACTGTCGCCAGAGAGCAGTCGACCAAAGCGAACCCGACAAAGCAAGATAGACAATGTAAAAACACCAAGAGGGAAAGTCAGGGAGGTTAAGAAAGGGAGCAGTAAAGGTAAAACCGCAGAGAAGAAACAGAAAGATGGGGTCAATCCCGGACAGAAGACGGACCGTGGTGAGGATTTCTTTCCAGTGGATTCTCAGCAACATGGGGAAGAAAACTCGAAAGTGAAGATGATTGTGGAAATAACAAATCAGACATCTATTTCAGACAATATGGACACGGAGAAAGACAATGACGTTACGTGTGATGAGAGACAGCTAGACTCCGAAGGATTCTTTTTGGAGAAAACAGAAGAGAAAATTCCTGAGGCAGCGTCATGCCAGAAGTTGGATGAGTCGCATCAGAAATTGGATGAGGTCTGTCAGAAGTCGGATGAGTCAAGTCAGGAGTCAGATGAGTCAAGTCAGAAGTTGGATGAGTCGAGTCAGAAGTCGGATGAGTCAAGTCAGAAGTCCGATGAGTCAGGTCAGAAGTCCGATGAGTCAAGTCAGAAGTCCGATGAGTCAAGTCAGAAGTTAAGTGAGAAGAAAAAGTCTGAATGTCTTGGTACTATAACTGCTGAAGAAAAGGGGGAAAAAACACCCTCCAGTCGGAGTATTGGAGATGTTCCACTGAGAAAAAGCACAACAAAGAAGAAGATTGAAGTGGCAAAGAAACGATCACAGAAGAAGGGGAAGAGTGATTCTGATGAACAAGTCACATCAGATTGTTCAGAAGATGATTTACCATTAGCACAAACTATAAAACAGTCGGCCAAGTCTAAAGGCAAACTGGAGAACAAGATGGATGCTATAAATCTCAAGCTAGGAAGTGTGACAGATGCGTGTGAAGAAAATGAAGCCAAAATCTTGAATGATTCTGATGATAAAATCCCTTTGAATAATTTATGCAGTAGTAATGAGGATCTGGAGAAGACAGATGGTGTGAAGGAGAACATTGAAGATGACATGGAAGAAGAAAAATTGATAACTAGTGTGGATGGCAATGATAAAGAGAGTGTTTCAGAGGAAAGGGATTCTGTCACTGATGGAAGTGCAAAGAAAAAGTCTAAGAAAAGGATTTTGCCAGCAAAGAATTCTCCACTGTCTAATAGATTGAGGTCTTCACAAGGAACATTAAGAAGCGGGAAACCCACACGCAGATCCTTGTCCCCGAGGCAGAGTCCGAAGTCAATCTCTGTAAAGAAACCCACACGGAGATCTCTGTCTCCAAGGCAGAGTCCGAAGTCGCTCTCATTAAAGAAAACTCTCAAGCGGAAAAGTCTTGATGCAAGTCTCCTCTCTGTTGTGATTGAAGACTCTGAGGAACCAGAAGGGAAACATCTTAAAGACCCTCAACAGGATGACACAAACGAGGTGTCTGAGGTGGAGTTATCAGAGAAAACGGGAGGGAAGGAGAGCGAAACAGCTGAAGACATTGATATGTTGAATGATCCAAAAAGAGTCATGTTAGATGAAACTCCCAAAAAGATTCCTGAGATGGGGTCAGATGGAGGTCAATTTGGAATCTTTGAAAGACACACAGACAGTAAACTCGTTATTGTGCCCAGAAAGTTTGAAAAGAGAGGTATTGCTCGTCGAAGCATTCTAAAACCATCAAGTCCACGTTCGAATTTAAAAAATTCTCCTCTGAAAACGGCAACTACCTTCCATCCTATCAAACTGGGACAAATATATGCACCCTCTGCTTCACCAAGTGCTAGTATCCTGAAGCGAAGAAGGCTGAGTGGGGAAATAGCCACCAACTCTCCCTCTCCTCCTGGCAAGGTAAGCAGTTCAGAATATCCTTGGTTACCCCTCTCCTCCTGGCAAGGTAAGCAGTTCAGAATATCCTTGGTTACCCCTCTCCTCCTGGCAAGGTAAGCAGTTCAGAATATCCTTGGTTAATTTTTGTATTTCAGATACTTGCAAATTGAAATTAAAATTCTCTGGCAATAGAGTTACTGAGGATATAGACCCCCATTTATCAGTGTATAAATGTCTAACACTGATGTAACATGTGGGACGCTTCACTTAGTGTTGCTCTTTACATGGAATTTGTAAAACGTTGAAGGATTCTTCAATACGGGTTACTGTAAAAGTGATTTACGTGTAGGGGAAATTACACTAATTACATGGTCACATAATAATCGCGTTAATTTCTGCCATGCATATGCTTAAAAAACATTTGATATAATATATGTTGCATTCACTTACCGTGTATTTTCCCCTCACACGGAATGTTGGTTGCGGGAAAATGCATACTTAACTCACCACCACCACCCCCCAGTGTAAATTTATACCACTTTTACAGTATATCATAAGAATTTGTTGTTGAATGACAAGATTTTCAGAGATGATTTGAACTCATAAAGACTATACATGTATATTGGAAGTAAGAAAGGGGGGAAAAAAAGAATAAAACAAGAATAGAAATACATGTATTGGATTCCTTCATTGAGTAAGAGATTCTGACATGCCTAAATTTGGTGATTAATGGCTGGTTCATGATCTTTTGCCAGAAGAAGCAGAGACGAGTGTCGTTTGCTAACACTGTGACTTTTTCACCTCTGTCATCAGCATCCTCGTCTCCAGTGACCAAGACAGACTTCAACAGTAAAAGCTGTGTAAGTTACTGTTTGTGTTGTGTGGAGTTTGAGCTGTGTAAATACTGTTTATGTTGTGTGGAATTTGAGCTGTGTAAGTACTGTGTGTGTTGTGTGGAATTTGAGCTGTGTAAGTACTGTTTATGTTGTGTGGAATTTGAGCTGTGTAAGTACTGTGTGTGTTGTGTGGAATTTGAGCTGTGTAAGTACTGTTTATGTTGTGTGGAATTCGAGCTGTGTAAGCACTGTTTGTGTTGTGTGGAATTTGAGCTGTGTAAGTACTGTTTTATGTTGTGTGGAATTTGAGCTGTGTAAGTACTGTTTATGTTGTGTGGAATTTGAGCTGTGTAAGTACTGTGTGTGCTGTGTGGAATTTGAGCTGTGTAAGCACTGTTTATGTTGTGTGGAATTTGAGCTGTGTAAATACTGTTTATGTTGTGTGGAATTTGAGCTTTGTAAGTACTGTTTGTGTTGTGTGGAATTTGAGCTGTGTAAGTACTGTTTATTTTGTGTGGAATTTGAGCTGTGTAAGTACTATTTATGTTGTGTGGAATTTGAGCTGTGTAAGTACTGTTTGTGTTGTGTGGAATTTGAGCTGTGTAAGTACTGTTTGTGTTGTGTGGAATTTGAGCTGTGTAAGTACTGTTTATGTTGTGTGGAATTTGAGCTGTGTTAGTACTGTTTATATTGTGTGGAATTTGAGCTGTGTAAGTACTGTTTGTGTTTTGTGGAATTTAGCTGTGTAAGTACTGTTTATGTTGTGTGGAATTTGAGCTGTGTAAGTACTGTGTGTGTTGTGTGGAATTTGAGCTGTGTAAGTACTGTTTATGTTGTGTGGAATTTGAGCTGTGTTAGTACTGTTAATGTTGTGTGGAATTTGAGCTGTGTAAGCACTGTTTGTGTTGTGTGGAATTTGAGCTGTGTAAGTACTGTTTGTGTTGTGTGGAATTTGAGCTGTGTAAGTACTGTTTGTGTTGTGTGGAATTTGAGCTGTGTAAGTACTGTTTATGTTGTGTGGAATTTGAGCTGTGTTAGTACTGTTTATATTGTGTGGAATTTGAGCTGTGTAAGTACTGTTTGTGTTTTGTGGAATTTAGCTGTGTAAGTACTGTTTATGTTGTGTGGAATTTGAGCTGTGTAAGTACTGTGTGTGTTGTGTGGAATTTGAGCTGTGTAAGTACTGTTTATGTTGTGTGGAATTTGAGCTGTGTTAGTACTGTTAATGTTGTGTGGAATTTGAGCTGTGTAAGTACTGTTTATGTTGTGTGGAATTCGAGCTGTGTAAGCACTGTTTGTGTTGTGTGGAATTTGAGCTGTGTAAGTACTGTTTTATGTTGTGTGGAATTTGAGCTGTGTAAGTACTGTTTATGTTGTGTGGAATTTGAGCTGTGTAAGTACTGTGTGTGTTGTGTGGAATTTGAGCTGTGTAAGAACTTTGTGTGTTGTGTGGAATTTGAGCTGTGTAAGTACTGTTTATGTTGTGTGGAATTTGAGCTGTGTAAGTACTGTTTGTGTTGTGTGGAATTTGAGCTGTGTAAGTACTGTGTGTGTTGTGTGGAATTTGAGCTGTGTAAGCACTGTTTGTGTTGTGTGGAATTTGAACTGTGTAAGCACTGTGTGTGTTGTGTGGAATTTGAGCTGTGTAAGTACTGTGTGTTGTGTGGAATTCGAGCTGTGTAAGCACTGTTTGTGTTGTGTGGAATTTGCCAAGCTAGAATACAATCGGATTACTGTGGAATCATTAGAATTCGTGGTGGCTCAATTTTCATGGAATTCGTGGGTACCCCTCGCCCACGAATACACATCCTCAACGAATAAAGAATCATAGTTACATTCCAGAGTTTCTTTCTTACAAATATCTAAATCCACGAAATTACGTCCCCATGAACCCGTAAAAATCCAACAATCCACGAAAATTGGCCCCCACAAATTTGAATGATTCTACAGTATTTTGTTATTGTGAATTTTTGACAGGGTTTTCTTTTATAAGTGGTTTGAAAACTCAATACTTCATTAATTTTTTAGCTCACCTGAACCGAAGGTTCAAGTGAGCCTTTTTGATCACATTTTGTCCGTCATCCGTCTGTCTGTCAGTCTGTAAACTTTTCACATTTTCGACTTCTTCTCCAGAACCACTGGGTCAATTTCAACCAAACTTGGCCAAAAGCATCCTTGGGTGAAGGGCTTTCAAGTTTGTTCAAATGAAGGGCCATGTCCCTTTCAAAGGGGAGATAATCACAAAAATGCAAAAATAGGGTGGGGTCATTTAAAAATCTTCTTCTCAAGAACTACTGGGCCAGAAGAGCTGAAATTTACCTGAAAGCTTCCTGACATATTGCAGATTCAAGTTTGTTCAAATCATGGCCCCCGGGGTAGGATGGGGCCACAAGGGGGGGGGGGGGATCAAAGTTTTACATACAAATATTTAGGGGAAAACTTTAAAAATCTTCTCAAGAACCATTGAGCCAGAAAAGCTGATTTTTACATGAAAGCTTCCTGACATAATGCAGATTCAAGTTTGTTCAAATCATGGGCCCCAGGGGTTGGATGGGGCCACAATAGGTGATCAAAGTTTTACATACGAATATATAGGAAAAATCTTTAAAAATCTTCTTCTCAAGAACCACTGAGCCAGAAAAGCTGATTTTTACATGAAAGCTTCCTGACATAATGCAGATTCAAGTTTGTTCAAAACATGGCCCAAGGGGGTAGGATGCGGGGCTACAATAGGGGATCAAAGTTTTACATACAAATATATTGGAAAAATCTTGAAAAATCTTCTTCTCAAGAACCACTGAACCAGAAAAGCTGATTTTTACACGAAAACTTTCTGACATAATGCAGATTCAAGGTTGTTCAAATCATGGCCCCCGGGGGTAGGATGGGGCCACAAGGGGGATCAAAGTTTTACATACGAATATATAGGAAAAATCTTTAAAAATCTTCTTCTCAAGAACCACTGAGCCAGAAAAGCTGATTTTTACATGAAAGCTTCCTGACATAATGCAGATTCAAGTTTGTTCAAAACATGGCCCAAGGGGGTAGGATGCGGGGCTACAATAGGGGATCAAAGTTTTACATACAAATATATTGGAAAAATCTTGAAAAATCTTCTTCTCAAGAACCACTGAACCAGAAAAGCTGATTTTTACACGAAAACTTTCTGACATAATGCAGATTCAAGGTTGTTCAAATCATGGCCCCCGGGGGTAGGATGGGGCCACAAGGGGGATCAAAGTTTTACATACAAATATATAGTTAAAATCTTCTTCTCAATAACCACTGAGTTAGAAGAGCTGATATTTACAAGAAAACTTTCTGACATAGTGCAGATTCAAGTTTGTTCAAATCATGGGTCCTGGGGGGTAGGATGGGGCCACAAGTGGGGAGGTCAAAGTTTTACATACAAATATAGGGGAAATCTTTAAAAATCTTCTTCTCAAGAACCATTGGGCCAAAGAAGTTGACATTTACATGAAAGCTTTTGACGTAGTGTAGATTCAAGTTTGCAAAAATCGTGGCCTCCAGGGGTAGTTGGGGCCATAATAGGGACTAAGGTTTTCCATGCAAATATATATGGAAAGTCTTCAGATATGGGCCAAGGTGACTCAGGTGAGCGATGTGGCCGATGGGCTTCTTGTTTTATTTTATTTTTATTGTTCTTTAACAATGCAGTTTTGATTTTGTTAAAGCTTCCTTGTTTGCGAAAAAGAAAAGCCAAAATTACCTGATACATGGTATCTTGTCGTTCAGAAGAATATGCGATGGAAGTTGTCATCATGATCAATGTTACTGAATTTCTTAAGTGTAGAGTGATGGCTAGCGTAATATGGTGTATTTTATATTTCAGTTATTTACAGAATCGTCACCAGCTATTGTGACAAGCAGTGAAATGAGTCAGGTGTGTACATAAAACAAGTCCGTGTTTGTATAGGGAAGTACCCAAATAGGCATAATTTTATTTCATATTTTCAGAAAAAGAAAGTGTATGTAACTTTTTACCAAGAGATCTGTATGAAAATATAATTTCTTTTGAAAATATTTCAATAAAACATGCCCTTCCCATAGACTTCAATTTAAAATTCTAGGTGAAATAAATGCAGCAGTTAACAGAGTGTTTTAATATTCCTATGGTGGATTATTTTTATTTGATGAACCTTCAAAATGATACCATGACTACAAAAATCCCACCATCCATTTACTAGACATGAAATGTGATTGATATGTATTGAATGCTTAGTTATTGCAAAGCATTAGGAATATTTTATTTCACTTTGTAAAAGGCACAATTAGTTATTACTGCATTATAACCAGTAGTTTGTTGTAAGTGTATTGATTTAAACTGTTTTTGGGGCAAGATCAAAAGATTGATGTCCGATAAAAATCTAAATTCAAATGGGGGGGGGGGGGTTGTAAAAACTCCCACAAGTTTTGTCATCAGACATCAATTACACTTGAATGGAAAAAGACAAGTAACTATTATAAACCACATAATAATATTACAATTTAATGAACATTTAATAGCTATTATGAACACTTTCAATAAACAGTAGAAAGGGTATACAGAGTTATTTATACTCGTATGTTTTTACTTGTTAATGGATTACTTTCAACATTCGTCATATTTAGTTGGGGGAGGGGGGGGATCTTGGTGAAAACTATTTGAATTTAGATTTTCGTCCGACATTTAGCTTTTGATCTCACTCCTTACAGTCAGTAGATCTAATGTTATTATTCAGACTGGGACCCAGGAGTCTGTTACAATCAGTAGATCTGGTTTTTATTATTCAGACTGGGACCCAGGAGTCTGTTACAGTCAGTAGATCTGGTTTTTATTATACAGATTGGGACCCAGGAGTCTGTTACAGTCAGTAGATCTTGTTTTATTATACAGACTGGGACCCAGGAGTCTGTTACAGTCAGTAGATCTGGTTTTTATTATTCAGACTGGGACCCAGGAGTCTGTTACAGTCAGTAGATCTGGTTTTTATTATTCAGACTGGGACCCAGGAGTCTGTTACAGTCAGTAGATCTGGTTTTTATTATTCAGACTGGGACCCAGGAGTCTCCTATGCTTTCCACACAGGGCAGCTATGTCAGCATTACAGAATCCCAGATCACCAGTGACCCAGTCTACCCCGAGTTAGTGGACTGTTCTCAGACCGTGGAGAAAGTCCTGCCTCAGCTGACCACCTCCATGTGGTAAGTTGCGCTAAATGACTGGACATTTCTGTGAATGCCCACAGTTCAGGAGTGTTTTTATTATACTATATATGTATTGTGAGGATGCTAAATATTATTTGTGTGGATTGTCCACTAAATCAAAGTTGTCAATAGCAATTTCTGGAGTAGGACCTGATCAAGGAATTGACTATTGCGCAATCTCGCGAGAGACATCACTTGTCAAATAAGATTATTTACTTTTATTTTTCTGTTGTTAAAATACATGCAAGAACTCTATTAACAGACCACACACAAATTCATGTTCACGTGATTTGATGTATATCGGTCATTTCACTATATGAAGTACTCGCATAGAGTAAGGAGTCCACGGTAACCAAAAGTAATTTAACTGCCATTAATTATGTGGGAACATTTTGTGCTAGTTTGAGGGTAATTGTTTCGTAGGTCACGAGGTCTTGGACAGTTGGTGAAGGCTAGAAACATCCACACCATTGGCGACTTGTCTCGACTGTCAGAACAAGAAATTGACAACCTGCCTATCAAATCTCCAAAAGTCTCCACAGTCAGGAAAGTCCTTAAAACATTTAAAAACCAGCAGGGAAATAGGAAAGTCCAAACCAGCACGACGGACATGAAAGATAGATGTGGTAAGTGCACTTTGTTTCTGAAATTGTGTCATTCTTTTGGGAATTCAACATATCCTCATTGCAGTTTCTAAAGTGTAGAGAGTATGTTGTATTGGACATTCTTATATACACAGCATACAGTGGTCTGAATTAGACTCCCCATACTGTAATGCTGCTGTTGTGAATGATATTAAAGAAAAATGCCTATTTCAATGTGTAGAGAGAAATCGTAAGTCATAAAGAACTGGAAATGCACTGGGTGGGAATTGATACTGATTGCCTGAACAAGATTCTTCACTGTTGTAAAATTTAGAGTTTTGTAGGAATTGAGAAGATGAAAGGATTAATGTTCGACTGATTTGTGTTTTTAGAGGACAGTCCTCCTATCACCGAAAGCAACACCACCACTGGAGATGGGATAGAAGTGCTGCCATCTATGGAGGAAGAGCTACATGAATGTGGATTATCTCCCATTAAGAGTGAGTAATTCTTGCCAAGCAAAGCACTCAAAAAGGAATTTGGTCTCTGATCAGTATGGTATAGAGTATATTGTACAAGATCAGACATTTTGGATATTTTAGAAGGTTCGATATAACATGAAAAACAACCAATCGCCACAATGTGCAGTCTTAGATAATGTTAGATATACCTAGATATAAACTTGGCAGGGTTATAAATACCTATAAGTCGGGGGGGATTTTGGAGTTAAATTTTGGTCCAAAACTCTATGTCCAACTTCTAGGAGTGTCCTGAGAAGATTAGTATTTATCTGGACGGCATAATGTATAGCCTAGTATTGTTTAAACAACAAAAACATGGACGAAATAAACAAAATAGTAACTATTTAATTTGTTGAGAATGATACATGAAATATCGATGCCATATCCCAAAATATTGTTGGAACACAGATTAATACATAAGAGTATCAATATGAAATTGATTTGTCGAGAAAAAAATATCATACTGTATATCGGCGCATTTATCAAAACTTTATTCGAAACACAGATAAAAACAGGACAGCATTGATTTGAATTATCAACCGATTTTTGAAAAAAGTTGGAACGACTTATAAATGGGTCAATGGCAATTCCCTCCAAAATAACCTAAAAACTATACAACTGACTTATAGGTGAACTGACTTATACGCGAGTATATACGGTAAATAAATGTTGCGTCATCTGGTGCAGTATTGGAACATCGCTGTCATTTCCATCAAGTCAAGAGAGAAAAAACCATTTTTTTCTCCCAACTCGATGGAGAAGCCTGGGCGATGTTCCAATTGGATCTGGTGAAGATTTGTGCATGCGCAAGCTGACTTTTCCTCATAGCAACCAGTTTAATCTCACTTCTATATATTCTGAGTGGACCTCGGGATCAACGCAATGATACATGTATTGAGTTTGATTTTTATGTCTCCTGCATTTTAGAAAATGAGAATGAAGATATGAACAGAAGTATAGCTGAAGAAATGAACAGCTCACAAGATCTCTTGGACAAAGTGAATATGTTGGTGTCTGGTGAACACGAGAATTCGCATGGCTTCATTCCGAGCTGCACAGATCCGGAATTTGTTGTGGAGTCCATATCTGGAAAATCAAAGTCCTCCATAACGGAGAATCTAGATCAAATTATGACCTTGTTATCTTTGGAGTCGCTAAAGACTCTGAGAACCGACGAATTGTTTGATGCTCATCAAAAACTTTTGAGTCTGGCAAACACTGTGGCAACTGCCATGAAAACACGATGCTGTTCTCCGGACAAAAGTTGATAAATGTACTTTCTGATTAAAAGTATATACCTGTACTTTCTGATATAAAGTATATACCTGTACATGTATTTACACAAGGCTGTTCAGGACCCACATTTTAACATATTTATAAAGTGTTACACTTCAGATAACTTTCATGTAATGAATCCATGTAAAGAAAAAAAAAAAAAAAAGAAAGAAAATTATGCAAAAAGGATAGAAAACAGATGGTGCATGAGCGTTAACTGAAATTATGTAGATTCACTGCCATTGCAATGTGTACTGAAGAATGGAAGTGTGGAGATACAAATTGTATGCCTAGTGTACCCTGATGAACATTTTTGTTCTTGGTAGAAAGGTTTATTTGTCTGAACTATCACAATGTTCTGAACAGTTTTAAAAGTGCATTGTATCATACATGTATTTTAGTTTGTAATTTCAGTTTATGCAGGAAAAGTTTTGTATGTAATTTGTATGGGGTATTTAAAATACATGTAGATAGATATTTACATAATCTTTTAGAATGGAAATATTCTTCTACAATAGCTATTTAATGAATTTTTTAAAAGCTTTATTGTAATGACAATGTATTCTGTTGAAAATGAGTAAAATGATGTACCGAGTTGTAAAATTTACAATGATTTATCGAAGAGAGTGGAAAGAAATACACTAATCAAGTTATCCTAGAGAGAGTTTGGCTGTGTTAAAAACAATGACCTGTACATGTACTGCTGATTAAGTCATGGTTCTCATATCCCCATAATACAAACAAGTCCAACATGTATTTCTTGCTTCTATGTATTGTGATGAAACTTGGATTTTAAAGTATAGACTTGCACCATTAGGTATCTGATTGGTGGTTGTCATGTGTTAACACCTCTTGGTATCTGATTGGTGGTTGTCGTGTGTTAACACCTTGGTATCTGATTGATGGTTGTCATGTGTTAACTCCTTGGTATCTGATTGGTGGTTGTCTGTCATATGTTAACACTTACAACTATTGGTAACTGATCATGTGCCAACACTTGCGCTTTATTTGCACAATTTAGCCTTCATCCACTGTAACAGCACCGAATTAGGTCATGAGGGTGTACACAAGTCTTTCCACAAAAACATCAGGGCATTTGCTAAGGTCACAATCGTCCAGTTAAGTCATTTAATCAGGGACCTGTGACAATACTGAATAACATTGCCTATGTGTGTTTGCCTCTTGCACAATCTTTGGACCTTTACTCCGATCTCCAGCTCAGCTATCTTTTTGCTGTTTCAACACACTGTTCAACGAAAGTAAAAGTTTAGTAAACATCTCTATGTTATTTTGAAGCTTGGATGCGACTGCATTTTTGTTTGGAGGACAGCCTTTACGCGCACAAAAAGAAAGATGTCAAGATAAAATGCCTTTGGCAGCAACTTTCATCCGAGTATTCCACGATATGTCCCTATATTTTCTCGCAGAGCTACATTTCTGTAGCAACGTGCAGTGGTGAAACGTTTACCTGATCAAGATATAGGAATCACGCGGGTGTGACCAGTCAGCAGGGTATGCTTACTCCACCTAGACACCGGATCCCACCTCTGGTATATCCAGGGGTCCGTGTTTGCCCAACTCTCTATTATGTATTGCTTATACGAGTTATGAGGTTGATTACAGTTCGTTATCTTCACCTTTCATTAGACAGTCTGTTTTCCTATTGTTGGAGGTTTTCTATATATATTTATATAAAGCACAGAAAATTTCACTTTATTTGGATACCCACTTTCACTCCTATCTTAAAACTTAAAAGTGTGTAAGAGAAGTACCAAATTTCTCCCATTACTATTAAGCAATACCCCGGTAAATAGTTTTACATTTTATTCCATGAGCGCACGTTGCTATCAAGATTGATTATCGTTTAAAGTAATTATTCGAATACTGACCTGTTTTTATATGAAGCAGAATTTATTCAAAAACTTCTACGCGAGAAGAAAAAATCTCTCGCTGTGACCTTCAATTCGACTTTTAGATATATCGATGACGTTTTGTCTATTAACAATGATAGCTTTCATTCATATGTCGATTTGATATATCCCTGTGAGCTCGAAATAAAGGACACCACAGAGTCTTCCACTTCTGCTTCATACTTAGATATTTTATTGAAAGTAGACATTAATGGCAAACTGGCAACTCAACTGTATGACAAACGGGATGATTTCAGCTTCTCCATCGTCAACTTCCCATATTTGTGTAGCAATATTCCATTATCACTTGCATATGGTGTTTATATATCTCAACTGATTCGATATGCAAGAGCTTGTTCTGGGTATAGTCAGTTTTTAAATCGAGGTAAGCTACTGACAAACAAGTTGATGGTACAGGGATTTCAACTGTCTCGATTGAAGTCAACATTTCGCAAATTCTGTGGTCGTTATAACGATCTAGTTCGTCAATACAACCTCGCATTGGGTCAAATGCTGTCTGACGTGTTTCATACCGATTGTTAAGCCGTTCTTGGCACACTGATTTTGACTGCGGATAACTCCGTTTACCTGATCAGGATATAGGGCTCACGGCGGGTGTGACCGGTCAACAGGGGATGCTTACTCCTCCTAGGCACCTGATCCCACCTCTGGTTGTCCAGGGGTCCATGTTTGCCCAACTATCTATTTTGTATTGCTTGTAGGAGTTATGAGATTGATCACTGTTCGTTATCTTCACCTTGCATACAAAAGCGCGCACATGATTTCACGACGAGAAGTAAATTGGTTGGTCCTGTTTTAATTGCATGATTGGTTGGCAAAGATTTGCCACCACCCCTTCTATAAATTATCCAAATAATGTTATTCCAATTCATAAAAAAGATTGTAAAAACGTAATAACCAATTACAGGCCAATTTCTATAATTAGTATAATTGGGAAGGTAATGGAAAAATGTGTTTATAATCATATGATCAGTTATATATACGAAAACCAAATCCTGTGCAAGAATCAGTCGGGTTTTATTAAGGCGATTCCACTGTGAATCAACGTTTGGATATTTCTAACGATATATTGGTAAAGCTATTGTCCAGGGAAAAGAAATAAGAGCAGTCTTTTGCGATATCAGTAAAGCATTCGATAGGGTTTGGCATCGGGGATTAATATTCAAATTACATCAGACAGGTTTCTCGGGTAAAGTTTTATCTTGGTTAGAAGACTATATATCCAATAGAAGACAAAGGGTAGTTGTCAACTCCAAAACATCTAAATGGGTTAAAATTAATGCTGGAGTTCCACAAGGTTCAGTTTTAGGACCTCTACTATTTCTCATTTACATTAATGACATTGTCCTTGACAGAAAATGTACCATTACATTATTTGCTAACGATACTACTCTATATATTGTCGTTGACAGCCCTCAAAGAGCTAGTGATACCCTCAACTGTCATCTTCAAAAGATTCATTTGTGGTCTAGGAAATGGCTCGTTAACTTCAATCCCTCTAAAACAGAATCATTAATAATAAGCAACAAACTACTCACCGGATTTGTTCTTTAACAATTGTGTCATAAAAAATGTTGAATGTCATAAGCATCTAGGCGTTACATTTTCCCAAAACGGGTCATGATCATTTCATGTTCATGCAGTTCTCTCCAAAGCTTCTGTTAGATTAAATATGCTACCGAAAATTTGTCATATATTAGATAGGAAATCATTAGAGAAATTTTATTTTATCAGACCTATTCTTGAATATGCTGACGTAATATGGGATATTATCACGCCTCAGACAAAATTGTTGAAATCTGATTGGTCAGATCTTGGTCACATGACGCCGTGAAAAAAACCGTATCATGCGAGTAAAATCCGAATTGGGCGAGTAATTTTATTTATCGTCGGGTTCGACTTGCAGCCGTTTCAAAAGGAAAGACATTTGACTAAGTTGTATGATATAGACCCCCACATATAGAGTTAGAGGTCTTCGACGTGATAAATTCGTTACACAGTCAGTTAGTGACCTGATACGGAAATATACATGGTGTGAAAAGAAAACCCGTATCGGGCTCGGCTTCGCCTCGCCCGATACGGGTTTTCTTTTCACACCATGTATTTTTCCGTATCAGGTCACTAACTAACTGTGTAACTAATAATATTTCTACTGAACTTGGTCATAAAATCGAACATCTTAATCAAGAAACAGCCAGAATCATAAGTGGGGGTACAAAACTTACAAATATACTTAATCATTACAAAGAATTGGGTTGGGAACCACTTGAAAGCAGAAGGAAAAAACATAAAATTATCCAATTTCACAAAATGGTCCACGGCCTAGTTCCCGAGTACTTGTGTAATCTTGTTCCTCCCAAAATATATGAATCTCACTCGCATAACACAAGCCAAGCTGACAATATTTTACAAACCAAATGTAAAACCACGCAATACAAAAATTCATTTCTGCCCAGTAGTATCTCTGTGGAATAGTCTTCCTGACGATGTTAAAAACAACCCCTCAATATCAAATCTCAAAAGGTACATGTATTTGAACATAAATATTAAATCCCCTCCACCATACTTTCTCATAGGTTCACGACAAGCTCAGATTTTACATGCACGTCTACGAATGAATTCCTGTTCATTAAAGTATCATTTATTCACAAAAAATATTGTCGACAGTCCTTTATGCTTATGTGGTGAAGTAGAAGACAGCAAACATTATCTCTTAGAATGCCCATTGTACTATCAGCTCAGGGCCAGGTATCTTTTAAATCTAACACAATTATGTAACAATTTAAACACAAATACTCAGTCTGCTTTTTGGAAATTCACACTTATCAGTATCTGAAAACATAACTATATTTCAATCAGTACATAAATTTATTACACAAAGTAAAAGATTTGCTGTACCCTATAAAACCTGATATATCAGCAATACTTTCGCTTGCATTCTAATATTTGCCTTTTGTATATGTTCTAAATATGTTGAAATATTCACACAACCCCATCACACATTATTATCACCATTGTTTTATCATTATTTTGTATGTACATGTAAATGATGAATCGCATATGTATGTTATTGCCATAACCATAACACGATTCTGATTTATTAATGTAAAATAGGAGACGGATTTATATAAGTGCTAGCACTTGTTTCCGAATCCTGTTAATTTTGCATCTGTTTGTATGTTTCGTGTAATGCTTCATTTAAAAACTATAGTTTAAACCAAATAATTAATTAATCATAATACAGATACAGATGATTAACCAGAAATAAGGGTGCCTTATGATTATCAACAGGGCATAATACTTATGTATTAAATGTGTTTTATACATAAACGAACGAAAACAAAACAGGAAATGCGTTTTCTTCGTAAAATGTTCCGGACTATTCTTTAACCCTAATAAATAAATAAAATCCATTTATTGAATAATTGGGCAATTTTCATACGCCAAGTTCACAATGAAGACTCTTTGTGGTCGTCTTGAAACATACTTAGTAAGATATTTAAAGAAAAAATTAACATATAACGCTAAATCGGTGAACATCGATATGTCGGGCATTGCGGGCCAATACACGTATCAACACTTCGCCGCGAGTTACGTCCCTTTGCGGGGTCAGCCAAAGGTCAATCGGTGAAAAACCAAGTTTTCCTTCTTTACCTTACCAAATGTAAGATGTTATTACTTGGAATTTTAGCCAATTACCAAGTTTTCATACAAGTTAATGGGTTGCCCCAATCTGGGGCATATTGTAGTTAACTGCAATTGATGGAAAAATAACAGATGTCAAAGCTACAGATAGGAAAATTACAAAGGCCAACGTAGGGAAATACGATTTTTATCCGAGAGATGGCGGACAAGGGACGTAACTTTCGCGAAGTGTTGATACGTGTATTGGCTCGCACTACATTTACACCCACCCATGAATATTGGGGTGGTTGTAAATGTAGTGTGGGACATATGTCCCGCGATGTCCGATATTGATGTTTGCTGATTTATCGTTATACGTTGGTTTTTCTTTGAATATCTTACTAAATGTGTTTTAAGACGATCACCAACAATCTTCATTATATAACGATAAATCGGCGAATATCAACATATGTTCCGGACTACATAAATAGTTTATTGTACAAGTTACTCAAAAGCTAAACATCCGGTATGGCAGACGATAATTTACAAGAAAAAGAGAGAGTATTAGAATTGGAACACCCTTCACTCGTTGAGCGATACTATAAGTCAAAATATATTATTGGTAAGTTTTAAGATTATATCTTTTGTCTCGTGATGGAAACCATTTCATAAATCTTTTAATTTTTCTTCAGATAGGGGTTTGCTGAGTAAATTCGAAATGCACATCGAAACCGTTCAGGAACACATGGGATTGTCTTCCGAATTGTGGAAAATGATAGATAGAAAATTATATGTCTATGGCGTGTCCGTGTGTTTGAAGGCAAAGCAAAAAGTATTGGCATTAGTATGTATATTCATAAAAAAAACCAAAACAAACAAACAACAACAAAAAAAAAAAAAAAAAAAAAACCACCCCGAAATTAGCACAAGCAATCTGACTACAGTACAGACCTATATTATATATATATATAATACGTCTTACGGCATGACCGTTTTGAGGGCGAAGCAATTGGCATTAGTATCTAGATCCATAACGAGACAAAAATTATCCTGAAATATTATCACCTAACGTGTGGCGACCGAGCTCAATCAACTTTACACATTAATTCATCGAACGCGGGTAACTATATGCAACTGATGTAAACAGCGCATTGTGACGTCATATTCAGCGTCGGTATTTAGCAAATACACAAATATTGCAGACATGACCTACTATGACGTAAATCGTATGATTATATACGATTAAGAAAATAAGATTTACATGCTTTTACGGATTTTATATAACATCTCAGAATGACGTGAACTTGGGTACACGAGATTCAAAATGGAGATATACATGTCCACGTGCTAGTATTCGAATCGACGCCATTGGGACCAAACTTTTAAAGTTCCATAGGTATGGTTTAATTTTTCATTGGTTTTCTATATTTTCCTTTTTAATATGTATATACGTTTTACCTATAGGGAGAGCTCCACTCTCATGGCCCTTTGGGCCGAGAGAGGGCTTGGCCCTCTATAATATAGGTATGTACTTTAGTCAGATTGCAATACAAGCTGTAACTGACAGCAAATAAATTGAAAAATAAAAGAACAAATATATAACATATCGGAGTAAACCTGAAGCAATAAACCCGTCAAATTAGCAGAAAATGTTGATTCATGAATCATTGTCATCTTGTCAGTAATTCCTGCTCGTAATCTCTGAGGTGCATTGACCTCGGAGGTCATCAGTTCGGAAATAAGCGAAAGAGAGGAACTGAGCACATGTCAGATTTGTAAACAATGTATGGAAATTTTATAGAAAATTTGCTTCTAAAATTGCATATGATTGGCACATTTGCATAATTATTACTTTCTTACACTTATAGTACTTCTTGTCATTCATGAAACGATGTACTATTTTAAAACAAATGACACCTGTAGTTACTTACGTAAGTTTCTGTCTTTGTATATACCTCGGTCTCAGCAACCCGATTATGTTTGGCAGTCATCGTTCCCATGTCCGTGTACATACAACACAATGGTGGTTTATACAAAACGCTCATTGTAGGGATGCTCTCAAACAATATTCCCTTGTTTATTTTGCTGAACTTTTCTTCAGATCTTGGGTATTGTATTAGTTATACCGATAGGTGTTACTTAGTGCATAATTGGATAGTTGAAAAATACCGTCAGTTACAGCTTGTATTGCTTTAACTTATGAGGACACTCAGGACAGATTTAGCGCTATTAAAGCATCCTAACACCTTGTTACATGACTGTACTTTAGACATTTGATCCGCCTATTCATTGAACACGGGGAAATATAACGCAACATCATATTCAGCAGTGTGTAGCAAATTTACAAACATAGGAGACATGCGTTAATTGAGGAGTGATTAGGCCTATATAGATATATCCGATATCATTAAGAAAATATGGTTTACATGCTTTTAAGGATTTTATGTAAAATATCAGAATGACGTGAACTTGGATGTACATGAGATTCAAAATGGAGAAATACATGTACTCGCTCTTGCATTCAAATCTAAGACATTTTTACCAAAATTTTCAAGTTTGATGGGTATGGTTTGATTTTTCATCAGTTTTCTATATTTTCCTTTTAAACATATATATACATGTTAGCAATAGGATGATATCCGCTCTCACAGCCCATATCCTCTTTAAATCCGCTTTTAAATTCCCTTTGAAGTCGTTTTGATAAACGATGTTGACACATTTTGGTAATTTATACATGTATCGTTTAAATAACACACCCTGCAAGTATTAAAATGATACTACTTGCAGGATGTGTTATTTAAACTATGTGTAAATTACCAAAGTTTAGTGTACATAGTCAATCTTCAGAGTGGCTTTCAAAAAAGGGGGGGGGGGGGGTACTTTTTCCAACCACATAACGTTACTTTATCCAAAGGACTAACCCATTTAGTTGCCTCTTACGACAAGCAAGGGGTACTGAGGACCTTTTCTAACCCAGATCCCCATGGGACTCTCTACTTGAAGATAAGGAAAATCTTACACTTTTCTTGAGAACCACAGCAGTACAGTTTAATTAATTTTTATATAACATGTATTGTTCATGCCATGAGTCACAAGGGTAAGGATGGGGTCATAACAAAATTCAAAAATTTCTTACTAATGGGAATATTTTCAGTAATCACAAGGGTGCAATTTGTGATGCTATTATGCAAGCATCCTCATGTAGCATAGATTCAATGCTATGTTCACACTCTGGTTAAGGTGGGACTACAAAAGGGAATTTAGAGTTCTACATGGAAAAATACAACTGCTCAGGTGAATTATCTAGCCCAAGGAACCTTTTGTTTTCTAATGCTGTCTTCCAATACTGATCATGATTTAAAAGTTAACTTCAGATATTAAAATGAAATAAGAATGCTTAAATGTCATGTGTACTGTCATAGAGAAGATGAATGTTTTCACCATTCATTGAAATGTATATACTTAAAATGAGTTTGGAATGAATTAAGGATAATTATAGTACATAGTTCTGTGTGTGAATCATTCACTGTGGTTTTGGATATTATTATTATTATTGTATAGACATGCTGCACACAGACCAAGTGTTTAATAAAGTAAAAATTATCACATTTTTAAAACTTTCATTGATGTTAAAGATAAATCAAAATTTATTGCACATTTTGCAGCAATTTAATGATTTTTCGAAGGCAGAGATGCTTTTAAACATTATGCAGTGATTTATTGATTTTCAGAAGGCAGAGATGCTTTTAGTTTTTCAATGTCCATTCAATATCTCCTACTAGTTCTCCTTGCATTTTTTTTCTCAGATTCCCAATCGAAAAAAGATGAAGATATTTGCATATTAACCCATTCCAACAGGTCTGTATTCTAACTTTTACCCAATGTATTTAAGTGACCCAGTCTTATAATTATGCTCATTAACCTTATTCCTGCAGATGAGCATACATAATCTGTTTCTATTTCTCCTGTAGGTTTTGATGAATGAGCCCATTGCTACATAGGATATGTGTGTATGTTAAACAGGGAATTGTTTAAGTTTTGAATAGTTATTTAACTTGGAAAACAATTAAATTTTGATTTCAGCTGTAGTGCATTAATTGTAAAATTTTCTTGCAGAGTGATGCACTAACTCAGGGTAGTATGTTTTGATTTAATGGAAAAAAATAAATTTTGTTTTATTTTATTGTTAACAAATTAGTGCATCACTCTGTAAAAAAATTCAACAATTACGGTAGTGTACTTAATTACTAACTAACCCGCTCTACGACTGAAATCAAAATTTGATTGTTTTCCCAGTTAAATAATTATTCTGAACTTAAATAATACCCTGTTGTTAATCTACTACAATGGTCCATCACATTACTCACCGCAAAGAGTCTGAATACAATGAGTCTCTATATTAATCTTCCACACAAGACATGTCATTTAAGAAATGAACAGCTCAAAAGTGCTGCTCATTTCTTATATTCATTTACTAAATCACCATTTGTTTACATTGCTTGAATAAGTCAGGAAATATTTTGTTGCATAAAACGAACTACTAAGATCCACCAATGTCACAGTCGTATTGTGACGTCTGTCAAAACATACATGTAGACATGACGTCACACTTTACCCTGCCTTTTATGTCAACATTGCACGGTGCACTGTATTTTGGAGCTAGGAGACCACAAGATTGGGATGATGATCCACGTAAGTTCACAATCTTAATCTGGGTTGTGACTTTGCGAGATCTTTGTAACACATGTTGTATTTTTTCAAATCATTACGCTCTCTCAGTTGCGTGCTTTAAACTAGTTCATAATCCGTTCATAGTCAATATGAACGGATTGTGTCACATGCTGAAATTTGTTGGTTCATAGAGGAAAATTCGATTTGTTATATAGATATATATCCGTACATTTATTCACTGCATAGAATCTGGTTACAATGATCGAATCTGTACATTATTCCTGTACACTTGTAAAAAATAAAATAAATGTCTTCCCATTACTTTACTGCAGAGAGTCTGCACATTAACAGTACGACACATACAAAGTGTCTGTACATGGACTGCTGTACAATTAGGTTCTTATATGTTCATAACTTGAAATGAGTCTATATTCATTTATTGCTGTACAAATCTGGTTTTACATTGAAATACAGGTATATGATTATTTCTGTAACAGAATATGCATTGTGACGGTAGCAGAATGGCACCCATTGATTAGAGAGGGGAAAACTATTTCACAGATAAAATTTGATGTTGATGGAATGAACAGACTGGACAACAAGATTTCAGGGAAAGGAAAAAGGGTAGGCGTGACCTAATATCTAGTTTTCCTATGTATTTATAATCATAATTGATATAGAGGAAAATATGCTCTTAAATTTCAGGGTCTAATTATTCTTTTATTGTATATTTGTTAAAAGCAATTACATACTAAATTTCATTTTGAATTTTTTTAATGATAATTTTGTTTCTACAGTGACAACATCTTTGAGATGCTCTGGTTTTGTTTTTAAAAAAATGAGGGTCTTAGGTCTGCATAAATAGATGAAATAACACATCAGTAAAAATCTTATTGATAACAAATCTTATTGATAAAGATCTGCAAATTATGATTTTCAGCTGAGGAATATTTTTTTTTCAACAAAATACTTGTTATGTGTCAACAGTGAAAAATAAACTGCATCAGTGTACAATATTTTGGACTGTTTCATCCCCCAATTCACAGATTTTCAAAATATCAATATCATAATAAAAAAAATTCCAACTTTAAACATGATTTAGCATATGAGCATATGTGATTTAGTTTTTTGAAAGATTTTAAAAACCACAACAGCTGAAAGGTGATTCAGGTAAGCAATATGGCCATGGGCTTCTTGTCTATGTATTTTAACCTCAATATCGCGAAGCCTCGGATATCTTGAAGATTTTTCTCAGCCCCATCGAGTTTGAGATAACAAGGTGTTGTGACTGAATTTAAAATATTCAAATCATGATGAAATCCTCATTTTACTTTGTCAGATGTTATCTTAAAAAATCCTAATGCAGTAAATTTGAAGTCATATGCAAACCAAGCATCATATTCTGTTATATGCTACCGGGTATTTAAATCAATTATATCTATCCTGTTTATCAAAGATATACATGCGAGTACATCAAAGCAAAAATGTTTACAGATGAGAAGAAACCGCTAGAAAGCAACATTTCTTGAGAGTGTTATCATTAACATTGTTAGAAATTGAAGTAAGATCTTAGTGCTTTTATAACTAACTCTGTCTCTAATTTGTCAATACCAATGTGTACTAGGGTGTATCATTGTTCCCTGCCAGCATTCAGACCCTCAATCTGAATACTTATTCCTGCTTTACTATTGGAATTCAGATTTCATATTTGATACATTTTAATGAGGATAAAATATGAGGACAGGTGAGTTTCTAACTGATTGACACGAGTTTGAGACTAGTGACATGCTCACATGAAGTGATTGACACAGGTTTGAGACTAGTGACACACTCACATGAAGTGATTGACACAGGTTTGAGACTAGTGACACGCTCACATGAAGTGATTGACACAGGTTTGAGACTAGTGACATGCTCACATGAAGTGATTGACACAGGTTTGAGACTAGTGACATGCTCACATGAAGTGATTGACACAGGTTTGAGACTGGTGACATGCTCACATGAAGTGATTGACACAGGTTTGAGACTAGTGACACGCTCACATGAAGTGATTGACACAGGTTTGAGACTAGTGACACGCTCACATGAAGTGATTGACACAGGTTTGAGACTGGTGACATGCTCACATGAAGTGATTGACACAGGTTTGAGACTGGTGACATGCTCACATGAAGTGATTGACACAGGTTTGAGACTGGTGACATGCTCACATGAAGTGATTGACACAGGTTTGAGACTGGTGACATGCTCACATGAAGTGATTGACACAGGTTTGAGACTGGTGACACGCTCACATGAAGTGATTGACACAGGTTTGAGACTAGTGACATGCTCACATGAAGTGATTGACACAGGTTTGAGACTGGTGACACGCTTACATGAAGTGATTGGACATTAGATACATTTTATTTTACTACAATGCTGCTACAACACAAATCTTTCACTCTGTTACAGGGGGCTCAACTCCTGACTCCTTCCTCACCGCTATGCCAAGTTATATGTTCTGACAGCTCTACATACACTATCACATGTGGTGTGAGATCTCAACTTATGGAGGTCAATGAAAACCTTCTCAAATCCCCACACTTGATGACAAAGAAGGTATTCTTTACTATTGAATTTAAGTAACTGTAAAGTTTTCTTGTCTTTAAATTTTTCCTTTTATTGATCAGGTAGAAGATGGTCACAATTTTGCCAAATAAAAGAATAAAAGTGCATATGCATACATCACAAGCCACGGTATCCAAATGGATAAAAGCCTTAAAATCACCCAGTCTATATATATCTATATATATATATATATATATATATATATATCTATATATATATATATATATATATGTGTGTGTGTGTGTGTGTGTGTGTAAATAATTCAATAAAAAAGCAGGAAAATATGCAGTTCTAAAATATAGTTTGGAACTGCATATTTTCCTGCTTTTTTATTGAATTATTTTGACTGTAATATCAACTCTTTTTATTTGGAATATATATATATATATATATATATATATATATATATATATATATATATATAAAAGCACTAAAGTTCCAACAACACCCGATATTTCAAAGTATTGGATCCACAACATGGATACAAGGTCAAATACGAAAAAATATACAAAGCACTAAAATGACCAAGGACACGAACAACCAGATTGTTAAATTTTCGGGACGACCAAAGAGCTGATCCAAAATGACATCAGCTCTTTGGACGAATAAGGCATATTCTAATTCGTTCCACTTTTAACGTTGATTGGCAAGCCTAAAGACCAAAAAACATGTAGTCTGCTTTGTAAATACGTTTGTAGATTAGTGTAGTTGTAGTGCTAGATGTATTTATATGTAGTTTTTGTTATCATTCTCTGTTGATATTGGCCACATTATGTAATTCTTTTCGTTTGTCTTGAAGAAGGAACGGGTCGTCCCGAAAATTTGACAATCTGGTTGTTCGTGTCGTTGATCATTTTAGTGCTTTGTATATATATATATATATATATATATATATATATATATATATATATATACTTTCAATTTCATCTCTTATTTTTTCTTTAAAAGTTTGCGGGCATATATCACACGGATATACATGTATCACCCGCAAACATTCCGGCAAACATTACGTCACAATCAAATTTCTACGCCGTTAATTTTCAAATTTTTCGTGTTTTTCATCTTTCACTCAGTTAAACCGATAAAGTTATTGTTAAAAATAAAATTATTGTTAGTTTCTAAATGAAATTGAAAGTATATAATAAAAAGGTTAATAGACTTTGTATGGGAAATATGACGACCTCGTTTTTTGTCGCGAATGGACCTCGCAAGCTCGGTCCGTCTAGCGCCAAAAACTCGGTCGTCATATTTTCCCATACAAAGTCTATAACCTATAAATATATATATATATATATATATATATATATATATATATAAAGATGAAGAATAACGAACAGTGATCAATCTCATAACTACTTTCCATCCATTTTGCCTCCTCATATCATTTGTTATCTGAATATATACACCTGTTTTACAAACGACGGAAAAGTTAGTGAATAGCAGCAGTAATTTAATGTAACAGGTGTTCCTCTGTGTTGTAGTGCTTCTTAATTACAGGGATTGATTTTCTTGTCGAATGTGCATTAGAACTTGAAAATGATATTTTTAAAAAGTGTAAAGCACTTTCATGTGTACTGCTTTTGAAGAGCCCTCTTGATTTACATTTATAAATTGTGATTCTTTTTGTTATTACCTTACCTTACTGTGCTTAAAACATGAGGAAAATATAAACGTGTTAGAGTGCTGTGAAGATTGTAATGACATCCAAGTCCATAGGTGCTTTACTACGAATTTGTTTACAATTGATTAACGAGTGAAGAAAGATCGCTGTCTATGATCATTTTGACATCGGTCGCCATTAAGTTTTATTTTTAAAACAAACTGTCTAGGGATGATGTTCTACTTTGACTGTAGATTTTTTTTTGGGGGGGGGGGGGGGGCAATTTTTGCAGAGTCTGGGGCTGCGGTTGTCGTTGATGGATAAGCCTATACAGTTCGCCCGTTGCATATTCGATAGGGTTCGAATCTTGTGATTTGGCTGGCCAACGAAGAACTTGAATATTGTGTCTTTGCTGAATATCACGTGATAGACGATTTGGGACTGGCGACGATTTGGGGTGTAACACACACCTGCTTCCAGTCGTCCAATTGCGCTGTTGTGTTGAACATCATTCAGACGCGGCATTTCTCCACGCTATCACGAGAACCCCTGTATTTGATAGAATACTTATCTTAAATTATTTCTATGGGCAGGTGACCTATTGCTATCATAATTGCTCTTCGTCTAGCGTCGTCTGTCGTGCGTCGACTGTTAACAATTGAATCTTTTTTTTTTTTTTTTTGCAACTTCTTCTAGAATACTACTGGGTCAATATTTTTTAAAAATTGATATGAAACATGATGGGGATAAGATGAACATAAACCCAGGGATTCCAGGGGCAAGGGGGGGGGGGGGGGGGAGAGAACTCCACAAAATAGCAAAATTTCAAAAATGTTCTTCTCTACCCATGTACATCTTGAAGGAAATACCGTGGGTTATAACAGGTCCTCAGCACCCCTTACTTGCCGTAAGAGGCGAGTAAATGGGGCGGTCCTTCGGAAAAGGCCGTAAGCGCCGAGCATAGGCCTAAATTTTGCAGCCCATCACCGACAATGAGTGGAAAATTCTCGAGAGGGGCGTTAAACAATATACAATCAATCAATCTTGAAGGAAAATTAAATGCGTGGCGAGAAACAGATATTTTAAACCCTCTACAAAACTTTTTATTTTTCATTATCTCCGGGGATGGGTTGTTGTTGTGCCTCCATTACGAAGCCAGAATGGCTGCATAGTAAAATGTATATACATGTATAATGTTTGAAAATCTTTCTTACTCTTCATATCTTGAAGGAAAACTAAATCATAAGCATGAAACCCTCTACCAAAATAGTATGTTTCATGACCCTCAGGGCAGGATCTTCCTCCAAGGTGGAACCAAAATGGCCAGATTGTGAAAATGTACATTATTAGAAAATCTTCTCTTTTCCTCCAAAGCCGAATGCATGGCTAGGAAACGCATGGAACGCTCTACCAAAATAGTGTATTTCATGACCCCCATCGCAGGGGTCACTTAGGTGATCTATCTCTATAAGTCTGCGTCCGTAGTGCATTGAACATTGAACATTTTTACTTGTTCTTGATACATGTAAATATCCCTCCAAATCTTTTTTTGGCATAAAGGGTCTTTGAGCGGAAAGGAGGGGGGCATAAATTCTAAATCTCAGGAGTCTTGCACCCATGGGACCGAGCTTAAACTGCCAAATTGGAAAATTTACCAGTTTTCAAGAAATCCTCCTCTTAACAACCGCACATCTGTAAGAAAAACTATTGCATAGTCGTGTTGAGCAGGAAGACCTCTACCAAAATTATAAATCTCATGATTATCAGGATAAAGGTTCTGACTTCAGAGTGGGGCCAAACTTGGTATATAATGTTCATGTGTAAAACTTCAATGCTATTGATCTAGAAGGAGCAGGTAGCCATATTATCAAAATGATAAATTTCGTGGTCCCTGTGGTAGGGGTTTTGGTACCAGTGTGGGGCCTGGTTCCCGTGGTAGGGGTTTTGGTACCAGTATGGGCCTGGTCCCCGTGGTAGGGGTTTTGGTACCAGTATGGGGCCTGGTCCCCGTGGTAGGGGTTTTGGTACCAGTATGGGGCCTGGTCCCCGTGGTAGGGGTTTTGGTACTAGTTTGGGGTCTGAACCCCGGGGTAGGGGTTTTGGTACCAGTATGGGGCCTGGTCCCCGTGGTAGGGGTTTCAGTACCAGTGTGAGGCCTGGTCCCCGGGGTAGGGGTTTTGGTACCAGTATGGGGCCTGGTCCCCAGGATAGGGGTTTTGATACCAGTATGGAGCCTGGTCCCCGGGGTAGGGGTTTCAGTACCAGTGTGAGGCCTGGTCCCCGGGGTAGGGGTTTTGGTACCAGTGTGGGGCCTGGTCCCGTGGTAGGGGTTTTGGTACCAGTATGGGGTCTGGTCCCCGTGGTAGGGGTTTTGGTACCAGTATGGGGTCTGATCCCCGGGGTAGGGGTTTTGGTACCAGTATGGGGCCTGGTCCCCGGGGTAGGAGTTTTGGTACCAGTATGGGGCCTGGTCCCCGGGTAGGGGTTTTGGTACCAGTGGTGGGCCTGATCCCCGGGGTAGGGGTTTTGGTACCAGTATGGGGCCTGGTCCCCGTGGTAGGGGTTTTGGTACCAGTATGGGGCCTGGTCCCCGTGGTAGGGGTTTTGGTACTAGTTTGGGGTCTGAACCCCGGGGTTGGGGTTTTGGTACCAGTATGGGGCCTGGTCCCCGTGGTAGGGGTTTCAGTACCAGTGTGAGGCCTGGTCCCCGGGGTAGGGGTTTTGGTACCAGTATGGGGCCTGGTCCCCAGGATAGGGGTTTTGGTACCAGTATGGAGCCTGGTCCCCGGGGTAGGGGTTTCAGTACCAGTGTGAGGCCTGGTCCCCGGGGTAGGGGTTTTGGTACCAGTGTGGGGCCTGGTCCCGTGGTAGGGGTTTTGGTACCAGTATGGGGTCTGGTCCCCGTGGTAGGGGTTTGGTACCAGTATGGGGTCTGATCCCCGGGGTAGGGGTTTTGGTACCAGTATGGGGCCTGGTCCCCGGGGTAGGAGTTTTGGTACCAGTATGGGGCCTGGTCCCCGGGTAGGGGTTTTGGTACCAGTGGTGGGCCTGATCCCCGGGGTAGGGGTTTTGGTACCAGTATGGGGCCTGGTCCCCGTGGTAGGGGTTTTGGTACCAGTATGGGGCCTGGTCCCCGTGGTAGGGGTTTTGGTACTAGTTTGGGGTCTGAACCCCGGGGTAGGGGTTTTGGTACCAGTATGGGGCCTGGTCCCCGTGGTAGGGGTTTCAGTACCAGTGTGAGGCCTGGTCCCCGGGGTAGGGGTTTTGGTACCAGTATGGGGCCTGGTCCCCAGGATAGGGGTTTTGGTACCAGTATGGAGCCTGGTCCCCGGGGTAGGGGTTTCAGTACCAGTGTGAGGCCTGGTCCCCGGGGTAGGGGTTTTGGTACCAGTGTGGGGCCTGGTCCCGTGGTAGGGGTTTTGGTACCAGTATGGGGTCTGGTCCCCGTGGTAGGGGTTTTGGTACCAGTATGGGGTCTGATCCCCGGGGTAGGGGTTTTGGTACCAGTATGGGGCCTGGTCCCCGGGGTAGGAGTTTTGGTACCAGTATGGGGCCTGGTCCCCGGGTAGGGGTTTTGGTACCAGTGGTGGGCCTGATCCCCGGGGTAGGGGTTTTGGTACCAGTATGGGGCCTGGTCCCCGGGGTAGGGGTTTTGGTACCAGTATGGGGCCGGTCTCATAGGGATCGAAGGTTATTTGAAGGATTTATTTAATTTTGATGATATTATATAAAAAATAAATGCATATTTAGGAAAAGCAGAAAGGGGTGTACCAAAATCGGGAATTTCGCAACACCAAGGGCCGGGCCAGTATGGTCATAAACTGTTAATGTTTAATTGCATTTAATAAAGCTCTTCTTCATAATTTTACTGACACTAGATAAAAGTACAATGAGTATTAAGGGTGGAATTTATCTTAAATGATATGGTACATGTATCATATATTCAAAAGTCTTATTATACGTGTATGACATTACGTAACGAAGCAAAAACATATTTAGGTTATCGGGTTCTTGCAGCACCGGAGGCAGGTTATAGTACTAAAAATAGAATTTAAAAAATTCAGATATTCACATGGTGTTGAACTTGTATCTTTTGCCCATCTAAAAGTACAATTTAAATCATTGTACATGGTAGCCTTTGAAAGGTGATCCAGCACGTTAATTTGTAAAATTAGAATCCTTGTTATTAAACCAGAGTTAATTGTCCATGCAAATCACCACGTGCTGCCAATTCTCAATTAGAGTAAGAAATAGAGGAAACGATGTCATTTAGTTATTATTAAGCGAAAATTAAAACACGTTTGGCACAATAGATATAAATGCTCAGCTCCAGCAGGGTTTCGCACATTTAGAGAACCGTGAAAAGTGGCACTTGTGTCTAATGCCTGAGATATATTTCTGTCATGACAGTAGGAAACCTCATGAGTGTCTAAATCGTTTATTGTTTACCCTTTGTCTTTTTGCGGTTTTTATTATTAATTATAACATGAGAACGATTTAGGATGTCGGTAGAACCAGTATTTTAATTATTTGAATGAAAGTATGCCAGAGATGTAAATCAATGCTGGTAATTGAATTATTGGTTAAAGATTAATATCTATAGACAGATCAGCTTATCCGTCAGAGTGGGAGTGCAGAGAGTGAGAAATCTGTAGCAAGGAAAGAATGTGACTTTTAACCAAGTTACATGATTCGGGTTTTGACGGGGATCGAGGATAATAGCAGTTTTATTTGATCCGATAAGGGATTATTGCCCTCAGCTTGCGGCATCGGGCAACATATCCGTTCAAGAGTCAAACAAAACTGCTGTGGTCCAGGAACCAGTCTCTGACCGTTTTGTTATAAACATTCATGTGTTGAAGGGACTGTGAGATTCGTGTGAACCGATGAAATTCAGTCAACAGATCGATCGCATGCGTCAATTCGAGATAACAGGGCATAATGGATTTAGTGTAATTTTTTTCTTATTAGACAGTCTTTTTAAAATACACATGTAGTATGATTTTCTATACATGGAAAAATGAAGGTGTTCAAACTGCGATGTTAATTTTTATTTTAATCAAACTTGTGCTTCTAGTTATCCTCATTGCAACCAATATAAAGGCTGTTCCATTTTGGAATGAATTTGTAACAGAAAAAAAGAAGTTCAAAGCCGTTCACTGCTTTCAGTTCAAAGTCGCTATACGGCTGAAATATCGCGGCTCCGGTCGAAAACCCTATATAAAGAAAACAAACTTGTCTTTGCTTTTGGATTCTGTGAAAGCGAGAGATCTTTCCAGAAATTTTAACAGATATTTATGCAGTGTTGACAATGTAATGAAACAGTCGATTAGAGGTACCAGCACGTTGAAACTACATGTAAACTAATAGAAAAGATTATTCCTGGCAAAATCTTCTGTCCATTTTTAAAAGTGTAAGTTAGTTCGGTTTCAACCAATTTTTCAATCAAACAAATATGTCGGTGGGAGGAAAGTTTTATTTGAAAAAAAAAAATGGCAGAAAAATCCTCGAAATGCTCGATTTACTTTTGGAATATCTTCAAAGAAATTGCCGGATTCTTCACTGAATGCGGAGCGAATAAAAGCCACGAGTCTTATGTAATCGAATCTATTTTTGTGAATTTTGTGTTACCCTCTATTGTTTAAAGCTTTCAGTTCATCACTAATTGCATCTGACGTATGAGTTCTCTCCTGAATTTGTGTTTTGTAAATCTCACTTTAATTCAAGTGTTGCAAATGAGGAAACACCGTGCGAATGAAGAAACACAGGGCTTAGTAATTGTGTTAAACATTTGATTTCACCCAGAAATTGCGTTGGAATCGGTGTAATGTACTTCTTGCACTGAGGGAATTCTGTATAAAATGGCCTTCATTCATTCATCAGTTTTATCATGCAATGAAAGAAAACATTCAGAAGCACCTGCCGCTGGTTTAAGGCGTATCAAATGACTAATAAACTTGGCTTTCTCACAATCACAGATTGTTCACTAAAACTAGCCGCTGCTGAGTGATATTTGACAGAATTATTTATAGTTGTTTTTCCCAAAAATTTCTCGAAAACATTTTATAAACAAGTAAGCAGACATGAGCTACTTGTTATCACCGTTTAATATGACATTATTATGTTAGAAGATATACTAGCTATTTCATTATTTGTGTTTCATGCTCCTTAGTTTACTTGTCAAGGAGCCGAAACTCAGTTTTTTGATAACAGCAGGGGAAAAAAAGAACGCCATGGATGTTTGAAAATATCTAGTAGGAAGTAAATTGTGAAAGTTGGGTTCAGTGATTACTAGAGACAATGCTGAAATTAAATATCACGCGATTATTATGCAGTTTGATAGATACGTATGTTTAAACAATCATGTCTCCCTTTAAGAAAGGTGAACAAAAGAAAAATTTAGCCGTGTAGTATTGCACCTTAGTTTTCGTGTAATGTCATGAAAGTAATGTCAAATACTGGTATGTGACGATTTTTTCATGTATATCGTTTAATTCATTGACTGATTGATATTTTTCATACATATCGTTTCATTCATTGACTGATTGATGTTTTTTCATGTATATCGTTTCATTCATTGACTGATTGATGTTTTTTCATGTGTATCGTTTAATTCATTGACTGATTGATATTTTTCTTCATTTCTTTTCAGCCACAAACTGAAGGTTATGTGGCCATCGTCCTTCCAAAATTAGGAGATTTTGAATCGGCCACGAAAAAGTTGTTGTCAAAGGAGGAGTACGTGCAAAAGCGTTTTTCAGGGACATAATGTTTTGGTATTGTACTGAATAAAGCAGAATTTTACGCATTTCTCAGTGCCTTTTAGCTCATCTGATCCATCGAGTCTGACTAAATCTGTCCGTCCGTCTATAAACTTTACACATTTTTTGACGTCTTTTCTAGAACCACTACTAAGGTCATTTTCAACTAAATTTGGCACAGAGCATCCTTGGTTAGAAAAGGATTCAAATTTTTGCAAATAAAGGGATATGTCCCCTTTCAAGGGGATATTGTGCAAACAAAGGTAAAGAAGGGGGTCACTTAAATCTTCTCATGAACTACTGAACTAGAAAAGATGAAACTTATGTGAAATCTGTCTGATATAGTGCAGATCCAAAATTTACAAATCATGGTCCCAGTGGATTTGGCCACATTATGGGATCAACGTTTTACATAATTATGAATATTTAATCATACTGTAAAGAATTGCAATGTCGTAATGATATGCAAGCATCCTCAGATAATGGAGATTCCAATTTCTTCAAATTATGGCCCCAGGGGGTAGGATGGGGCCATAATAGGGAATCAAAGTTTTACATGAGAATTCAGTAGAGGCATCGCGGATCCATTATTCCCGGGGAAAAAAATAGAGCGGTACTTTACAAATATCTCGAGTAAATCACGTTCTCATCGCGGGGTGTTTATCAGTTATCTGTCCCTGTTGATTGTTTACCGCAAACAAATACGAGTTATCTCCCCCAATTTTGTTGACGGTTTCAAAACATAGGATTTCGGGTTCATCAGTGTAATAAATGATAGATGAAAACATATGATATATATTCTAAATTTATTCTCTTTCTAATTTTTTTTTTAAAATTATTAATTGATTATTACTTCAATTCATCGGTGATACATGTATAGCTTTTACTGAGTGTGAGAAGATCGTGATGAATATTTTATAAATCAATTCAATTTTGAAAATACACAAAGGCTCACGCAACGCTTCTCGCTGGGATACTTTTTATAAAGCGCTAACGCTAATATTATTGAGGGGGACAAGCTGAGTTAGTCCATTAATTTATAAGGTCTTATGGAAGACTTCATTTATTTCAATATTCAATACAATAAATGTATCAAAGAAAAAAGAAAGAGTCGAATATATTTGCTATGAAAATGTTGGCTTTCTAAGGAATAAAGCGATCAGCAAATGAATACGTCACGCTTAACTTCAATATTCTTAAAATGATAACGAGAAGGGGATGGGAGTTTCCAAACCGACAACGTATCGGGTAGGGTGTGCAGAGAAGCCGTGTCTTTATGAAGGGACACTTTCCTCATAAAACCAGTGTAATTTAAAACTCTGGCTCATGTTAAGACATGTTCTGACTATTGATCGCTTAATATCAGCACGTGCGACTTAATGATCGGTATCGTTGCTGACTTGAAAACTCGGCATTTGGATGAAAAAAAGGTACATGTTAAGTAAATGATTTTCAAAACTCCGGTTTTAGATTTATGAATTAAAAATTATGTTGAAATAGGTCAAAACTTTTAAAACTTGACTGATCACCGAATAACAGTAAATGTACAGATTCAATGCTCATCCATGTAGGAATACACATACAGCCATCTTTAAAGCAGAATGTTTTCATTGGTCAGAAAACACATGTACATCTTCAAGTCATGGCCCCCGAGAGTATAGGGCGGGGTCTCACTATAGGATTATATTTTTACCTGATAATGTATATGAAATATGGAAATTAAGTTTTTCAAAATCATCTTAAGAACAGCATGACCTTGATTAGTCATGTTAATATCTATAGGTACTGCAGATTCAAGTTTGATGATCTTCCCGAGGGGGGAGGGGGTTAGCATGGTGCCTCAATAGGGGATCAAAGTTTTACGCTAAGACTATATAGGAGATGATCTTATTTTCAAGAGCAGCATGGCCAGGATTAGTCTTAATCTTGCTGATATGCAAGCATTCTCAGATAGTGTAATTTCAAGTTTGTTCAAATCAATTTCCCCAGGGGTAGATATGGGCTTCAATACAGATTCAGAGTTGAAAAGCTTCTCAAGAACAACAGGACCATGATTGACATGCATCAACATCAGTTAGTGCAGCTTCACGTTTGTTAGAATCATGGTCCCTGGTACAAAGGGGTCACGTAATGGATAAAAATGTTACATGTACAGGAGAATATGCATAAAAATCTCCACAAGATCCACTGACCATGATTAGCCATCAACATGCAAGCAATCCGACGTAGTGCAGATTTATGTTTCATGAAATTGTGATCCCTGGGGGTAGGATGGAGCTGAAAGTTTTACATGAGAATATGTAGGGAAAATATGTATTTCAAGAGTAGCATAGTTACACTAATCATATTAAGTAGCTCAATCTTCATGAGAGTTTGCTTATCATGTATTTAAACTTAGGAAAAAAAACTGTTACAGTATTAATTTCCATTTAATATAGTTTCATTTAATCAATAATGAAACATGTATATGCCTCTGTTTAGGAATGTCTGACATCAATAAAAAGGCGACAGACACACTTTCTCTATCTATTATCCAAACATACTTATATAATATATGGAACTGTAAAATTAGATTTCTAATAATTCAGCATTTCAATTTAATTTCAGACAAACATTTGAGGTCTAATGAGGATAATACGGTTACTAATCATTTTGTTGTTTTATGTCTAGGACCTAAAGGGTGTAGTATTGTATGTACAATGTACTTTACATGATCAAACACAAATTAATATTGACATTTAAAGTCATAAAAATTATATGTGTATATACATGTACGAGGGCTGTTCGATATGTAATGTGTATTGTACGATATCTCAAAAAACATTCGACTCAAATTTTGAAATGGACATCATATCCCTTCAAAGTATTCTCCGCGGTTTGAAATACATAATTTCAATCTCTGAATTCATTTCTGAAATGCGTCACGGTACACTGATTTAGGTAGACCTCTGAGGCACTGACTGATGGTTGAACCAAGGGCTTGTCGGGACTTGTAACGACGACCAGATAAGAACTTTTTAAGGTTTGGAAAAAGAAAAAATCGCATGGGGCTGGATCTGGAGAGTATGGTGGGTGTGGCAAGACGGTAACCCCCGACTTCAAAAATTGCTTCACAAACTCAGATGTATGTGATGGAGCATTATCATGAAGTAGACGAACATGCCTAAATCCTGACACAGGGCGTCGTTTACGATAATATTTCTTGAGCTTTTTTAGTATAACATCTCGGTAATTCCGACCTGTAACACATTTGCCCTTCAGCACCGGAATTTGTACGACTATACCATCACATGAGAAGAATATGCAATAAAGAACCGTCTTTGTGCTTATGGTTCCTTTGGCAACTACAGGCCTTCTACCGTGTTTAGTTAGCCATATTTTGTTTCCAATTTTTCTTACTGGTTCGAAATAGTGAATCCATGTTTCGTCACCAGTAACAATGTTTGAAAATTGTCATTGATTGAATTTGGGAAACATTTTGAGCAATTGCTTAGCGGTTTGTACTCGTACCCGTTTATGGTCATCTGTCAATATATGCGGCATCCATCTGCCAGATATCCTTTGTACTTTTAAAATACGCTTCAAAATGAAATATACTCCCGATAGCGATATGCCAACAGCTTTGGCAATGTCACGAATCGTGTATCTGCCATCACTTTCAATTATTTCCCTGACTTTTGAGACATTTACCTTGTCTGTTACATTCACAGGTCGACCAGATTTTGCTGCATGTTTGACGGACTCTGTGCCAGTCAGAAATTTTTCTCTCCACCTGACCTACGACCTGTCTCATAAGATACTTTATCAGATCCATAAACTTCTCCCAATTCAGTAAAAATCTGCATTACCGAATGACCGAGTTTTGTGCGAACTCGAATTTCTTCAATATTCTCAACCCGTTTCCCAACCATTTTTACAACAGTGGTCAACGACTGGCTCTATTGAAATACTATTGAAATATTTTAATACTTTGTAGAGCTGAAGGCTCGTGTTTATACCGTTGGAAAGGTATTGAATAGAGCTACTCAAGAGTATCATGATCCACGAAATCGTGCAAAGCGTTATCGCGCTGTGGTAAAATACACATTACATATCGTACAGCCCTTGTGTATATATATATATATATATATATATATATATATATATATATATACACATAAATGTATATTCCAAATAGAAAGAGTTGATATCACAGTCAAAATAATTCAATAAAAAAGCAGGAAAATATGTAGTTCCAAAATAAATTTATTTTGGAACTGCATATTTTCCTGCTTTTTTTTTTTTATTGAATTATATATATATATATAGAGAGAGAGAGAGAGAGAGAGAGAGAGTAATAACGAATATTAAATAATTTGATACGTTTCTCGGGGGGTGGGGGGGGTGTAGTATTAACAGATGTGTTATTTTATTCAGATGTTAGAATCCAAGAAAAATTGGGGGTCACTAAATAGATCTTGTTTTCATGTAAAAATAAATAATTCCATTTAAAACTAACCTAAAATAAACGTTCTCAATAAGGACCGTAGGATTTTACTTGTAGGAGTAGAATGAAAAGAAGATTTTCTCATTATGTATGTTCTGCATGTGAAGAATTCAGTAACATGCATGAAACTAAACGACCCAGTTTCCAGGTCACATGGCAACAACGGTTGAAAACCGAAACATGCCCTTTCATTTCCGCACTGTATCAGTGAAGAATACGGATTGTCACTAATTGCAGTACTCTATGTCAAATATATAGCCCAAACCCCAGTTCTTTTGCCAGCATCCTCGAACAGGTGTGATTTTTCACAAATACAATTTTGTCTGTGAACCATCTATCATAAGTCATGTTTTCTTGAATGATTATATTGGTCAATTTCTACAAATTGTAAAAAGAGTGATTATTTAAACAATCTCTTTCAAAAGTTTTATATATGTATAATGTATATGTAAACTTTCATCATTTTACTCACAAACTGAATAAAAATGGGAAGCGTGAACAGCATATAACCATACGTAGTCTGAATCATCCCGACGCTTGTGTATACGCCCACACAGGGGAGTCGGCGTATACACAAACGTCGGGATGATCCAGACTAAACCATACACAACCGCTACACGGGTTTCGTTTTACTACTGAATGACCGGTAGTTCCGCTGCATGTCATATTGTAAAACATTATAACTATAATTATATATGAGAGAAGGGCGGGTCTGTCAATAATTTATGTCTATCTTGCATTGAAATCGCCTCTTTTTCTTAATTGTGAATCTATCCGATGAAGCGTTTTGGCGCTGTCTCAAAGGAGGAAAAACTGACTACAAATGAGATTTTTGAAGGTACAATTAAAATACCAAATTAAAACAAAACAGTTCAAACGCTTCAAAAGACATTCAAATTACCACACCGTATGTGACTATGCTGTATTTCAGTTTGAATGTGTTTTTTTTAATCACATGATCTATTCGATGCGTCTCAGAGAAGAACTGGCTATATAAACGTCTTCTGGAAATTTTTTAAGGTACAATCACAGATCAAATGGCTTTGGTATTGGATGACGCTCTTTTATGTTTATCAGTTTCTATTACCCAAACTCTCTGTTCACCGTAGCTTGTTTTTGCTGTCATTAAAAATCTGAAGACCCCCCCCCCCCCCCCAAAGTGATTGAGATTGAAAAATTGTCATTTATTACAGTACCAAATGACGAAAGAATCTTCAACAGAAGATTCTGGGGAAAATCAGCTAATACATTCTACATCAAAGTACCTGCAAAGCTAAATTACTCAAATTCTGATTCCCCCCAAAGAAGACAAAATAAGAAACATAATGCTACGCTATAAGATGACAAATAAAAAATCATCAAAACAAACTAGCACATACTGGATTCTCGTACATTTATTAATCTCTCAACAGCAATAGTTTTTTATACCCCCGCAACAAGTTGTGGGGGGGGGGTATACTGGAATCGGGTTGTCCGTCTGTCTGTCCGTCCGTCCGTCTGTCCGTCCGTCCGTCCGTCCGTCTGTAGACGCAATGGTTTCCGGGCTTTAAAGCATTATCCTTTCCACCTACCGTCACCATATCATATATATGGACTACCCATGGGATGAAGATGTTCCCTATCGATTTGGGAGTCAAAGGTCAAGCGCACTGAACATCGAAGTAGGAATATGGTTTCCGGGCTCTAAAACGTTATCCTTTCCACCTACAGTCACCACATCATACATATGGACTACCCATGGGATGAAGATGTTCCCTATCGATTTTGGGGTCAAAAGGTCAAAGGTCAAGCGCACTGGACATCGAAGTAGCAATATGGTTTCCGGGCTCTAAAGCGTTATCCTTTCCACCTACAGTCACCATATCATACATATGGACTACCCATGGGCTGAAGATGTTCCCTATTGATTTTGGGGTCAAAAGGTCAAAGGTCACGCGCACTGGACATCGAAGTAGCAACACTCAGAAAAGAGGTAGTTTATACCTATTACCAACACCCTTTGGGAGATTGGGGTAAGCGGGGGGTATTCTTAGTGAGCATTGCTCACAGTACCTCTTGTTTATTTAGTCTTTTTATGTGTATTTAATTCATAGCTGAACAGAATTATAATATAGTTTATATTTAGGACAATGATTCTCTTTCAAACCTGGTAAGAACAGTGGACAAGTCAAAGGCACCGCGTAGTCATTTTTGACGAAACGTTCCTGTGGTGGAACTGGAATACTTTTGTTTCTGAGAATTTTATCATCTATAGGGCATTTCAACGTACCACCATTTTCATTTTAGGTCAATAGATTCTGTAGTTTTTCTCAAAGATACGTCTGCTGATGACGAAAACCTCATTACATTTTGTCGTAATTCAACTCTTAATAATAATAATAATAATAGCCTTTATTTATCCAGGATAACACGAATTAACATATAACTAGTTTCCATTGTGGTTCTGCATTAAAATATATACATAAACATAAAATTAACATCTAGAATTAGTATCTAAATATAAATACAATGTAAAGGGAAAGAAAAAAAGCATAGCATTAGACACACTTAATTCGTAATAAAATTAGTATCTAGATATGAATACATGACATAAAAGGAAAGAAGAAGAAATAGCATACGCCACACGCACACACAGTGCCATATCACAACTACATTATTTGGCACACCTGAACAAAAAGAGGAAAGCACGATGTTTAAGTGCTACTTCTATTAAAATATTCCATCAGATACACAGCTTTAAAAATGCCAACCGAACCAGAGCTTCGAACATTTTGAGACAGTTTGTTCCAAAGGAATGCAAAAGAGTAGCTGTATGAACGTTTATAATTCAGTTTTAGCTCTTGGTAAATATAATAAATTAGACATATAATCATTCGACCTGTTTTGGTAGCAAGTCACATCTCTTGTATATTGAAACGCGTTTAAATAATTTGGCATTTGAACAGAAAAACAACCTTTTAAACCTAAAATAATCCTTAATTGGCATCCAGTTCAAACAAGAAAATAAAAAGCCAGTAGAGGCCCCGATATCTCGAATAGTTAAAGTATTCTTGCTGCCCTCCTTTGCAGCTTGGATTTTAAAAAATTATTCTGCAGGCGACTGCCTCGGGCTTTGGCTAAACGTTAAATAACTATATAATATTATCTGATATTATACAATATTGGTTTAAGCAATGAACATATATGTATAGATAGAAACTTGTAGATTCGTTTTGTCATTGTACATTTTACCTGTTAATTATTACCTTGCATTTCATATTGTAATATTTTAAGAGAGGGACTTGTAAGTTGATAGAACTTATTCCCAATCCTTTTGATTTCATCAATAAAATATGTTCAAAACAAAACATGCCTCGCCCAGACTGAGGAGTGAATTGTCTCGCCCTGACTGAGGAGTGAATTGTCTCGCCCTGACTGAGGAGTGAATTGTCGCCGATAGGTTTTGTAACTGAACTATACGTAGTTGTTTACTATTCAACCTTAAATTTATTCATTCACTCATGTATATTTGTGTTGAAAATGTTTAAGTTTTTTTATTTTTTTTATTTTTTATGTTTTCCGCCACACTCAACAATTTTTCAGTTATATGGTGGCGCCCAGTTTTTATTGGTGGAAGAGAGAACCCAGATACAATGTACCTGGGAAGAGACCACCGACCTTCCGAAAGGAAACTTCTCACTTACCACTCGGCCACGGAGGCCCCGTGTTGAAAGTGAGTTATACACATATGTATATGTAAAATGATTCCGTATACGTGAACTTATCTGGAATGGTAAAATTGATCCTGTGTCATTTTCGTGTGAATTTACCAGTTTTTAGATTGTTGGAAATTGAAATGCTTAGCGTTTCTAAAAAATGTTTCTTGTTTCCAACAATACAAGATCAGATATTTGTGTTTTACTTGGATGTAATTATAAATATTTGTGTTTTGTGGATGTAATTATAATAGCAATGGATATAATTATGATAGCAATTAATTTCTTGGCACGCAATATTATCAGTATATTACTTGACGTCATATGACGCTACAATTTCTTTACGTTGACGTTGCTATTATTTTTACAGATGTGTCCCAAATATTGTCATTAAAACGTTAAATAACGTGATATCAGCATAAAATTTGCGAACAGAAAATAATACATAACAGAATATATATATATATATATATATATATATATATATATATATATATATATATATATAAGCACTAAAGTTCCAACAACACCCGATACCTCAAAGTGTCGGATCCACAACATGGATACAAGGTCAAATACAAAAAATTATACAAAGCACTAAAATGACCAATGACCAAAATTTTTTGGATCAGCTCTTTGGACGAATAAGGCATGTCCTAGTTCGCTCCACTTTTAACATTGATTGGCAAGCCTAAAGACCAAAAATCATGTAGTTTGTGTTGTAAATACGTTTGTAGATTAGTGTAGTTGTAGTGCTAGATGTATTTATATGTAGTTTTTGTTATTATTCTCTGTTGATAGTGGCCACATAATGTAATTATTTTCGTTTGCCCTGAAGAAGGAACGGGTCGTCCCGAAAATTTGACAATCTGGTTGTTCGTGTCGTTGGTCATTTTAGTGATTTATATATGTATATATATATATATATATATATATATACACACACACACACACAAAACTTCTGTGCCAAATTCCTAGGATTTCAGAATGATTTTTCCTACATAATCGTAACGTTGAATTGATTCAAAGTTAAAAGTTTTATGATTTTTTCCCCCCTGTTTCAGTCTTTAGCAAATTCTACACCCAATCCATCAAAACTTGCGAGAGATAACAATTTTTTCTTGACATTCAAATGTTGGCCATAAATGTGAATTTGAATATTATTATAATTTTTTTGGGGTTTAGTATTTGGGTTATTCCTGACCATTTTAAATACTATATTTTTCAGACTGAACTGTCTAGTAAACTTTTGAACTTGTATGTATTAAGCTGAATTGTAAAGCATGGTTCTCATTTCACGTCCCCTCTATTTAAATTGATTTATATATAGTTTTTTCTTTTTGACCTAAAATAGCACAACTCATTTTCCTTTGACTACATGTACATTAGTGCATTGTATAGTATACTTACGTTCTGTATTGACATGCCGTAAGAAAAGAAAAGGTACAAGCTTGATGTTTTTTTTTTTTAAATCATTGTTATCATTTTCTAGTCGTATATAATAGCGTTATGATTAATCAGTCCCATGTAATAATTAGTGCCACGTGATAATTAGTTCCACTTATTAATCGTGGGATCTTCTTGGATGGAGATAAATGATGCAATATATCATTTCATTGGAAAGAATAAATAAAAAAAACAAACAAACTGGTAAGTAAATGCGAGTCCTGTACAACCCTCATTGTTGATTGACACATGTCATAAACCACGTGGTTTTTTTGCAGCCCCTTGGAAGGACAAACCAATTAAGGTTGTAAAGAATGTTTAATATACATATACAGATAGTGGTCCCCTGGGGGCATAGACATTTTATACATTACAATTAAGTACAATATGTTTGAACAACAGCTAAAGGTACCAAGGGACGATGCATAGGAAACATAAATATTGTTATTGTATCTATATCCATTCGCACACACCTTTCAATCATAAAAATATAAATCATATAAAAGGTAAACAGATTTGTTCCACCTCGTACCAAAGGTTGGGGTTAAAAAATATTCATACATTTGTAAAACCCTAATGTACATGTAATACATATACCTGTACATAATGTGTAGACTCTCATACATGAACTAGTCACAATACAAGTTTATGAATTTGGAAACAGACACAAGTATTCTTGGATTTTCATTATTCATTAACCTTATAAATTTGTCGAAGTTTTGTAGACAACTGAAATTAGAACATTTTTCATTTATTATCTTTAACATTTCTAGTCTTTCAAAATTAAACTTATCACAACACAATAGAAAATATACAACAAAACGAACGACTATTTTATGTTTCGAGGCAGTGGATAAAGCACTTCACGCACTCTTCAACGTTGCGATCTTTATGTCGAACAAACACAGTATGGGATTGTTCGACATAAAGATCGCAACGTTGAAGAGTGCGTGAAGTGCTTTATCCACTGCCTCGAAACATAAAATAGTCGTTCGTTTTGAACACGAGGGCTTCTATCGTACATACTGTGTTTGTGTATATTTTGGAACACGAGGGCTTCTATTGTACATACTGTTTTTGTGTATATTTTGGAACACGAGGGCTTCTATCGTACATACTGTTTTTGTGTATATTTTGGGACACGAGGGCTTCCATCGTACATACTGTGTTTGTGTATATTTTGGAACACGAGTGCTTCTATCGTACATACTGTTTTTGATCAAATATAATCATCAAATAACATGTTGTAATAACAAATGAAAATGATAAAATAAGTATGTTGCGGTATTAATAAAACAAATTATCAATTAGCATACATATCGCTGTTATCAATGTCAGAAAATTGCAATTTTCCTTAAACAACATTATCAAAATTTCCCCAAAACTGGTTATCACGATATAATAGTATTCATAACAATTTCATGAAACTGATTCTTTTAAGATTATGCAAAATGTTTGTGAAAAATAAAGGAAATCTATTGCATAATGGACTTGATAAATAATTTAATGAAAACAGAGTTATTGCCCTTGGATTTAATATTTTGAAACATATAATTGATTATTTATATATAACTTAGACATTTAAAATATTTTATTATTAACAAGACTTTTTACAATAACCATTAAAAACACTCCAACAAAATTTATGTTCCTGTCATGCATAAATCTTGTTAAATCTCATTGACTTCGCAAACTCTTATGACGTCACATAACTTGACATGGTAAGATATTGTTTGTTTATCTTTAAAACCCTTTGCTTGACAGACATTAAACTTGGTACACTGGTTCTACCGAGGAAATAGATTACCCCTATTGATTCTGAGATCACTAGGGCAAACTCTATGATTATGGATGTTGCCAATCACAGACTCTTTAAACCACCATGGATCATGGATGATATTCCTTTCAAATCATCTCACCAGTTCCTTAAGCTCAAATTTACAAACAAAGGAATAGATGCCGTCAATATAAGCATCATTCTTCGTCATAAAAGAGTTCAGTCGTGTATTCCAACTTATTTCAAGTTCAAGTCTACACCCTGTATTTCCTACAAGTATACTTCTACTATTGCATCCAAACTTTTTATTTATAAACAAACTTTGCAGTGACTAGCTATAGACCATCTTATACTTAATCCACTTGCGTGTTCTTGTTCTTCATCTTCTCTCAACTATAGTCCAGCTGGACATGTCATTACTGGTGATGTTGATATACAGTGTACTTGAAAATGAGGACCTCAAATCACTTAATATTCTAAAAGGTCCTAAATACAGAGAACCTCGGTCTTTCAATTGGCAACAGAACTTCATCTCTATTATGAATTTTGTTGAAGATTATGCCAGACTATGGGCTAAATATGAAAAAGAAGAACTTGATACATTGTCAGGATGGGTTAAAGCATACGAGAACCATTAGACATATCAAAACAAAAGTACGTACCATCTATCCTTTGTGTTTAGTAAACCAGAAGTGATAAAAGAATTAGATAGGTTACATGTGGAATATGTTTTGGTTTCAGCTGACAAAGCTTGTAACAACATTGTCTTTGTTTGTAAGGTTCATTATTAAAACTGTATTTCAAACGAACTTGGCATTAATTCCACTTTTGGCAATCGTACTTATACTCCAACTGCCCTTTCAAAAGATGAAATTCTTCAAAACCATGCTTCAATGGGTCGAATGAATATGAGTTACCGTACCTATACTGGATTTCTAAACTACATGAAAACCCTTACATACAAAGATACATTGCTGGATCAAGCAAGTGCTCTACCAAGCCCCTATCTTTGCTCCTCACGAAAATATTAACAGCTGTGAAGGATAAACTTCAAACTTACTGTGCGACTAAATATGCCAGAAGTGGTGTTAATCAAATGTGGATTCTAAAAAATTCTAAAGAACTTGAAATCGCAAAACTTTTCCCAAATCAATAACATCAAAACCTATGACTTTTCAACACTTTACACGACCATTCCTCACGATAAATTAAAGACTATACTTTTTGACATCATAGACAGGACCTGTGTTCGCCCAGCTCTCTGTTTTGTATTGCTTATTGTAGTTATGAGATTGGTCACTGTTCGTTATCTTCACCTTACATGTTACGGTATTGCAATAACAAATTACACAGCTTTACATAAATAGTCTGAAATGAACACGTGACTTGATTTATCTTCAAAATATGCATTAGAAATGACAGTTGTTTGTAAACACCGATTAAAAACCAAAAACTCTGGTTAAAACAGGTGAAACGTTTGATACGTAGCACAGCCTTATAAATACGTACGTGTGACAATTTAACGGTCTTTTCACGAAGTGGACAAAGCGCCTCCCCACTTTAGCTGTGGCATACAGCCCCGAGGATTTAGTAAAACATCAAAGTTTGAATTATGCAATTTACAATACCCCAAGATGTTCATTAATACCTTAACTTAGATGTTTTGGCATTTTATTTTACTGAAAAGTTCGTTAATATTAAGAAATCGGTTTTGTCTGTTTTTGTTAAATCTCTATTGATGTTCATCGAATGACCGGTTTTTAATGCCTTCGTTTATATCGAACACAAGTTTGTCCAGATTTCTCTTTTTTATTATAAGTTTTTCGTCAAAAAGAAAATTATATCGAAAAGGCAAGGCCGGACAATCTTGTGCTGGTGATGAAATTCATAAACATAAATAAAAATCTGCTAAACCTGTTTTCTTTCTACCTCATTTACTTTCATCGACCTTAGGTAGTAATTCTGTAGTTTTCAGGCTAAGGGTGACCAGTTTAAAAAATTTCAACCCCTTTCTTCCAATATGACGGGAAAACGACTGTACATTTACTGGAGATACACCTGTGTTTACTGGAGATACACCAAAAAGTATTATAGATAATCATTTTTTCTTTGAAAAAATTGATGATATAAAGGGACACCACAAGCTACAAGTAAAACTGGGGAACTCCTTTGATGAAAATCAGATCATGCATCTTTAAAGTTTGCCGTCCGAGTGGCCGGACGCATTAGCTTGGCGTTCCCAAGGTTGGGCAGGTTGAATTATCTCCAGTTTGTTTGCTGGTTTAAGACCGATTTCAAGGGGATGTATACCCAGTACTTTGTGTTGTACAACACTATTCACGGGACCAGACTAAGTATGGAAGCCCGAACCAATCAGCTCTGAAATGGTGTATAAATTGAATTTGTGAAGCAGGCTAAACTATTAGGTGTTTATATAGATAATACTTTATGATGGGATGCACACGTGGAGTTTATTTCAAAGAAAATTGTAAGAAAAGAAATTGTAAGAAAACTTGCTGTACTTAAGAGAATGAGTTATATTATGCCACCAAATCCACTTATCAAGGTTTTTAATAGTATTGTTTTCCCACATGTTACTTACTGCTGTACTGTCTGGTGTAACGTACAAAATCAACTATATTTTATAGAAAAAAAATTTCAAGGGCAGCAAAAATACTTTTAAATATTCGAGATATCAGGACCTCTGCTGGATTTTTATTTTCTTGTTTGAACTGGATGCCAATTAAGGATTATTTTATGTTTAGAAAAGTTGTCTTTCTGTTCAAAGTTTTAAATAATCAAATGCCAAATTACCTAAACGTGTTTAGATATACAAGAGATGTGAGTTGCCGCCAAACCAGGTCGAATGATTATATGTCTAATTTATTATATTTACCAAGAGCTAAAACTGAAAAATTTTAAACGTTCATACAGCTACTCTTCTGCATTCCTTTGGAACAAACTGTCTCAAAATGTTCGAAGCTCTGGTTCAGTTGGCATTTTTAAAGCTGTGTATTTGATGGAATATTTTCATAGAAGTAGCGCTTAAACATCGTGCTTTCCTCTTTTTGTTCAGGTGTGCCAAATGTAGTTGTGATATGGTTGTGTGTGTGTGTGTGGCTTATGCTATTTTTTCTTGTTTCCTTTTATGTCATGTATTCATATTTAGGTAATAATTTTATTACTAATTAAGTGTGTCTTAGGCTATGCTTTTTTTGCCTTTCCTATTATATCATATTCATATTTAGATACTAATTTTAGATGTTAATTTTATGTTTGTGTATATGTTTTAATGCAAGACCACAATGGAAACTAGCTATATGCTAATTTGTGTTATCCCGGATAAATAAAGGCTATTATTATTATTATTAAGACCGATATGATTTTGACTTTACTCTAAAATTATTATTTTTCATCAGTATTTCATGATTTTTGTTGTTGTTGAAATTTTCATTGTGATTAATGTTTGTTTGTTTGTTTTTTGTTTTTGTTTTGATTTTTTTTTTCGATTTTTTTTTTTTTTTTTTTTTTTTTGCAATTCGATTTAATTGTGTTTATCGGATTCTAGAAATCGAATAGAACTTTTTAAATGAGTACTGGTAAAATACAGCACCATACTTCAAAGTGGATGCATATATGTACATTTGGGGAAAATAAAAGGGTGTTTAAGAGAAATCTTGCAATCAAATTCATTCACACAATGACCCCCGAGAACTGAGAAGGACCACGACTAGTTGTATTCGGCGCGCTCGCGCATCCATGCGTCAACAATTTTTCTAAGGAAAAATCAATTATTTTTAATCGTACTCGTACTATCGGGTTCGATGCTTTACCAGACGTGAACGTGGTAGTGTCACAATACGATATTCATCTGATATTTTCGATGTTCTTAATTTTTTCGTGATTATATAAGACACTGTTAAGACTTTTTTTTTAAAATTTTGTTGGGCATGTTTGGTAATGACATGGGTATTGAAAGTAAGTAATATGTAGAATGTTCAATATATCAGATAGGGAATGGTCCGAAATTGTTCAGGAAGTTTACGTCTTAAAACTTTTAAAGTCAAAACATTTTACCGAATTCGAAATTAGGTTTTACACGTAGTACCTGACAATGTCCAGAAAATCAGGCCACTGTTTACAATATAACAGTTTTATTGTTTGTCATTCAACGGATGCTGCGTCCACATTTGAGGTACTTTACTGGCGAGATTGTTCTGGAATTTGGTTTGACAGTTTCAGTAGGAAGATCTGGGGGTGGGGGCCAGGGGATGATGGAATATGGATCGATTGATCAAATATTCGTTGTTTAAATGTGCTATAACACTTGGCTAACATTGCATAGAAACACAGGATAAGTCTTGAAAATCTTGTCAAGAATCACAACGCTACACTTTAAGAAAACAATTCTAACCTTGGCTATAACAATTCTAACCTTGGCTATATCAACTCTAACCTTGGATATATCAACTCTAACCTTGGCTATAACAACTCTAACCTTGGTTATAACAACTCTAACCTTGGCTATAACAACTCTAACCTTGGCTATATCAACTCTAACCTTGGCTATAACAACTCTAACCTTGGCTATATCAACTCTAACCTTGGCTATAACAACTCTAACCTTGGCTATAACAACTCTAACCTTGGCTATAACAACTCTAACCTTGGCTATATCAACTCTAACCTTGGCTATATCAACTCTAACCTTGGCTATAACAACTCTAACCTTGGTTATAACAACTCTAACCTTGGCTATAACAACTCTAACCTTGGCTATAACAACTCTAACCTTGGCTATATCAACTCTAACCTTGGCTATAACAACTCTAACCTTGGCTATATCAACTCTAACCTTGGCTATAACAACTCTAACCTTGGATATATCAACTCTAACCTTGGCTATAACAACTCTAACCTTGGATATATCAACTCTAACCTTGGCTATATCAACTCTAACCTTGGCTATATCAACTCTAACCTTGGCTATAACAACTCTAACCTTGGCTATAACAACTCTAACCTTGGCTATAACAACTCTAACCTTGGCTATAACAACTCTAACCTTGGCTATATCAACTCTAACCTTGGCTATATCAACTCTAACCTTGGCTATATCAACTCTAACCCTGGCTATAACAACTCTAACCTTGGCTATAACAACTCTAACCTTGGCTATAACAACTCTAACCTTGGCTATATCAACTCTAACCTTGGCTATATCAACTCTACCCTTGGATATATCAACTCTAACCTTGGCTATAACAACTCTAACCTTGGCTATAACAACTCTAACCTTGGCTATAACAACTCTAACCTTGGCTATATCAACTCTAACCTTGGCTATATCAACTCTAACCTTGGCTATATCAACTCTAACCTTGGTTATAACCTTTAAACCAAGGGGGATAGATCTTTCATATTTCACATATAGATGTCTTATGACTAGGCCTTTCTTTTAGACTTAGTGACCTTGGACTTTCACCTACTTTTCAATATTGGCTATTTCTTTTCAATCAAGGTGGAAAGGGGTTTGAAATTTCTCATAGATCCCTTGACAAGGCTTTTTATATGCTAGCAAGGCACTTGACATAGTGACCTTAGACTTTGAGACACTTTTTAAAAACTTTTGCTTTGTCTAAATGTTTCAAACGCTTAGTTGTTTGCATGAACGCTTCCTGATATTGTAGATTCAAGTTTGTTTAAACCCAAGGTTCCCGAGGGTAGGGTGGAGCCACAATAGGAAAGCAAAGTTTTACACGCGAACATACAGAGGAAATCTTCACCAGAATCACTGGAGCAGAAAAGCTGAAATTTACTTGAACGCTTCCTGACATTCTAGTAGATTCAAGTTTGTTCAAATCATGGGCCCCAAAGATAGGGTGGGGCCACATTAATTCGGGGATTAAAGTTTTATATTGGAATATTAAATCAATTAAAACAAATTCTCTGCAAAAGTAGTAGGACCATAGTAAATCAAATCCTAATGAAAATGTTTCCCGATTGTGTGGATCAATTTGTTATGCCCCTGCGACTATAGTTGGGATATTTTATTTAAAACGTTAACCTTGCTTATACTTTTTTTCAGTAATAAGTGATAGGGCTTTCACAGGCACGTTCCATGTGACATGATCTTTTTCGCGGTACCAAAGTTTCTAACCTTGTGTGACCTCAGAGTTTGACCTACTCTAAAGAAAACTTAACCTTAACAATATATCCTGAACTATTTAAGGTAAATCTTTCATAAGTTGAATAAAAAATTCGTATGTTAAGGTATTACATTCCGTATATAACTTTTGACCTTGTGACCTAGGAGTTCGACCTGCGTTAAAGAAAACATAACCTATTTGATATCTTCTGGCCTATTTAAGGGTGGACTTTTGTATGGTGATTGGAATATCATGTTTCACCTGCGTATTACTTGTGACAATACCTTTCTTTTAGAACCAAACTGTTTAACCCTGTAACCCTGTGGCTTGACCATGTTTTCCAAAAATTTTTTTAACAGGTTGAACGATGCCCTCGCTGAGCCACCCATTGCGTACAACAAAGGATGGTACTTAGGTGACCGTCGCTTCGTAACTGAGAGGTCGTGAGTTCCGAGTCCCTCTCGACGTTATAATAGGTAGTGATTGCTCCTTCGCCAAACGCTGAGCATTTAGAAGTGGGTCTTTCCGGATGTGACCTTAAAAGCGGAGGTCCCATGGCGTGGCAGGCGTTGGCACGATAAAGAACCCTCACTGCTACGGCCCTGAGCGTTAAATATGTCTAATGGATCATATGAAAAGAACAAAAGGAAAGGTCCATAAGGTTTTCTAATCTTATGCACGATATATAAAATAAAAATTGAAACTGATTCCGGTTTTGATTAAACATTCTAAAGGCCGTCTATATGCGTTAATCAAATAGTTAGTTCATACAGGAATGAAACAAAACAACAAATGAATATTTGCGAATATCTTATCGTAAAATATCTGAAGATATTCCCATATCTCCAGTTTGAGAAACATCTATTGGTTCATTGCCCCCTTAGCTCGGAACAGTTTTATCCTGCATTTATCGCAGATAAAATCACCTACCCAACACCTTTTCCCAACGACACAATTTATCATCTTTTGAGGAACCCCACCAACTTAGGAACCTTTTGCTGGTGGAGTTTTTCGACAAGCACAACAAATCTTATATGACATCGCTTTTAAAATATGGCGCCTGTGTCGAATAACACAGTTATAATGATACGTGGCCTCGTGCTATACATTGAATAGAAACCTGTTTGATTTGAGTGAATCTATTGTTAAATTTCTCATTTCATTTATTGATATTTTGTACTAATCTTTAATTTGATGATGGAAATAAATGTCGTGAAGTATAATAATGATTGTTAATAAAACGAATAATAATAATAATTTTAAAAAACCATCACCGTCGATGGGGCTCGAACTCGCGCAAATAGGTCTTACGTCGGTGAAAACATTACCACGCTACTTATTGCGGTACGGGTGACAAGATACTTTCGGTGTTAAATTTGGGACATACATGTACGTTACGGAACTAATTTTCGGGGACTCGGAGGCTTTTTTCCCCCGACAATTTCACCCTCACGACAGTTGTGCCTTTAAAAATTTCATTGTGATAATGAATCTGCATATTCATAACTCTTTGAGCGGAAAGTACTGTTATAATTGACCACAAAAATAAGAAAACTGTTACATATCAGGATTTTCCCCCTTATACAACTGGTACCCATAAACAGTACCAATCCCAATGCCCCAAAACCGTTGATTTTTCCCAATTTTGAGACTAAAAATTCCCAATACACTTATCGAAAAATAGACCGCTGACATTGTAATTTACTTAAGTCTGAAACGTACGAGTTAACTAAAATGTTCACTTCCGGTATTAAATCGAAAGTACATATATCATGGCAGTGTGAGTGTTTTGTACAGCTACGACGATTCCAAAACGAGCCTACGACGATTCCTTATGTCTCACAACAGCAAATATTACCGTAAAACGTTTATAAAGAGATGAATACTTCTTGTTTGTTCTCTTTTTCTCTTTCTTTTAGTTGGAATCATTTGCCGATACAATGGTAGAAAATTCCCAATTTGTTAGATTTTGACGCTATTTTTCCCAATTGAATAGATAAAAAACCCGCTGCATATGTATTTGCCAAATAGATCATCTAAATTTTAAAAAAAAATTGTAACCCCATTGTCAGTGAAATTCAGAAACTTTATGATTTTGAGATATTTTAGTGCATATAGACAAAAAGATGACATCAAATTGATAAAAAAAAAAATTGCCGGAATTCTGAATCTCACTGTCAATTCCTCGAGCAAATCCATATCATCCTTTGTCGTACTTCACCTGCAGCTGGTGACGTCTCAATATGAGTGAAAATTTCTCTACGGGATGTAAAATGAATGAATCAATCACATGACCGTCAGAGTACATGGACGCAATTGTTTTCGACTTAGCAAACAAGGATTTGGACACCAGAGTTTTCAGCGATGATTATCAAAAGAATAATAAGTGAAGCAAATTCAAAACAAAAGCCATTTATTTCAGGATATCACAGTTGATTTCGCTTCATGTGAATAGCATCAACATAAGAAATGTCAATTTGTCAAACTGATAACCATCTGTTAAAACGATGTTGATTACATTACTCTGGAATGCAAGATACGAAAATAGAATTACACGCGTCAATAGAAATTGACATGTCAATGTAAGTGATACGAACTCATGCATGTGTGAAAGTGATTGACATTAAGCTTAATTCAACATTGGCGCAACCTGCCTCCACTTGAAAGAAAGCGATGAAGAAAAAGTGAATCATGTTGGCATCGCGTATGAATCCCAAAATTAACCTATTCCATGATGACGGGAATGAAAAGTTATTTTCACATTAACATTTTATAAATCAATTCTAAACATTTATCGAATATAAGTGCACAATAACTATAAAGATGAAAGAAAGCAGAGGTGAGCAAGCTCACATAGCCCACGCTCCAACATTGCTTCACAATGCCTCACATAATGAATGGTAATGTTATGAATTACTGCAAGAATAAGACAGACGGACTCAAAATTCTAAATGCAATAGGGGCATAACTCCAAGAAAAATTAATAAATCAGAAGTTTCTGAGAATATGGACATTTAAATAGTGTGTCCTTATTAACTACAAAGTTTCACAAAATTCTGTTGAGCGGTCGCGGAGGAGTTGCGATGACAAGAAAAGGAGAGACGGGCTTGAAATTCTAAGTTCAAAAAGGGCTTAACTCCCAGAAAAATTATTGAAGCAGAATTTCCTGGGAATATGCACATCTACACTGTGTGTCCTTATTAACTACAAAGTTTCACGAAATTCTGTTGAGCGGTTTCAGAGGTGTTGCGCTGACAAAAAAGGGACTGACAGACTGGCGGACGGGTCAAAAACATTATACCCATCGCAACTTCGTTACGTGGGGTATAATAAATATCAATCCATTCAAATATACAAACAAGAAAAGAACACGTCATATACGCATTTTTAACAGTCAAAAGCCTACCATAAAATAACAAATGCTAACAACAATAAATGGAGATCATTCGTGGGATTTCTGTTCATAAATATTCCTCAGACAAATACCCTATTCGACAAACGCCCAAATGGAAGAAGGAAAGCAAAGCGGACGCATTGACCGTTCCCATGAAAGCGCATATATATTACACCTTACACCAATCATTCAAAAATATGTGTTTTCCATCGCGAATACATTGCTTTGTTTCATTATGCGCATCCACAGCGCATGACTTTCATTCTAGGCAGTGTCGTCAACTGAATTCTCGAATTATGGTCAAAGTAAAGCATTTTGAGAGTTGCCATCCGGACAGGCGTACAGCAGGGTCCGGGATTGGAGCCAATGATCCTGGAATCCGGAATGTGTTGAACGACAGCAGAATGACCGGATTGGCTCAGCCCCTCGTGACGACATTCCCCGGCACAGTAATAGGCGTCATATCGCTGAGGAGCGATAACAAAATCCCAGCCAAACTCCACAAAATCGACCGTCAATGGATACCGACAGCACGTGTCAAACTGGTTCTCTTCGTTGCAGTTTAAGACGGTAGACCTCTTTCTTCGATGATTTTGAACAGCGGTCGTTGTTTTGAAGTCAAGACTTGGTTCCTATGTGCAGAAATTTACAAGTGTAAAATAATTTTTCTTGAAGGCAAATATTAATAGAGCTATCAAATAAAGTAAATTTCTATCATAATACAATAAAAAGGCTTCGTTTACAGAAATGTGACATTTTTGGCAACCTGATTTGGATTTTTATGTTAAGTACTCGAATTTGATCACTGCTGAGTTTTTGCCTTATGAAAACTGGAGTGTCCCCCCGGGTATTACAGAGCGGGTTTCCTTGACTCACTAAAACTGGGGTGTCCCCCCGGGTATTACAGAGCGGGTTTCCTTGACTCACTAAAACTGTGGTGTCCCCCCCCCCCCCGGATATTACAGAGCGGGTTTCCTTGACTCACTAAAACTGGGATGTCCCCCCGGGTTACAGAGCGGGTTTCCTTGACTCACTAAAAGCCTGAGTACTCTGTTTACTTTCAGTTGAAAACAAAATATTGAAATACTTTATGTACATGTATTAAGGTAAATTTATGAACGCGACTTTCGTTTTACATGATTTATATGAAATAAATTCTGCACAAGAGAGTCACATTAAGAATCACCAGTGTTACTCTCACGTTCTGAACTACCCGCAGCATCCTTTATCAAATGATCAGGGATTTAAATGCTCTCCTATTGGTCCAGACAATCACCTCGCGTCAAAAGTAACGTTTGAATTTTTTTTTCGGGATCTCCCTTTTGACCAACCATAAATTTGCTGAATTGTATATCGTCCAATCAAATAGCGCGTTTTAAACCTTGTATCTGTAGGCCTAATGGCTTTACTAAACATTACAAATTGCAGTCAATTCAATATCAATTATTGTCACAGTTTCTAAGTTCTTACTGTTGAAATATTGTTATAATGTGTTATAATATGCACATGTTTTTATTTGTTGATGGAATAAAACAAAACTGTTATGAAATTCCTGATCATTTAATAAAGCAGTTAATGACTTCTGATTCGGTCTACTCGTGACTGTGAGGATCTGACCAGGACAGTATTATCATATGTAGACCGAATCTCAAGTCAATGATTGCATGATATATTATAGATATGACTATAAATAGCACGTCATTCATGACAAAACGTTAGACCAGGATGTAACAAGTATCTTTCATTAAAACCACTGGGTTCTTGGTAAGCGATAAAATAGAGATTACAAATACTAGCATTTCCTGTGGGTGAATAAACACCAGCTGCTTTTCCTTTCATTCATTTACGTGTAGTTTTATATAATGTGCTGTCGTTTATGTAAGCTTATTGACATTGTAGGGGAATGAGATTTGAATTTTTGAGGGATAAATGGAAATAAGCATTATGCAGGCTAGACTACTCTTTAACCGTCAACGTTTTGTGGGCAACTTTAATTGACACTAATGAAATATGGTAACCATGGTATCCGATTGAGTTGCTCATTCATTTGCATTTTCTTTCTGGACCACTTCGCCTTATGAAAAGGAATACAATGGGTCATACCTGAAATGGTAGTAATTGTTCCTTTACCGAAGTTTTGTGATGTTTTGGATTTTTGCTACTACAATTTATGATGGTAGATATGAAATATTCACGCACGTGCATCCGGGGATACTTTCTTCAAAAAATATGTATTCTGACCATTACTTTCTGAGTGATATCGTGAACCCTTTTTATTTTGATTCTTGATCCTCTCGAGTTTTATCTAAAATCTTGGCTTGGCTCTATCACTTGGTTTTATTTATTTTAGGATGGACATTTTTTCACTGAGCCCAGATTGATTTTTCGTTATATCTTCGAAATATTACATGTAATGTTGTTGTAGTTAAAATATATTGTGTGCAAATATCAAAATGTGCTAACAAAACTGAAGTGTTTTCATTCTTCTCGGCACACGAACTGCATTTTTTAAACAAATGTCAAAAAATGAAGATTCAATGTTCACATTTAAAGTGTACAAAAATCGGAATAACCACCCTTTTAATTTTTTATGTTCCGCATGCTTTTGTTTGCATAAAGTTTCTATAAATATTGATAAGATTTGTTATGACAGGTGTATGGGTATTTTTAAATCTTTGTCATGCGCATGTCCAGTCAATGAGACAACATGAACACGTGACCTTGATTGATGGCGTGTAGTGTACTAGTGACGAAGCTACCGTGCGTTAAATACATTTAATTGAGGAAGACTTGTCAATATTTAGATAAAATAAATACCATGTGAAAAGATTTGTTAGAGCAGCAAAATTTTGTTCTTTGAACGTGGTAATATCCATTTCTAAGGCAATCTTATCTCAAAAGAATTGAAATAAAACGGATACTTAGCTGCCATTCACAGGGTCATTAAGAACATGATTCTATTAAATTCAAATCCAAAATGTTCACGAAAGAAATTACGTATCAGACTTACAAATCCAGCATTATTTGCAGATCCCGTGGGTAACACGATTAAATTTTCATCGTTTCCATCTAGGGCCTCCACCACGATTCCAAGGTTTGTGGCAGGATTTGATGCCCATCTACGCGCAAGATCAGTGATATCAAAATGATGCCAACCAATTACATTAGAAATGGCCCTTTTCCTCTTTTTCAGAAACCTTTTGACTGGTGGTCCACCACGTTTCCCAGGGGGAACCAACTTATAGAGAAATATTTCTGACACGTTCTTTGGTAAGTGGAATTGACTGCGTGGTGCTATATAAACCCAGAGGATCGCACGCTTAACATCTCTGTTCTCCATTCTGGGTATATTAAAATACACTGCATTTGGTACCTCTATTCCAAGAGAGGTTGGCGCTGAAAACAATGTACATTATAATTACTATACTAATCAATATATTCAAACTCTAGCAATTATGGCGAAATACATTTTTTCTTCGTAAGCTAGTAAGCTGGCCCATTTTCTCACCACTATATGGAGAATACAAGTCTAGTTTAAATCTCATCTTATGCTACCATTAATGAACAGTTTTTTCAAGTGTTTAAACAGTGAAATAATACTGTACGATAAATACTGAACGCATTACAAGCACATTCTTAGAATAATGGAATGAACCAGATCAAACCTTTTTTTTACAATGGTTCTGCGTTTGTTCAAAAGTTGTCATTATAAACACAGGAATAGTTATGGACCTAGACCCGCGTAGCTCCCTAAATAGTTCTGTATCACAGCTTTTTATGCATGCAATGACTTTAAAGGGTGAATACGTTAATAATTTTGAAATAATAATCTTTCTTTATAGAGATATAAACCATTTATCAAAAATTGGTGAAGACAACAAACAGTGATGAATCTCAAGAATCCTATGATACAATGTACAAAATTGGGGGTAAGGCAACAAGACCCCAAGAAACAAAGGAGGGACGCCTGCATGTCCTATATCTTGGTCATGTAAACTAAGTAAAGCAATATGCAAAGAACGGGCTAACAATTATTATGAAACACGTCAGAAAGCATTCAACTTAACGACAGGTTGTATGGGCAAATAAGATCATTATAATAAACATGAATTTGCGAAATGCTGACTTTAAACGAGACCGATTAAACGCTTGCAATATTAGGGAATCAAAAATTATGTAACATAAGTGATTACAAATTACCTTATCAAATGTAAATAATATGAAGGAAATTAAAATTGCTTTTTTATATACATTATGTACATATATGTATTACAAATTTGCATTCGTTTTTGAAATATCAGATATATAAATTTTTATGCTTCAGATTTTATATTTCTAAGCTCAACCCCATCTAATTCACATGAAACAATTTGCTCAAATTTTGTTCTACATATTCTAATAATTTCATAAATTTTCTTGTGACAAAACAGAGAACAATACGCAGACTAATTTATGAACTTTAAAGTGAAAGGGTTTAAGAATTTTAAAAATTGCCGTTCATGTTCTACAACGTCATCAATCAAAATACAGGTGTTGTCGGTTCGGGAGTGGTTGCGGTATTTTAGTGGTTACGGCGTTCGGTATCTACCAAGAGGTCCCGGGTCCAATTTCCCACCTCGGCGCCGTGTCAGTCTTTAGACGTTTAAAATATGTAATATATGTTCCTCTGCCAAGGCTAGAATTAAAAATGAAAGTCACGGTTCCGATGTGACCTTAAAAAGGGAGGCCCCGTTTCACCGTAGGCGTTGGCATGATCAAGAACCCTCGTTCCTCCGGCCGTAAGTGCTATATACGACATCTCACGTAAAGCTTATGACGCCTGTACAGGAGTAAAAAAAATCGCGGATGGGACGTTGAACAACATACTGGCAATTAAAGAAATGTAAGTCCTTATTTTAAGTCTTATATCAGACAAATGGTTCAAAAGAAATTACACAAACCTAAAGGAGCCTTTCTTGTAAAATACGTGTTGGTGTACAATCACCCCCCCCCCCCCTAAAAGCACTGAAAATTTGACAAAAGTTGATCCTCAAACAAACGAAGAATTTTTAGAAAGTCTTCAATTTTCAATTGGGGGGGGGGGGGGGTATTCATAGATAAATTGTGTTTGCTACATTGTAACTACCGGTATTATAGATACATTGGAGTATTTCTAGACATTCTAAAGCGGACACTTCAAATTTAAAACATCTTTTCATAGAAAGACATCCAAGTTAACGTCTAATTTGGTGAATTGTTCGTATTCACACAAACGAAATATTGCCAAAACACTAATGATGATTTGGTATAATGTCAATTAACTTATCGTGCATGTAATGATAGCTAGTCTCACGTGGGATACTTACGGTTTTCGGACATAATAAATGTTCTTTCCGGTCTGCCGAATTCTTCTTCTTCTTCTACAACTCGCTCCTCATACGAATATGGCTGATCACGTTGCATTCGCATTTCTTCTAAATCAATTTCTCTGTTGTATTGTTCTCGTATTCTCTCATAAGAGGGGACCCTCGGGAAGTGTCTCCGTGTAACGTTTGGTAATCCAAATACATCCAATCGCAAGGCGTGCATTAATTTATTTTTAATTGATTCCTTTCTGAGACGTTTTTGACTTTCTCGGATATGACATAATTGACACTGATTTTCAGTACTATTGGGCTCATCTGGGTTGTCAAGAATACCATTATTTTGCTCCAGAATACTAAGTACTTGTTCTGAGTACACGTTAGTACTATTGTACTGTCCGTCGATGTCAGTGGTATTACCTGTTCGTGGTATCACAGTACTGAAAGCTAACATCGTAACGTAGGTATACGTGTAAATGAATGGGATGAAGTATGGATACATCGTTCACTTCAAAATCAGCTGATTGTGTGCGGAATATGTCCCAGATGAACATGCGCTGTTCTTTTATACCAGCGGTCAAGATACACCGGCCCAAGAGTCTATGACAAGAAAACAGTATGTCGATCATGAATAATGAAGCACTTTAAAAACTAAGCACTAAATAACAGAAAAAAATTCCTTTGAAGCCATCTGTCTCTTCGGTTTGTAATCCACATATATTTTTTCTAAAAGCGATTGAAAAATGGCAAAATGAACAAGTGATGATTTCCACAATTAAAGAAGTAAATGTTTTCACGCTTATTCTGAAGGTGCATATCTATTTTGAAAGAAAAATGATTCATGCAGAGTGCAGAGCAAGCTCTGAAATTAAATGCATGGTTTCTGACGTAAGATTTCAATCATCCCGAGGAAGCCGATCGATTAGAAATTGAAATCATGCATGTTTAAATTTGAGAGTATCTTCTAAACAGAGCACAGTGACACGGATCTTTTTATCATTAATTAACAGGTAATAAAAGCTACACTGGGTCGTTTCGAAAAGCATCTGAAGCATTGCATTTGGTTTTCTGAAAAGATAAGCAATAGATAAAGTTTCTCGCATGCATTTGCTTTTTATCGTTACCAGAGTTTTAATAAGAGAGTTCGTAAGGACCCGTCACTAAACGCCTGCTACTGTAAAGATATAAAATATTCTCATGTTTAAAATATTGAATTTAGTTTAGATAGAATAGTATGAGAATTATATTAGAAGTGTTTATGTTGATATAAATGATCTTAAAGTATGTGTGACATTACAATCTTTGAATGAAACATCTGAATCCTTCATTCTGTTAAACAGAGAAATTGGATAATTAATGACATACTAAAATATACATGCGCGGTTTTATGACGTGTAGTATGTATAAGTATTGATGAAACACAGATTTACTTCCACATTTTCTATCAGTAATCTCAAACATATACATTTTCATCACTCATATTCTAAGTATGTTAGGCTTCACGGCAAATATGACCTTTAGAACAATCTGTCTAAACGATGTCACTCCCCATCTCATCGCCAGGGCTTTTTATAAGCCACGAATGTTGAATTGATAAAATGATAGATGCCATGAAGATTTGTGTGATAATGTTTTGTATAAAAGATATTATCCACCTCTAATATCAGTGGTTTCTGCATGTTACAAGTGCCACATTTAGACGATCTGCTGTCACACAACACTGCGTATCTTTCCAAAAATGATATATTTATTGTCACGCCTCTTAGTGCCTGACAACTACGAAATACCAATACACAAATTTGATGATGCTCTCAGATTTTGATATTACGTGGGACAACAGGCTGTGTAAAGAATCGTCTCAGTAACTTACTAACTTTTGTTTTGAAGCCATGCAAATTACAACATGTATATACATGTATGCATTATTTAAAAATCTACTGACGAGCTCGCAGGGCGAAAGCGCTATAGATAAAAGTTTGAGTGCTGGATTTTATTTTTTACATACATGTATATATATATATTATATATACGCGTGTGTGTGTATGTATAATTTAAATAATCACATAATAATGAAAGATAAGTTCCTGCTAGTACGTACGACTCTTCAGTCAGTTTGTCTAGACAAAAAAAAAAGTTTGAAGGCGAAAGTACTACCAGGAATTGATCGTTGATCATTTCGGATTTTATTCTTTTAAATCATTTAACAACTGTGCCGATTTTTTCATATATATATATATATATATATATATATATATATATATATATATATATAATATATGAGTGTTATTAACTGCAATGCTTCACGCCGACATACTTTTTTCACGCCGACACACTTTTTTCACGCCGACATACTTTCAAGAATTGCTTATAGATGTAATTGTCGGAATTCACAACAGTTAAAATAGACGTTCTATATTTATCAAGATTCATACGCCAATGGCCATCATTACAATTAGTAAAGATTTCAAATGCAATTATTCACCGTCGTAAATTTGTGACATATGATATATGCAAAATACCAATAGCGAAGTGTGTTCGGGGTGTATTTACTTACACACTGATCCGGATCATTACTTAAGTCATAACAAACAGGAATTCGAATAATAATGATTCGTTCTATCTTTGCAATGTGCTCCTCTGAAAAAGGGTAACATATGCATCGTATTTTAGGCGGTTTTATAATAAACATTTTGATCTATCTGACTTATTTTTTTTTCTTGTATCATATTAATCTGGTTGTTTAGAGTGGATTTTCTTGTATCATATTAATCTGGTTGTTTAGAGTGGATTTTCTTGTATCATATTAATCTGGTTGTTTAGAGTGGATTTTCTTGTATCATATTAATCTGGTTGTTTAGAGTGGATTTTCTGGTATCATATTAGTCTGCTTGTTTAGAGTGGATTTTCTTGTATCATATTAGTCTGCTTGTTTAGAGTGGATTTTCTTGTATCATATTAATCTGGTTGTTTAGAGTGGATTTTCTTGTATCATATTAATCTGGTTGTTTAGAGTGGATTTTCTTGTATCATATTAATCTGGTTGTTTAGAGTGGATTTTCTTGTATCATAGTCTGCTTGTTTAGAGTGGATGGGTATGTATCATATTAGTCTGCTTGTTTAGAGTGGATGGGTATGTATCATATTAATCTGGTTGTTTAAAGTGGATGGGTATGTGTAAAACAGGGAAGAGTGGATGGGTATGTGTAAAACAGGGAAGTGAAATTCAGCCATATATTTCAGTGTCTTAATTTCATTTCTGTGGCATTTGTAATATATACATTCATATGTATCTTGGCGAGTCAAAGTTAACCACCTTGTCATCTTACTACCATGTTTTATTTAAATTGTTTTTATTGTTTTATCATTTACTGTATAGCTCTTGCAGGTCTTTTATTAGTATATTACCAATGATTATTAGCACAAACATTGTACCGCGCATAGAAACTATATGTAATTTTGCTCTTTATAAATGAATGAAATAATAAATGCTATTCATATCTTGTGTTGTGTCTGTGTAGTTTATTGTATGGCAAAAAAAAAACAAAAACAAAAAACCCACCTCAGAACCAAGCAGCCTCTCTGGATATTGTTTAATGTCCCTCTCGAGAATCTTCAGCTCATATGGAGACGTCACCACTGCCGGTGAAGGGCTGTAAAATTTAGGTTATGCTCGGCGCTTAGGGGCATTGAGCAGGGAGGGATCTTTATCGTGCCACACCTGCTGTGACATAGTAGATTCCTCTGTGTGGGATAGCTAAGGAACGCAAGTCAAAATTCTGAGATTGAGCGTTGTTTCCGTTTTACTCAGTCTTTGTTATAAAACAAAATTAAACCAAAAGCACAAGCTTTTCTCCTCAGTTGATATTCAAAGGTTATTATTATTATTATTATATCTCTTTCCGTTGTTTCTGTTGTCGTGTTTTACACATTCCCCTTTGTGGATTCTCTTTTGTCAAGCGATCCTAATGCTATTACCTGATACTGACTTATAACATTATTACATACTCATACCTCCGCCGAACATATCACGTCCTCACTTCCGGTTGTGATGTGTGTGTTCATTTGAGGACAATTTCCTATAAAAACTACAACATGGATTTTCTTAAGATTTGAAGAAGAGATTGGTCTCATTACCTATAAGAGCTCATTAGAATAAATTTCAGGATCTGTCCACGGGAACACCGATGGAGGATCTGTCCACGGGAACACCGGCGGAGAATCTGTCCACGGGAACACCGATGGAGGATCTGTCCACGGGAACACCAGCGGATTAGGAGTCTTGCTTTCCGTGAACAGTCTTGATTTGAGCTCCATTCTAGGTTTATAAACATCTATCAATTTAAAAATAATTTGTTTATGTGCCAAAGCACGTGGGATCTAACAAGATGAAGCCATTTGCTTCATTACAAAGTACTTGAAATACAAGTCATGCTACATGGATAATGTGATTAAGTAATTGCATGTACTAAATTAGTATTTAATGTGACGCCGATAAGATGAATGATAAAAAGTTCTAATTTTAGAACCACTATCGTTTTTAAAGTAAGAGAAAGATGTGTTTTTTTTTATTTAAAAAAAAAAAAAAATGCCTTAACACCTAAGGTAGGAAATCCTTACCCGTCCATCCATGGTTTGGCCGATTAACTCCTCCTATTACCGTTATATTGTTTCATGTAGGGTGTTGATTGATATACTAAGGTTGAGCATATTATCAAGAGTTTTCATATTCTTAAAATCCTTCTGATTATGAAAAAGAGTAATTTGAAACGACATAAATCACTATAAAATTGATTGTAAAAGAATTGAA